>NC_091825.1:160075344-160375344 GCF_038994185.2 Dermacentor albipictus | reverse complement strand
GAAAACAAAACGCTAACCGATTCAGCCACTGTGGGGTCATCACGCGCGCCCTTTAAAGCGGGGTCTTATATGCATGAAGAAATAGACGCAGCGCAAGGCGTGAACCAATCACAGCCGTCCCCTCCCTTCGGAGGAGGGAAGAGGGTGATCGCTTGCTCACTCGCCTCGCGCCCGCCGTTTCTCGCTAGTTCAGGCCCGGCAGTCAGACGGGGAGGCCGCGCTCGGTTTGTTCTGCCGAAGAGCAGGCTGCCTTGAAGGAACGGCAGCGGGCCGCGCGTCGTCCGTTGGGCCGAAAGAACAGGCGGCGTTTGACGAACGCCACCGGAAACTCGCTCGAGAAAGGGCTTGTCGTCGACCTGCCTTCGCCGCGAGGAAGCGCGAAGCCTAAGCGTTACGACAAGGAACAGCCGCGAATCCCGAGCTTCACTTGCACCCCTCTTCACAGTAGTGGAAGGGCGGTCAATTTTTTCTGTAACCATTTTACATTTGACTAGTTATTTCGTTGACGAGACAAGCCGTAACAGGCGACACAGCTTTCAGCACTTGAATTTGGCTGCCACTACAGTGGAATGGTTGTTCCGCGCACAGCCTCGCGAATGTTCGGAGAGCCCCACACGTGGGCGCTCATCGTCTCGCCCCTCCCCCGGCTGAAGCGGCACTACTCGACAGTGATGGCCACTTCGGCCGTTCATGCCAGGAAATCAGCTTCATCATCTCCAGCTTCTGTTTGCGCATCTTCGAGCCCCAACAAACATCGAGTGCTGCAGCTGATAGAGGACCTAGACCCGAGCATCGCTGCATTCAGTGACCACAGTCTTGCGCGTGAGGTGTTCATCGCTTGCAATACCACTCTTCTCGCCAGTGCGCACATCGAGCGAGCTTTCAATGCGGCTGCAGAGGTCTTCACAAGAAATTTTGAAAAATAAATAATTAGTGAAGATCAACAAAGTGTGAAAGGTTGCAGAGGACGGATTCAGTCACAATTAAAGCTGGAAGGAAAGTAGCGTAAAAGTAACCGATTACTTATTACTAACAACTTATTTTTTTTATGGGGCCGCTAATTAGTCACCGTGATTAATTACATTTTTGAAAGAAGTAATTGCAGTCAGTTACTTTTCTTCTATAAAGTGTACAAGTCTGCTAGAGACTGAGCACGCACCGCGCTCTCGCGCAAAAGGACACGCATGTGCCACAGTGACTCGTACACTCACGTGATCTCGCTCCTGACTAGCTTACGTCGGAGTGCTAAGCTAGAATGTTCTCAAACACGGCATCATTTTCTTTTGGTCGCCTGCTAGATTATCGATTGTGTCTTTGAAATGTCCATAGATCATTGCAGCCAGCCCCTGGCTACGTCAGAGTATACTGTGCCGCGCTGTAGAAACTGTGAGCAAGAAAACAGCTGTATGTGCGGTTGTAGGTTCAACTGTAGCACACCAGAGCTTATCACCTCGTGCTGCGAAGCTGTCGGACGTCTATTCATACTGTTCTCCGGTTCTATATTAGCCTAACACAAAAACACGCACAAGTCAAGTGGCTTGCTAGAATTCCACTTCTCAATTTTTTACATAACGCGGAATTCCTTCTTTTTTCACTTTTTATTTACTTGTTGCTTAGCGTTCACTCGTAAAGATGTCGCATTCTCATCATTTTCCTATACCTCTGAGTTGTTATTGCTTGTCCTCGTTTTGAGCTCTTTAAGTGCTCGTATATGTCTGTAGAAATCTTAAAAACTTGGCCAACGTTCCATCGCGTCCGACGGAAAAGCAGAACGTATTTGAAACCAAATAATACAAGTACTAATTCGACTGCATTTATGACATTAAAATTCGTAATGTTGAATAGTTGCTCTTTTTTGGAAGGGAGGATGTGGGAGGAAAGGATGGGAGGTGTAGCTGCGCTGCAACACGCTATGCGTTTTAAAAAATAAAGAGAGAGAAACTTGGAAATTTATTGTTTTTGTTGGTCTTACGGCAACTCTCTACGCTAATGGTAACCTGACATGTCAGCCAGCGCTGCTTGATTGGAATACAAGAATATGACTATTGGCACTGGTTAAATCGCTACTGCGTACCGAGACACTGGTTTCCTTGCAGATTTGGCTCGTATCCTGGCGTGCAGCTGAGCAGGCTTTCGCATTGGTAGGAACCCACCGTGTTGATGCACCGATGGTAGCGGCCACACAGGCTGCGGTTGTGCGCGCATTCGTTGACGTCTGCGGCAGAACAAGCGGCAGGAAGTGGCGAAGGACATGCGGAAGGAGATGAATATGTTGGTGAAATGACTTACATGGAAACTTATATTTCGCTATTAGTTATTTTTACAGTACATTGTGCTAGTATTCATACTGCCACGAAATATTTGCGCGAAAAGCAGTATTTCAGAAAGAGCATGATAACCCACATCGCAGAAACGGGCTAGTCTGTAGTTTTCGCCTATTGATGCCTAAAAAACGAAAATAAAAGAGAAAAGACATAGAACACACAGGCACGCACAGTTCAGTAACGGTCCTTGCAGGCCTATATTTCGGATAGTCAACCACACTATGAGATTGTCACATCATGAAAAGTACTCACTGATGGCGGTCTTGCAGAGGATAGATCCGACTCTCTGTTAGCTTTAACCATTACGATCATCAGAAACTGTGCCCACACCTGCGCAGTTTCCGAAGCTGTCGCTCGTGTGTCCCGGCGGACAGTCGGTGGCCTGGCAGCTGCCGTCGTCCAATCGGCGGCTTCCGACAGGGCACGTGCTCCTCACGCAGCGAAACGAGCCCTCCGTGTTCTGGCACTCGAAGTTCTGACCGCAGTTGTGGATCCCCTGTGCACACTCGTCATCGTCTGAGATTCCGACAGAACAAAAAGGGACCGCAATAAATAATGCACGCCCACCAGCACTGAGTCACAAAAATGACATACAATTCTTCTATCATGCCAGACAGGCATTCTGATAACTTCACCCTGGCATCATCACCCTCTCCAAGGTTTTTTTTTTTGCAAATGCAAATCCTATTTGTTTATTTACTTAGTTTACACGCATCAAAACGATCACACACACACGCACACAGAGAGAGAGAGAGAGAGAGAGAGAAAGCGAGAGAGATAGACTCCTACAGAGTCCAATGAAAAACTAAACTAGGGCTGACAAGCACAAGTGGCTATAAACGAAAGCCACAAGTACTCAGGAAAGGGATCAAAGGTCGGTCTCTTCCTGAAGGACAGACTTTGTCAAGCAATGCTGCTCGGCGTGCTTGTCGATCATGAGGCTCCTACATAAAGAACATATACATACTTCTGTCGTACACAAAACAACGCAGTGAGAGGTTTGGCGCGTGCGCCTTCGACATGGCGTTTCATGTGACGCGGTTCCAACACATCGTTTTCACACGCTCTGTTACACATGCATCGCCTTCGCGATCGGCTCCTTTCGCCAGGCCTTTTCTCATAGCAGCTAATGCTATGTAGAAGCTGCCGACATTGTACCACCTTCATTATCGGCCCAGGTGGAGCATTTCTTTAACGTTTCTTCGCCGGTCTACACTTTTCATCGTCATTTTACTATAGACCGCATGACACAGGCACAGGTACGTGCGATTGTATAACATTTAGTCGCGGATGATGCCACAATTTGTGTTTCTCTCGCTTAAGCCCGTCCAGTGCCCAAATCAATGCCGAACGTAACAATCGGCATGTCGCACGGCCGGACTGGAAATCATACCATAGCGATTATGCGATAGTCGTTAGTGTCTTGTTGCTATAGTCACACACAAGCTTGCTTCACACATCAATGTGCTTGACTTGCACAAACACGTCGGTCCACCTGGTAACGCTTAGTAGAGATCCTTACGACATTGGATAAGCAGCTGCCTGCAAAATGCATGCTTAGCATAGCATCGATTCCCACAATGCATGTGACCTGCACTTTTCTTTTATATATATATATATATATATATATATATATATATATATATATATACTGTGATATATATATATATATATATATATATATATATAAATATATATATATATATATATATATATATCACAGTGAAGTAGACGCGCGTATGAAGCGGTTTATTGACGTTTCGGCCGGGGTCCGGCCTTCATCAGAATATATTGCATGGTGTCAGTACAGTTAATATACATGTGCTTATCGACCAAATGAAGATACGTTTACATGAAAAACGAATAAAATGGGCGATCAAAATGCATCTGAATCGTTCAAAGGATAGCTGACACGTGTATAGACCGATGGCGATTGCAAACATATCATCTAAAATACAAAGCATAAAAACGCACCGGAATGAATTGTAAAAACCAATCACCACGTGACAACAAAACGTCAATATGTGCTCAATATGTGCTATGTTACCAAGCAAACACAGACACAGAAAAAGGGGAATAGCGACGTATTAGTAGCAGAAGAGACAAGTGACGGGCTGCAAAGACAGGCAACTCAATTTTCCTGCACATTCATTCATACCACACGCGACGGTATCAAACTTATATATAAGGAAGGATTCGCGGGCTTCTCTATCATAATTTGAACGAAATCCAGATTCTAGCAACGTGACTCTCAGTTTATCAAATGAGTGGTCAGGAAGATGCACGTGTCTTGAGATGGGCAGGTTGGGCAACGTGTTAGCGTGGGATTTATGATTGTTAAAGCGGAATCTGAAAGGCCCTTCTGTTTATCCGATGTACCGTTTTTTGCAGAGCGTACATTCAAGCATGTATATTACGTTTTTTGATTCGCAGTCGAAATCGCCTTTGATTTTTAAAGAAAAGTTTGAAGACGTACTAGTAACCTGTTGCAATGTGACCACGTAGGGGCATACTTTACATCGCGGTTTTCAACAAGGATGGCATCCGATGGCATCAGGGCAGTCAGTCTTAGATGATGATGCTAGTATTTCTCGAATATTTCTAGCTTTACGGTACACTGCTTTGGGCGGATCAGAGAATATGTTTTTGAGGCGTTCACTTTGCATTTGAATATTTTGGTGTTTCCTTAATACATGCGAAACACTTGGCACTGACGCACTGTGTGTTAGGACAAGATTTGTCTGGGGTGAGGGAGTTGGTTTGTTCTTAATGCAAAGAAGCGTCCTTCGGTCATGCACGTCTGCGCGTTTTATTGCATCGTCAATTAATTGTGGTGGGTAATTTTGTTTGGCTAAAGTGTTTTTTAGGGTACCGCAATTCTTTTGAAGCTCTGATTGCTCAGAACAAATTCTCTTAAAACGTAAGGCTTGGCTATAAGGAATGCTAGTCTTGCAATGTTTAACGTGACTGCTATCGAAGTGCAAATATTGACATCTATCTGTCGGCTGTTTGTATAGGGCAGTAGATAGTTTATCATTTAGCACTTAAACGCTGACGTCAAGGAAGTTAATAGTAGATACAGAATACGTGTGAGAAAATGATATAGATGGATGGGCATTGTTCAAGTCAGATATGAAAGAAAGCAGTTCCTGTTCCCCATGAGGCCAAACCAGAAAAACATCGTCAATGTAACGTTTGTAATAAAAAGGTTTTAACGTCCTGGTTAGCAAAAATTTATCTTCTAGCTGACCCACAAATATATTGGCGTAGTTCGGGCCAATTCGCGTACCCATAGACGTCCCACTAACTTGCACATAGTGCTGTCCTTCAAATTCGAAGTTATTTCGTTCTAAAATAAGGGCTAGCAAAGTTGCCAATGTGTCGCTATCGATGAGTTTCTCGGGTGATGTACATTCGTAGCAATTGACGACTGCCATGATGCCATCAGAATGTGGAATGTTAGTATACAAAGATGCTACATCAAGTGTGACCAAAAGAGAACCTTGAGGAATAATGAGATCGATTATATCCGACAGGAAGTGGGTAGTATCTCTTACGTAAGAGGCAAACGTAGCTGGGATATGACTAATCAGGGAATCTACGTAGTTGGACAAATTTTCTGTGACTGTACCTATACCAGAAATGATGGGGCGACCGGGTTGTTTATCTTGTGTATTTTAGGTAAAAGGTAAAAACGACCAGCAACAGGTCTTAGTGGAATTAGAGAATGAACCGCATTGTCAGGCACCTTTTTCTTCTTGACGAGATCTAACACTGTGCTTTTGATCAGAGATTTATATTGCTCAGTGGGGTCATGATCAAGGAGTTTATAAAACGTTGCGTGTGCTAGCTGTCTGCGGGCCTCTGCGGCGTAATCGGACTTATTCATTATGACAACGGCACCACCTTTGTCAGCAGGCTTAATAATGATGTCTTTGCGAGAGGACAGGGTATCTAGTGCTTTCATTTCGCTGGCGGACAAATTACGGCGGAAAGGTGCTTGTTTTTGATACAATTATAGAACGTCTCGTTGTACTGCTCTGATATACATGTCCAAAAATCTATCGCGCTGTGTAGGAGGGACCCAGCGCTTGCCAGAGGGTAACTCGTGTTTCGAATCGCTTGAATTGGAGTAAAGAAGGGGAATGCGGGAGATGGCAATTCAAGACGATGAGCAAAACGTGAACAAGGTGAATGCAGGAGCCAGCGACACTCCTAGCTCACGCACTAGGGACACGTAAGCTCAATGATTTTCTTCTTGACATGGGAAACCAACACGAAAACGTCGATGTCATCCACCACGCTGAAATACACCAGGACCCCGACATTCTGCTCGCCCGGAACGGACTTCACCCCAATTTTTTTGGCGTCAAGGTAATGGCTAATAACATCAAGTAAAGGCTCAGGAACTCTTTAAAATCGACGCAAGCAACAACACCAATAGATCCTGCGTCCCAGTTAGCTTCAACACAGGAACACGCGCCTGAAATTTTCAACACCAGCTCGCACGCACGTTCCACCGAAGCTAGAACCCAAGAAGCATCTACACAAACGGTGGACGCGGAACCAACACCACCTTTACAACATCCGCGCATACGGAAGCCCACAACCACCCGCGAATCCTTCACGCAAACATCTACATACACTAACAAGCAAACCGATACGCAGACAGACATCGGTGCAGGCCTCGACAAGAAAATTAAGCGTTAAAAGACACCACCTGAAGATTTTTCGCCCCGGAGGTCTGACCGAACCAAACAGAAATGACTACCACGCACTAGGGATAGCACACGCAACAACAAATCTCGCCCTTTGCTCCAATCCCGCAAACTCGTCGCCAAACAAACAAATTACAGATTTCACCTAAAAACTTACACTAGCTGCATTAAACAAAGGAAAATCCCAAAAGGTCTCAGAATTAAGGTTAGATGCGCCCTTGGTTCTTTACCCTCCAGGCTATTATTAAAGTGGAATGCGGTCCTAGAAAATGCATCGCTCTCCCTTATCGACATTCTCGAAGAACACTACAAAGAACAACTTAGGATAATCTCGGATCAACTCGACAGCATAAAGTTAACTGAAACGGAAAGAAGAGAACTTAATCAATTCGTCCAAACTAAGGAGGAACAATTACTAGATAAATACCAGCGAAAAGATATTAGGGCTGCAGATCCACCCAAAGAAGCTAATGTAACCCCTGCAGCACGTAGCTCCACCGACAGTCCTACAGGCGAGCATCCAGAGCACTGCAGCAATGTAGTAGACATATCCCAGAGTCTAAGCCCCGAAGAAGTTGATCTCCTGAAACGTGGTCTAACGTTTTGTCCGACGAACAACGCAGTAAACGAATACGAACTCCACAAAGATATAACAGAGCTTTCACGACGCATGCGCATCAAGGAATTCTTTTTCGGTAGACCAGATGTAGGAAAAGAAGATAGAGACTCTCTTAGACCACCTAGCACGTGGACACCGGAAAACGAACAGTGCCCAGACCTCGATTTATACTTAAAACTGATATCAAAGGAAATTCTAGAGTCAACGCGGCATTGCCGGAAACGCAAAAATTTGACTCCCGCTCAACACCAAATCCTTAAAGAACTTGCGAAAAGGAATGATATTGTAATAAAACCAGCAGACAAAGGCGGCAGTATCGTAATCTGGCCTATAGAAAAGTACAAGAATGAGGCCTCTAAACAACTTAACAACCACACCCATTACAGAAAACTTGACTCTAACCCAACCTCAGATTACAGCAATATTGTGTTAAGCACAATAGCGGAGCTCCGGTCCAGGGAACTAATCACGCAATCTGAATATCGCTTCATGATGCCCAAAAACAAAACAGCAGGCCGCTTTTATCTTCTTCCTAAAATACATAAAGTTCCGGTCGAAGAAATAATTACAGCAGAAATCCCAGGTCGGCCTCTTGTGTCTAATAACAACACACCTACTGAGTCACTATCTAAATTCTTAAATCACCACCTGTCAAACATACCCACCACCCTCCCATCTTTCGTTCAAGACACGCCGCACTTCCTTCGAATTATCGACGGCATCAACGCCAACCAAATCCTTTCCGACCGCGCTATTCTAGTCACTTTGGATGTTTCTGCCCTTTACACCAACATTCCCATGAGTGAAGGAATTGAAGCCGTTTCTAGATCCCTCGCAATCAATCCCCAAGCGCACGCTCCTGAAGTTTACTTATCGCTCCTTAGGTTAGTTCTCACGCTCAACTATTTCGAATTCGATTCTATACACTACCTGCAAATTTTCGGCACTAGCATGGGTACGCCATTCGCTCCCACGTATGCGAACAGTTTCATGGGACTGCTTGAAGCAGACCTGCTGAAATCCTACCCTTTAAAACCCCACACCTATCTTCGTTACATTGATGACATATTTATAATATGGGAACACGGCACAAGCGCCTTAACCGACTTAATTAGCCATTTCAATCGCTTTCACCCAAGTATTAAATTTACTGCTCACCACTCTCCTAGTCAGGTCAACTTCCTGGACACGACGGTCTACATAGAAAACGGAAAACTGAGAACGACACTTTACCGGAAGCCTACAGATAGCCAGCAATATTTAGACTACAACAGTCATCACCCGCGACATTGTAAGCAAGGAATTTTTGTCGGACAAGCGAAACGTATAAGAAGAATCTGCAGCGAAGACCATGATTATATCCACCACCTAAATGACCTTAGATCAACACTAGCAGAAAGGAACTATCCCCAAGTTGCTCTCGATAGAGCTTATGATATCGCGTCAAGATTAGAGAGACAGTCGCAGTTGGCGAAGAGACAGCCCACATTAGAATCTGACAGGCCGCCGGCCTTTATAACAAAATATTCTAATGCACTCCCAAACATAAACAACATCCTAAGAAAATACCACCCAATATTATCAAGTAACGAGCGTCTGCGAAAAGCGTTCCCGGATGTACCCAGGGTTACCTATCGCCGAAACAAGAACTTTAAAGACATGTTAGTGCACGCAAAAGTCAGCCAGCAGCATTTCCCCGTAATAAAACCATGTTGTCGCCCTAGGTGCAAAACCTGCAGGCACCTTCAAACTGACATTAAAATTAAAAGCACCGCAAATAATTATACACATGAAGTCAAATCTAGCTTCACTTGCACAAGTTCGGATGTGATTTATATGCCTGAATGTTCCTTCTGTAAGAAACAATATATCGGTGAAACAGGATAATCAATGAACATCAGATTAAACGGACATCGCGCGGACACAGCTAAAAAGCTTCCCAAAGCCGTCGCCGAGCATTTCAATCAACCAGGTCATAACTTTGATGAACTTAAACTCTACATCTTAGTCAAATTTCCGTTCTGAACGAGAAATGAAATACAGAGAATCATACCTTATCCATAAGTTCAAGACATTGCAACCAATAGGCATAAACGTTTCAAAGGGAGCTTTAGAACCTATTCGTTATGCTAAACCTCAAGCTATAGGCAACAACACTGAGTTTGATTTCTTGGCGTATCCCCCCCCCTTTTTTTCCTTTTTCTTCCTTTTTTTATGTCAGCCGGCGTGTCAGACGCCCTTGACACGCCGGCTCACGCGCGTGTGTTGACAGACTGGGGTGAGGGGAGGGGGGGTCCTGGCTTTGACCTTGTACACAGCGTTCCTTTACTAATTCGACACGCTAACACACTTTCCCTCGTTTCCGCGCCCTCCCGCCTCACACCCCCTCCCCTTTAGAAGAACCCCACCTGTAAATACTGTGGCGAGGAAAGCATTTGTCGCCTTGAAGAAGACAAGTCCACTTGTCGAAACGTTGGCTCCTGCATGGCTCCTGCATTCACCTTGTTCACGTTTTGCTCATCGTCTTGAATTGGAGTGGTCATTGAAGTGGTCATGGTCATTCGCGCAAGCGTAAGTTACGGGCGAAATTATCCAAATCTTTCAGTAGTTGAAATTCATTATGTCCACCTGTTGCTGGACAAAAATTAAGACCACGACGTAGAACACTGCACTCTTCAGCTGTTAGCTGAATGTCCGAAATATTAACAATATTATTCTGCTCCCGATGGGCAAACCTACTAACAGAGGATGACAAAGAAGTGCCGGAGTGTACTTCTAGAGGTTGGGTTTGAATAGAGGCAGAGTTGAATACCTTGTCCTGGCTTCCAGAAGAGCAAACAACACCGTCACGGCACAGTTTCTTGGCTTTCATTGCGTAGATTTCGTTCCGTTTTTTGGTTGCGAATGCCTCTAATGCGGCGGATTGGTTAGAGGACAAGTTTAAGCTCGCAGCAATTTGACTTTCTTGGTTCATGAATTTCTTACTGGAAGAACGATATAAATCCAACATGACACGGGTGAGTTGTAGTGAAGCATTTGTTAGTAT
This sequence comes from Dermacentor albipictus, assembly GCF_038994185.2. Lineage (NCBI taxonomy): Eukaryota > Metazoa > Arthropoda > Arachnida > Ixodida > Ixodidae > Dermacentor > Dermacentor albipictus. Next base: position 160,364,637 of record NC_091825.1, on the reverse strand, counting down.
GTTATCCCATCTAGCTATATTGCGCTCACGCATGTCCGACAGAGCCGGTTTTACAACAACACGGAGACCCTTTGGTGCAACAGCCGCAGCTAGGTAGGTATTTAGCGTATCTACATGTAGAGCATTGCGAATTCTTTTTTGTATAACCTTCCTTAGCTTTAGAAATTCATTTGAACAGAGGTAAGAAATATTGTTACCCGGAGACAAAGCCTTTAGTCAATTCGCCGTATTGTAATCGGACCGCTGACACCAGTTGTTGTAATCTGGGTCGCAAGCCCCAAGGATAACGTTGGCCTGGCGGCCTGGGGCACAACTGGAAGCATCCGAAGGTCCTGGCAAAGCATGAGTCGACTGCTAACAGAACAACTGGTTTATTCTAGCATTGCAAAAGAGCGGCCGGTCAGGTCGACCGAAGTGGAGAGACGGGAGAGCACACCACTCGACGGAAGAATTCGGAGCCTCTCCCCTGGCGTCCGGGGGCAGCTGCTTTTATACTCTCGGAGTAGAGGGCAAGAAGGAACGTCACGGGATGAGGACACGTGACGGCGGGGCACGGACAAGCTGAGAGACATGTTGAAACGAGTGTAGTGACGCATCCGCGAGGCCGGCGCCGGTCAGACCTCCTCGCTTCACACTTGGGGAGCTCCTCTCCCCGGCTGCCGCGCTTTGACAAGCGTGGGCACCGACATGCACACACACGCACACTTGAAGACACGTGGCACTGAAACATGCCTGGACGCGCTTGGCGGGGAGGCGTTGCGGCGGCGCGGAACGGGCCAAAATGTCCGCCGCTTTGAACGAAGCCCCGGCGGCTGTTGCATCCGCGCCGGCTATACCGCGCGTCGTAGGCGAAACGTAACAGCCGGTGCATCGTCCACGGTTTTCGTGTGGGCTCTGCGAAACTCGTAGCGGGGACCTTTCGGGGAGGAACCTGTAGCGTCCTGTGCTGAAGGTGACTGTTCAGCTGACGGAGCTATCAGCTAAACAGTCGCCTTATATATATATATATATATATATATATATATATATATATACTCCATATATATGCAGGTGCAACGCACGTCTTGGAATTTATGTGAAGCGAAGCTTTCGTGAAACATCCAATAATACACTATAAATTTGCCCATTTCATTCCTGTGTTTTTGACGTAAAGGAAACTGATGCATCCATGCTACGCAACGTGACACACGGGGCAAGAAGCTCGGAGCTAGTCGGCGTTGGCACGATACAAGTGCACGACCGACGCTGGCCTAATACAGCATCGGTCTGCTGTGCTAGGAGACAGAAGTTCGATCCCACCGTCGGGATCGTAATTCAGTGTTTGATCTATGCGCTATTCTGCAGGACAGCAACCAGCACTTACGGTCGGGAAAGTCGGCGAGAGGTTTCGCAAAGAAATCCTCGCTTTAAAAAGGCACGTTTACCTTCGCACTGTCCTGTGGCAGCGTTGACTGTATAGCCGGTGCCGCAGCCTGAAATGCGGACGCAGGTGAATGATCCCGGTGTGTTGTCGCACCGGAAGCCGATCTGACAGTTGTGGCCGCCGTACTGGCACTCGTTCACATCTGCGTACGCATGGGAAGGAGGAGAATTATTCATTAGAGAAAATACAAAGAACTGAGCTAGTACTGCCCCGTTTGCTGCTCTGCAAAGGGGAAATGGGAAAGGGGATGAAACAGAGTGATGAGTAGTGCAAGAAGAAGGGTGAAAGAAGGGTGCGTATATGCAATGTAGCACAGCAGCCTTATCAAGGTCTATAGTCCGGTGCTCCTTAAATGGTCCCCAGCAACCCTTGTAGCTCTCCTTGCTACTGCGTGATCACATTGTGGCCAAAACGACGTTTACCTTCTGATGCCTGTCAGTGTAGAAGCAGTGACCTCACAATAATCTTATATCATTTTCATGGCGACATAAATACTAGAGATAACTTATTGCCACATTACACGCAAGTAGAGGCATCCCGTAGGAATTACCGACAGGTCTTCGTCATCTGGGCATTACAGGCGACATAAACGTCCCACAAGACCACAAAATGTGGAGTTGAGGGTTCAATCGATGCTCATCTATGGCTTCAAGTGCCCCTCGCTCTAGACACTAGAATGCTTGCGGAAAAACGTTTCTTACACCGTAGCCCCACCTTTCTTTTGCACATAATGCCATGCCAGAGCTGGCGTAATTTCTTAAGAGGAAGCTTTCACTCGGGAGCTCCTGAATACATCGCAGAAAAAAATTCTTTTAGGACACCGCTGCACCGATTTTGATGAGGTTTATTGCATTTGAATATAAATATACAACCCAATAACTCTAGGAAGCGGATTTCCAATTCGTCCTACAATTTTTTCATGGAAGCTGTGAAACGCTAAAAAAGAAAGTCAAGTATAAAGTTTACAACTACACATTAAAAAACGACACCACAATTTTATAAACTGCACCTAATAATACATCTAAAGCGGACAACACAGATTTGATGTACACCACTCTGCAATATACTGCTAAGTTCTGGTAGAACCTTTGCGAAACCCTCGTAAACATAGCATATTTCGCCAACACTGTATATTCACATATGTAGTTTGTCTGCTTGAGATGTTCTAACAGACGCAGTTTAGAGAACTATGCTTTTTTTTTTGGTTCAGAGGTACGGGCTTCTGAATTTCGTGCTTCTATAACTTTTTCAATTTAGCAATTTTTCACAAGTTTTGTAAAAAGATTGACATCCTAAATAAGCATTCCTCTGCATAGAGTTGCTAGAATTTAACCTTCTCTTACCAATGCAACAAATAACAAATGACATGAAACTAAGCCAAGCGGTTGCCTCATAAAAGAATTACTGCGTTTTACATGTGTTCGTATAGGAAAATTGGAGTTGGCCTTGAGATGAAGCGTCCTGTGGCCAGTTATATTAGTAAACACTGCACACTCTTGGCAACTTAGTTCTCCGGAAGTCCGCAAGGTGTAGAAAAGTACATGAAAGGGAGAAATCGTCAGCCACCCGAATTATGGCACGACGCTACAAAGGAAACCTATACGGGCTTCTCAAAAAGAAAGCCTCGTAGTAGAAGAAAAATTCGTCGCGCCGGGACGAAGTTTTCTTCAACTGCCAGGCTTCCTTTTTGAGATACCAGTATGGGTTTCCTATGTAGCTTCGTGCTACAACTCGAGTGGATGCCAATTTTTCCCTCTACTGCACACTCTTGCCGCGCAGCATTGTTCATTTTCAATTTCTTTGCGGATATGCATGGTCATGAAAAGCAGCTCACAAGGCCAGTTTTCTGCCACCATGTATATCCTCGCGTTTCCAGGATTTGGCTTGATTCAATTTTCCTTCAATTATTCCTTTTTTTCAGAGTGCACGGTGGCAAGCGAAGGCGATTCTAATTTCTCTCCCTGCCTTTTATATGTCGTTGTCTATTACATGGGCCCTATAACGTAAAAATATTCCTTTGCGGCAAAAACGTCCTTTTTGCCGCAGGCGTCACGAGAACGTGATCTTTTTGGGTGAAGGCAACTGGTCAATAAACCCACATATGCTACCTGAAGGCATCAATGTAGCCGGATTCGAGACCCTCGTTATGTGATAAACGAGAAGAAAGGGGGTTAACCGAGGGTCCCGATTTTAGACCTTGGCGGCGTCCCACGTCCGCCGCCAAGGTCTGTGTGTGGTGGCGCTGGCTAACACTCCCAGGGTTCTACTAGGACACATAAATACCCAAGAAAGTGGATGGGAAAACAGCGCCGCGGTAGCTCAATTGGTAGAGCATCGCACGCGAAATGCGAAGTCTGTGGGTTCGGTTCCCACCTGCGGCAAGTTGTTCTTTCATCCACTTTAATTTCCATTAATTCTTCGTTTCTTTATTTTCATTTATTAAACACAAGTAATTTCCCCTATGTTGTCCTTGGTGTCAATGTTTGTTGGCTTCTTATAATATTACTAATAAAATCGGGACCCTCGGTTAACCCCCTTTCCTCTCGTTTATTGCCTACAGTGAGTGGCTTGTCTTATCTAATTGACTGACAAGAGGCGAGGCGCACGTTCAAGCGGAGAGAGATTCGATGGGGCCAAGCCAGTGCAATATCGATAAACGAGTGAAGAGGGTGGTGCCGGCGTCTGCGATTGGCCCACTTTCGCTCACTTGGCTTGAGGTGGCAGGTCGAAAATCGCGGCGGCATGCAGCGGAAGGTTAAGAATCCGCTAAAACGGATCCTCAGCAAAGAAGAGTTGGGAGAACGAAGTCGTAAACGTGCTGAAAGTGCTTGAAAATGTTACAAGATCATGCAAAAAGGTTTATTGTACGCAAATAAACCCATGCCCTCCGCCAAGTGCGAGTAATCAGTGCCTGAGCGATCGGCGGCAGCCATGTTTAATTCCTTTCGGAACGGGGCTGCCTGCGGCTATGTAGAAGAAAATTGAGTTTTGTTCGGCATATTAATGCATTTTTAACGCGTACACGTCACTTTGACACGGTGAGTTTTCGCAGTCTTGTGACGTCGCGTGACAGGCAGGTGAAGTGGGTGCAGCCCGAAAACATTTACCCTATGGCCGAGGGTTAATGGCTAAAAGGCATCGAATCAGAAATAACTTTTTTTTTTTGCTCGGTCCAATGATGCATACCCAGTGTGATGTGTCATATCAGATAGGGAGCTATTGCGGTTTTCGTGACGTCGCGTGACACACAGCGAAGTGGGGGTGGTCCAAAAAGTTTTCACAAATGGTGAAGGGCTGATTGCAGAATTTGAACAGAAAGTTTGGAATAGCTTTACGCTATAGCACCCCATATGTGTTCCTCTGAGCTCGAAAGCTATTTCATGTGAGCTTGTAAACATGTTTTGTTACAAAGGCACGTAACGTTTAAATTGGCATGCGATGTATTAGATAAAACAAATTATGCACCTCCAAGTCAGATGTTGGAATCTGAGAAGTGAAGTTTTCGTCAAGCAGTTAATGAAATGCCATCCAAGTGATTATATGTTGCACAATGTTTCGCACTATATAACGATTACCTGTCTGCCAGTGAAGACGGCAAGACGTGGAGACCCCTACCACGTTACCTACGCGACCGCACATTATACTGTCTGCGAGATTGGCCTGACACTGTATTGAAGGTTGGCTCGCCAACTAGAGCAGGCCGATCCAGAAGATAGCGCAATAGGAAACTGCACTTTACTCGACGAAAAACGATCAAGCAGATGCGATCCGCCAAACCCCAAACCAAAGTAAGTACAGAAAGGTTGGCGGTACTAAAGAAATTACACTCATGATGACGCATATTTGTCGCAATGAGGACAATTACGTATAATTTGTTTTATCACTGCGTGTTACCCCAGAAAACAAGTCCAGCAGCCCGGATAGTAAGCATGGTATTGCTGTCCTGCATATGAGCTATTGGGCAAGACAGCAGCACCCAGCAGCCAAGGTCAGGAATGCCCGGGAGTGTTCGCAAAGAAAGTTCTGTTTAAAGAATTACTTGCCTTTGCAGGTTCCTGAGGCCGGGTCGCGCTTGTACCCGTGGTTACAGGTACATTCGAAGCCACCGTAAGTGTTGCGGCACACCTCGTTGCTGCCGCAGGGGTTGTCCTCCTGGCACTCGTCGATGTCTGCATGCACATTAGTTTAGTTACCTCAATCAGCAAGACATTTACTACTGGTAAACGACAACGGCAGATGCACGAGATGTGCAGTGATCAACGATTCAAACGCGATACGGGTGCGCCACCGCTGAGCGCAGGCGAAACCGACCGGACGCATTGTGGTACACGACGAGGGAGAGAGCGTTTTTGACGATTGCGACTGCACTTGGCACCCTCTCCCAGAACTCAACGGTGGCTCAACAAGTACCGGCTTCCATGCGCTCCGAGTACCGTCCTTTAGTACCTAGCCTTGGATTACTGATATTCCTGCACTCCGCCGTACACCCGTACGTCCCTCCCCACACTTCAAAAATAATTTTGGTCCGACTTCAAGTGATCCTTGGCGCAAGAGTAACGAACTGTGATCTCTTATATACAGTGGCAGGGCTTCCAGTCGCAGCCGTGTCTGTGAATTTTCTTGATTACCACAATATTCTAGGCAATCTTGCGAAGTAACTTTGCAGTGCACTAACGCAATGTAAATCTGGGAAAACCACGATTTGATTATGAGGCACGAGAAGGTGCGGGACTCCGGATTAATCTCGACCAGCAGGGGATCTTGAAAGGGTCCCCAATGCACAGGGCACGGGCGTTTTTACATTTCGCCCCCATCGAAATGTGGCCGCAGTGGCCGGAATTTGATCCCGCGACCTCGTGCATAGCAGCGAAACACCATAGCCCCTGTGCGTTCACATTTGTCAGACAAAGAAATGCCACAGCTGACTTCCCCGTCGGTACACCTGCTTGTTACTACGATTTGAAGCCCTTGTGCCTAGATTTCTTTCTGTCTCCCAGAAAAGGAATTCAGTGTCCTTTACCTATTTCTCTCTGATGCGTTACGTTTGAAAAGAAATTTTGAGGTAAAAGGACCCATCATATAGCAAATTTTGGTTATACGCTGGAAGTTGTTACTTGTCCTCTATGGAGTGTTCTACAGACAGAATTTTTCGAATTAGTTTATTAATGGCAGAGATAGAAATAAATATCTGAAGTGTCGCAAACCCATGATTTCAGGATTCGAGCGCCACCGGCTACATAGACATGCTCTCCACTTTCCCTGTCTAGCCTCCGCAAGCCAAATTCCTTCCCTGAGTTTTCCCATACCGGAGCCGGAGGATCGTTTGACGAATCCGTCACGGGCCCCACCTTCGTTATTTTTTCTTTCTCCAGTTTTTGTTGTCTTGTGTCTCTGTTGTGCACTTCCGGTGACGGTCTCACGCGCGAGCTATTGCGGTGTCCTCGTTTCGGGCAGCGGACGATTTTGCACGCCCTGCACGAGAACACCTGATTAGCAGTATAAGACATTGCCACAATCATGAGCACTCAGGCAGGCGCGAAAGAATGAAACAGCATTAAACAAATTAAATTATGGGGTTTTGCGTGCCAAAACCACGACCTGATTATGAGGCACGCCGTAGTGGAGGACACCTGGGGTTCTTTAAAATGCGCCTAAATCTCAGTACAAGGGTGTTTTCGTATTTCACCCTGATCGAAATGCGGCCGCCTAGGCCGAGATACGATCCCGCGAGCTCGTGATTAGCAGCCCAACACCATAGCTACTAAGCCACCGCGGCGGGTTCATAGAAGAGCATGAACGTGTCTCTAGAACACGGTAGAAAATTACATTTTCGTTCTCTCAGTGAGTGAGTGAGTGAGTGAGTGAGTGAGTGAGTGAGTGAGTGAGTGAGTGAGTGAGTGAGTGAGTGAGTGAGTGAGTGAGTGAGTGAGTGAGTGAGTGAGTGAGCGAGCGAGCGTCAGTGAGTGAGCGTGAGTGAGTGAGTGAGTGAGTGAGTGAGTGTCAGTGAGTGAGTGTCAGTGAGTGAGTGAGTGAGTGAGTGAGTGAGTGAGTGAGTGAGTGAGTGAGTGAGTGAGCGAGCGTCAGTGAGTGAGTGAGCGTGAGTGAGTGAGTGAGTGAGTGAGTGAGTGAGTGAGTGAGTGAGTGAGTGAGTGAGTGAGTGAGTGAGTGAGTGAATGAGCGAGCGAGCGTCAGTGAGTGAGTGAGTGAGTGAGTGAGTGAGTGAGTGAGTGAGTGAGTGAGTGAGTGAGTGAGTATTTCATTGAAAATAAAATAAAATAAAGCACGATAGTTGGGGCTCTTATTCCAGGGCCCCAGCGGCACGAGCGGCTCGCTGGCTTGGTCCAGGTGAGCTAATTGGCTCATCCAGCCCTCGTCCTTAAGCCATGCCTCCCACTGCCTATTCCTCGTTGGTAGATGTTTGTGTAATATAGGGCTGTTTGTGTGCGGAGGCCTTTTGGAGCATTCTCATGTGATGTGTTTTAGTCTGGATATGGATATGTTCCACGGGCACTCGTCAGTAAACTTTGTGTGGTTTATTGTGTGTAGGTGGTGCAAGTTGGGTAATGTGTTCGTCTGAGTACGACGCCAGTCCCTCTCCTGTTGGCTGTTTGTACTCGAATGAGGATGACCAAAACGTCTCCACTACTGTCTTTGCTGTAAGAGGATGTCACGAGAATTCGGTGGAAGGTCGTCGCTGGGCCATGCTGTTGCTTGGACGTCTTATCCTCGAACAATATGGACTGCCCTCGCGTTTCCTGCCAGTCCTTCGTGTGCCGGACACCATATGAGAGTGTGGTGCCATATTAGTTGATTATCTAAAATGTTTATGATTGATTCGTACTCTGAGGGCGATTGAACTCCGTGGGAACAAGCAGACAAAACGGAAGTACATCTCACTTGCTACGGTACAAAGTAAAATAATAATACGGAGACCTTCGGTTTGTATCGTTTATTATTTCTCGATACATTAATCGGTCAATTAAGGCAGCTGATAAAACAAATAACTGATGTTGCCTCGAAGAATTCTTGAAGTCAAGTGTCACTGAGCGACGTCACAGCAATGCCATGCACATAGGCGCAATTGCGCGATAGACATGGACTCTCCGGCTGAATGCGCAGCGCCCGGAAAGAGAAGGGAAAATGCCGTTTGGCTTGAAACTTAAGCTCTTTCCGCGGTGCGTATGGATGTAATTAGCCGACAGGATTGTTAGCGTGCATTGTATTTACTGCGCTTATCAGATTAAAATGGTCTGACCTGGTGAGGAGCCCTGTAAGCTGAAGTAGATGCCAAAGTAAGCGATGAGCCGCGACGAATGCCCGCAGAACGATGTCATCAAGTTTCAGCGCGTCGAATTTGGTGTAAGGAGCATAAAGTCCGCAGACGTTAGTATAAAGTGTCGTCAAGGGTTTACATATGTTCTGCACTTTACCAGAGCTACATCATGCCACTTGGATAGTTGTAGCATTGATGGACCTCGAAAGCTTTGGCCGGTGAGAACGAAAGTCCTCGCTATGCCCGAACCCTCGGCGTACAGGCAGTACAGGGGTCATGATGCAAGCCACACTGCACGGCTGGGAGTTACGAAAGTCTTGGTTTAAGAAATTTTCACAAATAATGTACCTCTGCAGGCTCCTGTGAGCTGATCGTTGCGGTAACCGGCACCACACGTGGGGTCGTCAGGCTTTCCCTTGATCGCGGTGGAGCTCGGGCCGGCTGGCGAAGCATCGGGACGCCTCTCGCACAAGTAGCTGCCCCTTATGTTGACGCACTGCAGATGGCCCGTGCAGCTGTGCGCGTACTCCTCGCACTCGTTGATGTCTGCCAGAGGGTGAAGTAACAGAGTTTGACGTCATCACTACATCGATATCATCCATTGTATCGGAGGACTCTAGTTTACTTGGTCGTCACCGAATCCGATGTTGGACGATGCATGTGATTAGTGGAAAGCAATAGATCGGATAAACTTTCTAATTGCAGCGCGAGAAAAGCAGATCGAAAGGTGCAACACGAAAGGGAGGAGAACAGGACGGGCCCCTTTGTGCTACGTCTGTCGCGATGCTTTTCTTTATTTTTATTTTTTTCTCCTGGTCTAAGTGCACCAGTTATCTGTCCGCCTACAGACTTCCTACACGTAGAAGTCACGTTTCGCGAAATTTCAAGGATTAGACCTTGATGCCACTGTGGAGTGCCGCAGTTACTGACAAATAAATTCAAAAATCCGGCTTTGCTTAGGTTCCAGCGCCTATTGAGCTTGAATTCAGCCATTAGGCCTGCATTTCAATTTATTCCACAGCATCCCTCAGACATGGGAATTAAAAGACGGAAGGTAAATCTCCGAAAACCTGACGAGGTATATCATGCGTATCAACACGGGACCATTCATACATAATTTGAAAAATTTTTCGCACGCACGGCACGTGCTACCCTTGGCACACAAGTTTCGTAGCGTTGAACTGCCCAACACTTTCTGTAACTGCTTCAGTTGGAATGTGCTACGTTCTACTTTGACTTGACTTGTCTTAAAATACGTCCTGTATTTGCTTAGGCAGACGACGTGTACTAGTAAACCAGAAACTGATGATTCTTGCCAGTTTCTGACAAGAATAACAACTATAGTGGTTACGGCGGGCATCATACTGATTTTTGTTGTCACCGAACGAGGCGGCAGACCACTGAATAAAGAATGCCGCTTTGTGACATCGTCCAGTAAGTAGTGAGTGATAGCGAGCGTGACCAAACAATCCCCCTGAACATGTGCACTAAAACTCCCGTTACACGGCGAAAAGAATGAGATATTCATAGAACCGAATAACGTTGTGTCATGATAAGCTTAGCCTACCGTCTTCGTATCGCGCTACGCGTATAACATTCTTGTTTGCAAGCAGCTAGCTCTGAGTAATTACGGTGCACTGGACGAGTTCTGTTTGGCACTTGCATGTAGCTGGAACAAACTTTTTCTAACAGTGTTGCAGCCCCAACTCACCTTCGCAACGTCCAGTGTCGGCATTTCTCCGGTACCCAGTTGAACAGCCACTGTTAGAGACCGGCACGCAGCTGAAGGAGCCGACACCATTGACGCAGGCCTCACCTTCGGCGCAGTTACTCAGCCCTTCGGTGCACTCATTGACGTCTGAAATGGATCACAGAAAAGGCAAAAAAATGATTTTTTATTTTGCTGCAAGGTGAGGTGCACTTCCGAAAATAAAAAAAAGAGTTAATTATTTTTCGTCAGACCACATACTGGGAACGACCATATTCGAAGAAGTTGCACGAGGTATAGATTGCACCGACTGAAGAGCAGTTCTCAGTAACTGCAAAGACAACCGAGTTCGTTTTTCTTTCTTTTTTCCTCAAATGCTCATGTCTCAGCCGAGACCTGAGCATTTTTTATTCGGGGGGGGGGGGGGGGGGAGAGGTCTCGCAACTACGCAGGTTAAAAATTGCCTGTGTTTTCGTTTGCTGGTCTTCGTGTTTGTGCTAGCAATAAACAATAAAGCTACGAGCCATGTTTTCTTCGTAAAAGAAACACATCTGCGGAATTTGGTAAGCAAGGCAGGAAAGTGCTAAGAGAATTAGTGAAGCATTCTTATTCAAGCTCGCATAGCCCCAAACGCTGAGAAAGGCTTGCAAGCTATTGGCAATCAACGCAAAGTCCCTTCACCGCCTTTTTAACGACTCGGAAGAAGATTCCTGCTTATGTCATAAACTTTACAAGGATAACATCGACTCTCAGATAAAGTGGCTCAGCAACCTCGTTTCATAATGGCGGTTTATCTAACTTATTTTGTGGTGAAGGATTTCGCTTCTGCAGGGGCACAATTACACGACTAGATTAAACAATTTTTCCTACTCTATGCTAATGCCAACCACGAAGGGGTTGATGGATGGTGACAAATGAATGCTGCGGCTTACACATACGTTCTCAAGAACTCATATAGAGCCCGAGAACTAATCCATTTATAGAATAAAATGATTATGGATATGATAAAATCTCGTGTAGAGGCTCTAGAAAAGTTTTCGCTGATTGGAGAACCCACCGTGGTTCCTCCAATGATATAGGTCGGCTTCGACTATGTGTGCAGTGCATATTGGCGATGTTCTGCTGGCTTTAAGGCGCCAACGAATTGTGCTGACACGCTTATAGTGCATACCACCTATTTGAATTTAACAAACCGTGCTTCCGTGAACTGGCATGAGCACTGTAGCTTGTATGAAGTGTTTTGATGTATTTCCAGGTGAGTGGAAGAAAAAGAAAGTGTAAATACGGTGGTTGGCATCATCTAGTAAATATTATTCTCCTAACTACAGACATTAGAGTCGTCTTCTGAAACGTGCATAAAAGATGAGTGCCACAGAAACGTGTTTACTTTAGACTCAATTTATACGTTACGTGCTAGTAAGCATCATTCATCAATTGGTGCTTGAAAGGAAAAAGTAATGCTGACCACCAACGACCCGAAACATTATTCATAAAGACTGCCAGGCACGTTTTCAACTGTTATTTATGACACTTAAATGAAGAAAAGAAAGCATGAAACAAACATTCTGCGAGAACAAATGTTGCAATAAGCGTTTAACTCCTGCTGAATAGATTTGTGTGTGCGTGTGCGTGTGCGTGTGCGTGTGCGTGTGCGTGTGCGTGTGCGTGTGCGTGTGTGTGTTAGGTTTTCTGCTGAGCTAAAACTTGAGAAATGTTTGCCACGTGATGTTTGTGCGTGACATATCTTATGTCTTTCTCCACCCTCCAGTTGCTTCTAACTGCAGCTGTTGGTGCTAGCACCGAAAGTGCAGCCCGGGGTGTCTCATCAGCAGCGATCCCAAAGCGTTGTGGTCAAGGACATAAGCTGGAAGGGAATTGCTATAGCGTGGAGCAGTACGTGGCCCTGCCATGCAGGATAACCCAGCAGGGCAAAGTAGCAGTCCCATGCGATGCAGTGAGGGCGGGAGGCAGTTACGCGAAGACTCGGACGCGCAACGCGGGCCGAGTCTTCGCGGGTCGAGTCTTCGCGAAGACTCACGCGGGCAACCCGAAAGCGATCCATTCGCAATAGGTAGTTCTCGCGACAGGAATAGGCACCAAGAAGCTCCGAAGCATCAAGCCTGCGTTTCGCCGCCCGCCGCCGTCGCTTCAAAACACCCTTGGAAGCCGCCCAGCCGAGTGTAGCAACCAGAACAAGTTGCGTCGAGGCTTGCGCGTGTGCTGGCTCGGCTTGCATATGGAAGTGGCGGCACCTTGGCATCCTTTGACCTGAGGATTGTAGCGGAAGCCTTCCTGGCAGGAGTGATAGCGGGACTTCTTGACGCAGCGGTAGCTGCCCGGCGTATTCACGCATTGGGTCTCCCTTTCGGGACACACGTACCGGTCTTCGGCGCACTCGTCGACGTCTGCAATGGCAGGAGACACTCAATTAATAAACACTCTGTGTTGCACCTTGATAACTTCCACTTGATTAAGATTCGGTGTGGTATGGTTCTTGTAATTTCACTGATATGCAAGCATTTGCATTCACAAACGCAGGCGCACGCAGGCCGAACAACAACAAAAGAGACAACACTTTGTCTTTGCTTTAAGGAGCCACGTTACCACGACATCGATGCCCTTAATGCAGAATATATTTTTTAGTCACCTATTTCCTTTCAGACGTTTATGGCGTAGTTGATGCACCTTCCGATAGATTCACTGAAAAAAATTTTGCCAAGAAAAAGTCGAACGATTTTTTCTGCTGAACACTGAAAAAGCAGAAATGCAAAAAAATAACGACAGGGGGAGAGAGATAGAAGGAGAACATTTCATATAACTCGTATGACGACAACAAAACTTGAAAGGTTGCCTGCATTCTTATACACGACATACGAGCCGAGCACGTGACCTTAAACTCATTATACAACGCAAGTCGATTAGGTGCCGAAGTGCGTTTGTAAGAGTTTAAGGTTAGAGAGTGTGACAGGTGAGAGAGAGGTTGACGTCTCTCCCTCTTTTTCAGGGTTTTGCTGTGCCCACACGGTTCGACGGGATTTGCACGATGTGGGTTTCTTTCCCAAAACAATTAACCACTAAAGAAATCCGAGTGTCGGGCCGAGGGACGCCTGTGCCAATTTGGATAACGAATGGGTAATCGGCGACAGCTTGAGCACCACCGATACGTTTCTGACCATCCTCTTGTTTCATGCACGCTTCCTCACTTCCTCCCAACGCGTGACGGGCATACAGGTCACCGTACGTTCTCTAATATCACCAGGTTTTATTGCTTATCCCTGGTATGTTATTTCGCCAGTTCTAGTTGCCGACACACATTGCTATATCTGACTCGGAAGGCTGACCGCCTTGGCACGTCAATTCAAACAGCCTCATTAGGTATGCCACGTCACTCACAGCTTTAAGGCCGAGCTTACTTTGTCAATCTCCCCGCGCTTTGGCGTGGGTCGATGGTTTTCTTCCGGATAGATTTGTGAATATATATGCAAAGCTTATATATGCTCCGAATGCAAGTACCAGCTAACATAGAAGAACATTCTGTGGGCTTAGTTGGTGCATAATTGACAAATATTTTTCAAAGCGCCAACAAGATACACGGCACAAAATGAACGTCATTTATAGGACGGCCGCCTGTCCTGTGAATGATTTTTCTTTTGTGCCGTGTTCATTGTTTGCGCTTTGAAAAATATTTACCAGCTAACATGCACGCGTAAGGCTTTGGCGACGGACACATCAGTGCGAGTGCCTACAAAGAACCTGAACACAGTACGCAGGCGCATCTCTGACGCACACCGAGATCTTAATGTAATAGCGCAATGCATTCAGCACCTTTTCTTAATTTCCTCTATTTTCAATGATTTACCCACTCGGTATGTGCCACTCGTTGTGTGACAATTCTTAGCTAAGCTTCCAGAATGAGTTTGTGCCAATCTAAAATTGGCATGTTCCATAATTAAACAACAAATTATTCTAGACATCTTCAGTGCCGTGAAGTTACGCCTTCAAGCGCGTAGTTCTTTTATTAAAACGACAATTTCTACGACTTTCTTTTCGGTGTTTAGCGTGCATGACCGGTCGGTTTTTTGCAGAATAAGGTTCGGGAGATAATCCAATAGTTAACGATGTTGACCCCGGAGATGGCGTGGTGGGACGGTCACGGAGACAATGTAATCCAGGGTCGCGCTCATCACGTGGTTCCCGTGGTAGGGGTTCCCGCGCATTTCTGATTAGCCGAGGTGGGACGAAGTCCCTATGCTGCGAAACGCGTCGCAGAATATGAAGTGTTATAGAATTTAACCGCTTCACGAAAGCTTCACTTCGCGTATATTCAATGCTGTAAAACTTGTGCAGCGTGAAGCACTGAAATACACAACAAAATAACTATAAAGAGACAGGAAGGAAGAAGGATTGCAAGAGGACAGCACGACCGCTGGAAGAAGAGTTACACGTGACGGACCTGTGCACTAGAAATGCACTAAATAAGAATAGCGATGTGGGCGCATTGTTTTAGGACCATGGCGTAAAATTTCTCCAGTGCGAAGCACTGATGTGCGGAAGAAGGGTTACACATAACGGAAGGGCCCTGTGTACTAGAAATGCGCTGAATAAGAATAGCGACTTGGGCGAGTTGGTTTAGGCCCATGGTGTAAATTTTCTGCAGCGCGAAGCACTGAAGTGCGGAAGAAGCGTTACACATAACGGAAGGGCCCTGGGTACTAAATATACACTTAATAAGAATATCGGTGTGGGCGAATTGGTTTAGGCCCATGGCGTAAATTTCTGCAGTGCGAAGCATTCATGCGCGGAAGAAGGGTTACACATAACGGAAGGGCCCTGTGTACTAGAAATGCGCTGAATAAGAATAGCGATGTGGGCGAGTGGGTTTAGGTCCATGGTGTAAAATTTCTGCAGCGCGAAGCACTCAAGTGCGGAAGAAGGGTTACACATAACGGAAGGGCCCTGTGTACTAGAAATGCGCTGAATAAGAATAGCGACTTGGGCGAGTTGGTTTAGGCCCATGGCGTAAATTTCTGCAGTGCGAAGCACTGATGTGCGGAAGAAGGGTTACACATAACGGAACGGCCCTGTGTACTAGAAATGCGCTGAATAAGAATAGCGATGTGGACGAGTTGGTTTAGGCCCATGGTGTAAATTTTCTGCAGCGCGAAGCACTGAAGTGCGGAAAAAGCGTTACACATAACGGAAGGGCCCTGGGTACTAAATATGCACTTAATAACAATATCGGTGTGGGCGAATTGGTTTAGGCTCATGGCGTAAATTTCTGCTGTGCGATGCATTCATGCGCGGAAGAAGGGTTACACATAACGGAAGGGCCCTGTGTACTAGAAATGCGCTGAATAAGAATAGCGATGTGGACGAGTTGGTTTAGGCTTATGGTGTAAATTTTCTGCAGCGCGAAGCACTGAAGTGCGGAAGAAGCGTTACACATAACGGAAGGGCCCTGGGTACTAAATATGCACTTAATAACAATATCGGTGTGGGCGAATTGGTTTAGGCCCATGGCGTAAATTTCTGCAGTGCGAAGCATTCATGCGCGGAAGAAGGGTTACACATAACGGAAGGGCCCTGTGTACTAGAAATGCGCTGTATAAGAATAGCGATGTGGGCGAGTGGGTTTAGGTCCATGGTGTAAAATTTCTGCAGCGCGAAGCACTCAAGTGCGGAAGAAGGGTTACACATAACGGAAGGGTCTTGTGTACTAAATATGCACCGAATAAGAATAGCGATGTGGGCGAATTGGTTTAGGCCCATAGCGTAAATTTCTGCATTGCGAATCATTGATGTGCGGAAGGGTTACTCATAACGGAAGGGCTGTGTGTACTAAATATGCACTGAATAAGAATAGCGATGTGGACGAGTTGGTTTAGGCCCATGGTGTAAATTTTCTGCAGCGCGAAGCACTGAAGTGCGGAAGAAGCGTTACACATAACGGAAGGGCCCTGTGTACTAGAAATGCGCTGAATAAGAATAGCGATGTGGGCGAGTTGGTTTATGCCCATGGTGTAAATTTTCTGCAGCGCGAAGCACTGAAGTGCGGAAGAAGCGTTACACATAACGGAAGGGCCCTGGGTACTAAATATGCACTTAATAAGAATATCGGTGTGGGCGAATTGGTATAGGCCCATGGCGTAAATTTCTGCAGTGC
This sequence comes from Dermacentor albipictus, assembly GCF_038994185.2. Taxonomy (NCBI): domain Eukaryota; kingdom Metazoa; phylum Arthropoda; class Arachnida; order Ixodida; family Ixodidae; genus Dermacentor; species Dermacentor albipictus. The sequence continues at coordinate 160,348,070 of NC_091825.1, read as the reverse complement.
GAAGCATTCATGCGCGGAAGAAGGGTTACACATAACGGAAGGGCCCTGTGTACTAGAAATGCGCTGAATAAGAATAGCGATGTGGGCGAGTGGGTTTAGGTCCATGGTGTAAAATTTCTGCAGCGCGAAGCACTCAATTGCGGAAGAAGGGTTACACATAACGGAAGGGCCCTGTGTACTAAATATGCACTGAATAAGAATAGCGATGTGGGCGAATTGGTTTAGGCCCATGGCGTAAATTTCTTCAGTGCGAATCACTGATGTGCGGAAGAAGGGTTACACATAACGGAAGGGCCCTGTGTACTAAATGTGCACTGAATAAGAATAGCGATGTGGGTGAATTGGTTTAGGCCCATGGCGTAAATTTCTGCAGTGCGAAGCACTGATGTGCGGATAAAGGGTTACAGATAACGGAAGGGCCCGTGTACTAGAAATGCGATGAATAAGAATAGCGATGTGGGCGAGTTGGTTTAGGACCATGGTGTAAAATATCTGCAGCGCGAAGTACTGAAGTGCGGAAGAAGGAAGGAAAGAGTGGACAAGGAAAGGCAGCGAGGTTAACCAGTTTAGCTTAACCGGTTTGCTACCCTACACATGGGAGCGGGTTGGGGGTGATGTAAGATGGGGAAGGGAGAGAGAGGGAGAGCACAGCGCATACCATAGCACACACACATCGTCCGTTAGAGTCCATCACTCTGGCGTGGTACGTGATATCACTGTCACAGCCGCTTGTCCAATCCCTTCTCTTTCAAAAACCGAAGTAGTCCCTTCAACGCCTTCAGCTACGATGTCTTCTGCCGGCGGCATGTGAAAATAGTGTCGAGGGACAATGGTCTAGTGTCAAGGTGCGCTAGAACGGATGCCAGGGATTTTCGCTGAACATTATATTCAGGACAGTCGCACAGAATGTGTTCCAGGGTCCCCTCGCAAAGACAGGCATTGCAGAGAGCGTTGTCGGCCATTCCAATGCGAAATGAGTAAGATTTCGCGAAAGTCATCCCTAGCCATAAGCGATAAAGCAGAGTCGCCTCTCTTCGGCGGAGTCCAGTTGGCATATAGAGATGCATCAAAGAGGGCAGGCGGTATTGACGGTTGCTCCGGTTGGTCTGGCTGTTTGGTGTGCACCATAGAGAAACCGTGATCTCCTGTGCAAGAACTCGAAGTTTGCTAGCTGCGTCGGACCGTGAAAGTGGTATGGCCTCTTCTTGTGCGCCTTCAAGAGCTGCCCGAGCGGCATTATCGGCGTCTTCGTTTCCTATGACGCCGCAGTGACTTGGCAGCCATTGAAACGTCACGTGGTGCCCTTTCTCCTGTGATGTATGGAGTAGGCATGTAATATCGAATACGAGCTGTTCGAATGGCCCGCGACGCAGAGCTGATAGCACACATTGTAGGGCCGCCTTTGAGTCACTGAAAATTGACCAGTGTCGAGGTGGCTCCCGATTGACGAAACAAAGTGCAGCGCGAAGAGCAGGTTATTCAGAAGATGTCGATGTGGTTGGGTGGTCAGTTCTAAAGCTGATGGTAATAGCTCTTGCTGGGACAACCACAGCACCGGACGAACACTGAATGTTTGTGGTACCATCAGTATAAATGTGTTGACTGTCCGCGTACCTCTCGTGCAGAAGAAGCAGAGACAGCTTTTTTTCAGCACAGGCGACGACAGTTCAGACTTTTTCCCGATTCCTGGTACACTGAGATGGACTGTTGGGCTGATAAGACACCAAGGGGGCATCGATGGTTTAGAGGCAGCGGTGAAGCCCGAGGGAAGTTTGTCGTTGTACTTGACGATAGTTTTAGAAAATGATGATTGCTGCCTGTCTGAAGGTAGTGTTTCAAGGTGGTGATAGGGGGCACGTGCAAAATGTCTGATGTGCGTTCTCAGGGCCTCCACCGCAATGTGAGTTCGCATTAGATGGTCCCAAGCAATCGCAAGAGTTGCCTCTGTTGACGTGCATCTGGGCAAACCAAGGCAGACCCTGAGTGCTTGAGCTTGTGCTGCCTGCAGAACACGAGTATTTGTCTTGCACGTGTTGGTCAGTACATGTAGACTATATCTTAAAAAACCGAGAAAGAGAGCTCTGTAGAGTTTCAGCATTGCGTCTACTGGCATCCCCCACGTCTTTCCTGTCAAGTATTTAAACAACTAGGAGGTCGCTGTCACGCGCCGTTTCATGTAGGCTACGTGCGGGCTACAACAGAGGTCTCGGTCGGTAATTACGCCAAGAAATCTGTGGGTTCTGACATTGGAAATGGTCCACCCATTGATTGAGATGACATAAGGCGTCATTGGTTTGCGAGTAAATGCCACTAGTGCGCATTTTTCTGGTGATATGCTGAGACCTTGTTCACACAAGTAGCTCGCTGTCTAAATAGCCGCTCTTTGAAGCCGTGCACGTATCTGAGGACGTGTGACTCCCGAAGTCCAGACACAGATGTCTTCTGCATATATTAAAATTTTGATGGTAGTTGGCAAGTATTCAGCAAGTCCAATAAGAACGAGGTTGAATAGCGTCGGGCTGAGAGCACCACCTTGAGGAACGCCCCTGCTGGTATAGCGTCGCGTAGTTGGGCCATCGTCAGACAACACATAGAATGATCTTGCAGATAGGTAACTTGCAATCCACAAAAAGGCTCGACCACCTAGACCAACCGTCGCAAGGGCGTCGAGAATGGCCTCATGTAATACGTTATCGTATGCCCCTTTCACATCTAAGAATAAAGCTGCAGATAAACGCTTACGGGACCGTTCGTGCTGGACATATGAAACGAGATCAACTACATTGTCGATGGAAGAGCGGTCACGTCAGAAACCAGCCATGGAAATCGGATAAATCTTGTAGCACTTAAGGTACCATTCCTGGCGGCCAAGGATTATCCGTTCCATTATCTTTCCTACAAAGCTGGCCAGCGCTATTGGGCGGTAAGTGTGAGCTCTAGTGGGGATTTGCCCTGCTTTAAGAGTGGCACCGGGCGGCTTACTTTCTATTCGCTAGGATTCGCTAGGAACATTTCCCTCCTGCGATGAGGAGTTGTAAAGGCTCAACAATTCTATCCGTGCGGATTCTCCGAGATAGCACAAGGCCCTGTATGATATACCATCTGGACCCGGAGATGATGAGCGCCTGCAGAGAGCTAGTGCCGCTTCGAGCAAGATCCATGCGGCAATCACGGAAATGGGCGACATCAGCTCGGGCTGGAGGATCTGGACGCGTCGCTTGGCCTGCGATCCGCGCACAAAAGTTATCTCCGACATCGATGTCTTCCCGCCCTTGGAAAAGCGCTAGCGCCTTGAATGGAAAACGCCATTACGGAAGGCAACGCAGACCTTGCACCGTTTTCCAAATGTGAGACAGTGGCTTGCGAGGGTCGAGTGTCTGTCAAAACGTTGCACAACGTTCCGACGCTGATCTATCCATACGACGCTGAATCTTCTTTTGCATCCTCCTGGCTGCCCTAAGGTCATGTATTGATATTGCACGCCGATATCGACGTTCCGCCCGGCGACGAAGTGCTCGAAGTCGCTCTTATTCTATGTCGAAGTCATTTCGCGTGGAAGAGATCGTCATCATGCGAGTGGCGTTTTGCATCGTAATTTATTCGTTTGCTCTAACCCAGAGGGTAGGCCCTCGCGGCAGGAATCTTCCATCTCAGATTTGAAGTTGGCCCATTGAATAATTCTAATGGTATTCCGTGCGCCTGATCTAGGCGACAAGCCATTGATGTTCAGATAGGTGGGAATGTGATCACTTGCATGTGTCTCAATGTCTGGAAACCACTTCACACATCTGGCGAGAGAGTTAGAGACGAAAGCAAGGTCGAGGCAGCTGCCGTATGTCACGCCTTGAAGAAAGGTGAGGCTACCATCTTTTAGGAGAGTAAGGCCATAGTTGTAGTCGATGCTTGCTAATCTTCATCCTCTTGCATTTGTCCTTGTACTTCTCCATGCTGGATGGTGTCCATTGAAATCTCCTATGATGACCCATGGGGCGGGACAAACACTCAAGATATCCGCAAATCTTTTGGTATCGAAATTGCTGGAAGGCGATATATACACGCCTATGAGAGTAAACAAGAGCTTGTTCTTTTTAACTGTGATGCATATATATTGATTGTCGTCGTGGGCCGCAATTGGTTGCAAAACATAGGTGAGTTCACGACGAACAAAAACGACGATTTTTCTGTCAGGGTACGAATTTATCATGTCATCAACAAATGATGCGGTAGAAGGGTTACACATAACGGAAGGGCCCTGTGTACTAGAAATGCGCTGAACAAGAATAGCGATGTGGGCGAGTTGGTTTAGGCCTATGGCGTAAATTTCTGCAGTGCGAAGCACTGATGTGCGGAAGAAACCTTGCACATAACGGAAGGGCCATGCGTACTAGAAATGCGCTCAACAAGAATAGCTCTGTGGGCGAGTTGGTTTAGGCTCATGATGTAAAGTTTCTGCACCACGAAGCACTGAAGTGCGGAAGAAGGGTTACACATAACGGAAAGGCTCTGTGTAGTAAATATGCACTGAACAAGAATAACTATGTGGGCGAGTTGTTTTAGGGCCGCGGTGTAAACTTTCTGCACCGCGAAGCACTGATGTGCGGAAGAAGGGTTACACATAACGGAAGGGCCCTGTGTACTAAATATGCGCTGAATAAGAATAGCGACTTGGGCGATTTGGTTTAGGCCCATGGCGTAAATTCAATATTCTTATGCATATGTTCAAGTATGTACGCCCTATCTGCGTAATTATTTGCAAACTAACATTAGCAATAAAAATTTGGAGGATGCTTAAGCTTCGCCTTTAAGAGTGGAACGCGATAGCATTCAAAGATCCCTGACTGCTTCTCACGCTTCCCGGGAACTGCAACGTATGTAACCATAATGTTTGCCCGGAAACGCTGGCGGCGAACGCTATGTAAGAAGGCGGTAGAAACTTCCTGGCAGAAACGCGGCCCCTTGCGTTGGCCGTGATGCCGCGGAGGTGAGCGCCATATGAAAGTGTTTCAAGCAAGCGGGCGCGCCGCTCCATGGACTCCAGGATATTCAAGCGCCGGCGCGCGCAAATGGCGGACGCCGTCGCCTGTCTATGAATGGTGGAAGTGCTGGAAAAGGTGTTTGTTTGAGTTTTTGCGCAGCCGCATGTTTTCACGCATATTCAAATTATAGTTAGAGGGCTATCATGTCTGTAGGTTGTGTTTAAGTCATACTTTACGATTTTTCTACGCATTTTAGCTTGAGAAATACAATTAGTTCAGTAACTTTCTTGGCCCAAATGGAGGGCCTGGGTTTGGGTGGTTCAAACATATTTTTGCGAGACGACAACCACGCTGGACGCCGACGCCGACACCAGATTTTCTGCCAGACGGGGTCCTTAACACTATCTCGTTGAAACAGCACTTTTCATAACAAGGTTGTCAAAGGCGCAGTTATGGCCTGGTTAATCCGGATTCTGAAGAGGGCTCAAGAACGCCCAGGCGGTGTACAAAAAGACATTCATGACGACATGCGGTTCTATACTGAACCTACCAAAGCATAAACACTGATATTTTTGTTGTCCTGCGAATTAAGTCACAATAGCAGTGAGAGGTACCGTATTTTGCCAGATAGCACTCACCAATGCAAGAGCGGGTATTCCTGTTCATGCGGTATCCTGCAGGACAGGGATTCCTGTCTCGGCAGATGAAGCCGCCATCGGTGTTGACGCAACTCTGCGTGGAGAATCTGCAATTGTGCGTGTTTTCGCGGCACTCGTCCACATCTGCGTGGAGGAAAAGGAAACAGAGCACACGCACAATCAGTGGCGTAAACAAGAACGCGCTGCAGGCAATGGGTGTAGTGAAAGACGTTACGTCTTAGGCGAATCACCCTTAGCATCATCGAACAGATTTTGTCAAAAGTACGAGCCATGGTTGTTATAAAAACCGCGGTTTCTGGCTGTCAATAATTTGCATAAACGTCTGTTTCTTCATATAAAGCATCTTTAGAATGATCTCGCGGACTGTAAAAGTGATTTCGTCACTGCGTAGAGCCCGGCACAAGAAAGGTGAGACATATATGCAGGGATGGGTGAATATTCGAAACTTTTGAATGACCAATAGGATATCGCCCTATTCTATGCGAATCGAATAGCGAACTATTCGTAAATATTATTATTGTACGAATAGTTTCTGAACCTCTGAAATCGCCAACCTTGCTAGAAGAAGCATGGAAATAGAGTAAAAATGCGATAAATTTGATCCCGGCTGCCATAGCAGACATGAAATACGAAAACTTTCGTAGTGGAGCACGCTACGTCACTCAGGGAGCCAGACTTTTCCAGCCAAACCGTCATCATTCGCACTCGAGTCGTGAATATGCGAATAAACTGATTATTTTCTCCTCATAATCCATTAGTGTTTTAATAAACAACGCTTCATATTGTGCACTGTAATCACAGCAGTACACTATGGTGCGAAGATCGTTTTGCATTAATGTAAAAAACAACTGTTAATTATAGGACAGCACTTTAAGAAGTATTAAATATTCGATTCGATTTCCTTTCGGTATTTTTCCAGTCGTATTAAATTTGGTCTCGAAAATTGCTTTTCGCCTACCCCTTCTTTACATGAGAGAAAGCTGGCGAAAAAACTTAGATGTTTTGATTTTCATTGCCGAGCGACAGCTTTTTGTCATCCGTGTATCTTTTCTTGCCTCATCGTTTAGTGATGCATGCACTTACTATAAAAAGCCAAAATATCACACGATAAAAACTTAATAGCCTATAAGAACCTTAACTGATGTCATCACCTCCTAATTGTACCATCTTCCGCATATGCCACCTGTTTCGCATGTAAAGAGCGGCATTTTTTAGACGCCACTGGGGAGATAATAACTATCAGTCTGATAGTAACTGATCAACAAAATGAACAGCCAGGATTTGGTAATAATGTTATCTTTTAATTTATAGCAAATGTTATAATTGCGTAACTGAAGCCGCTCAGTTCTAAGGCATGTACACTTTTACAAATCCTTGGATTAGCACCAGTTTTGAGATTACTCCCAAACTTGCAGAGCAATGCATTAGTTGTTGTAGTTAATAGTTTCGCAAGAAGTCCGCTCACGATCAATGTGGGACAAAGCTAAGTGGGACACCAATGATTTTGCTGAAAGAGTTTGAGAATTACTGTATTTAAGCTCGTGCTAAAAAGGGTGCGACGTTGGGCTAGTTGGTTCGTGCTGGTGACAAAAGCGTGAGAAACAAGGACTGAGAGGACTGGTGGACTCGTCTACACTTGGACTCGTGTACACTCGTGTACACCGGCGATTTCAACGCTCATCATTCACTATGGGGAAGCCAGAAGATGGATAGTCGGGGAAAACGGGTTTCCTCCTCTGCGTCAGATCATGAACTGTATTGTGCAAACGATGACAGTCCTACGTGCTTACGGGGACAGCAGCTGCCTCGACCTAACGTTTGTGTCACGCAGCCTAAGTAACAAGGTACAGTGGTTTGCAGACAATGAAACCCATGGGAGTGACCATTTTCCCACCTATATAAAAATCAAAGGCCTAGGCAAGTCACACATTGCTGTTTCTTCACGCATCGACTGGTCAAAGTACAGGTCACTCACAGAGAAGCGGTGTCAAGAAAATGAAGAAGGTTCTTTTGAAAACCTAGAAGACATAATCATAGCTGCTGCTCAGAACTGTGCCTGTAATTTTACACCTTTATCAGGTTTTGTGAATACGAAGAGGAATTGTAGCGGCTCCGAGCAATCCGTCGTCGTGGTGAACGATGGTATACGCACACGAAATCCATCCACGACTTGCGTGAGGCGACACGGCTGCAGAAAAAAATTCAGCGTCGAATCAATGCACTCCAATCTCTAAGATGGAAATCTTTATGGAAGTCACTTGATCCACACAAGCCTCTTTCTCAAATATGGAGGATTGTCCGCGACCTACCAACAGTGCCACAACAGCATCGCCCATTCAAGTGCCTTGCTTTCCACGAAGCTCGTCACGACATTGAAGTAGTAAAAGACTCCTGCGCGACGGTTGCTGGTAAGTAGTCCACGTTCAGCGCGAGTAATCTAGTAAACACGGCGATGTCAAGAGATTCCCGGATGGACAATCTATTCTCGAGCAGCTTCGGCAGCATGAGAGCGTTCCTCATCCCCTGTAACTGATGGTGTCACTTACATGGCCCTGTGCAACCTCGGTCAAACAGCTCGGCGTCTCCTTCTAACCATATGCAATGACTCGCGATTTTCCGGATTGATTCCTCCCTCGTGGAAGTCCATCCGCCTCATTCGTCTGCTGAAATCGGGTAAATCTCCCCTGGACCTGGTCTCCTATCGCCCCATCGCACTTGCCAGCTGTTTTAGAACAGTTATGAAGAGGAAGGGGGGGGGGGGGCGCTGACTTACCTGGAGCGCTGTACCTGGAGCATAACGAGATATATTCCGAGCAATAAAAACAGCGCTAAACGACGGGACGAGTGAAGGGACACAGACAACGGCGCTGTATTTATTCAGATGTTATGACTGGCTTTCGGCGTGGACGGTCTTCGATAGATAACGTGATTGACATTGTCTTTTTCTTGGACGTGAAATTCGCATACGACAATGTATCGCATGAATCTATTCTGGACGCCTTGGGGAACATTGGATTGGGGGGCCGTGTCTACCAATGATTTTACAATTACTTGAAGGGTCTTCTTTGTACAAATTGAAAATGAAACAACACACCGTTGTACTTGTCGTGGTGTGCCACAAGGTGAAGTCCTGAGCCCCACTCTCTTTAACCATGCGCTTATCGATCTTGTTGATGTACTTCCGCGGTCCGTGCATCTGTCAGTATACGGAGGTGACATCTGCACATGAGCCTCACGGTTGACGCGTCTACGCGTACGCGCCAGGCTTCAGATAGCGGTTACGCTGACTTCAACCTACCTTGAAGGACATGGACTAGAGTTGTCATCTGAGCACTGCTCGCTGGTTGCCTTCACGCGCAGGATGATGAGCCCATATTTCATTAAAATCGATGGGCAGGCTATTAGTTATGAGAAGACTCACCGCTTTTTGGGAGTAATAATAGATCGTGACCTGTCCTGGAGCCCTCATATTGCCTACGTGAAAAAGAAACTCGTCATGATCACCCGCATGTTAAGATTTCTTGTGGAGAAATCGTGGGGTGCATCTGTACGAGCGATGGTTGAACTTTATAGTGTACTTTTCCTCGGGTTCATGGACTGCAGCTTACTTGTGCTTGGCAGGATCTGAATAATAAACGTAGACGTTCTCCATTCGATTCAAGCTCAAGTACTGAAAATGTGCCTTGGCCTTCCGGAATGTGCACCTTCAGTAGCGACTGCCGTCATCGCGCGTGATCACCCAATCACAACATATATTCACGTCGATGCCTTAAGAATGCACATCAGGCAATGCGCCCGGATTCCATTACACCCCCTCACCTCACTTCATGCTTCTAGGCCACAATCTGCTTTCAGCGATGTTATTGCTTCGAATCGGTCAGTGCTTCCCCTGCTTCCTTTTTCCCCTTTCATTTTTTGTCCTCTTTCCTTTTCTTTGTAACTTGTGGTTTCTGTGATCTTTAATTATGGCAGCCGTGGCCTAAATTGAACCGACGACCTTGTGCTTAGCAGGAGAACATCATAGCCACTGAGTGGCCGTGGCGGTTGCCGCAAGTGCGATAAGCCGGGGAATTATGTCGTAATTGTTCGCACAGCATGTTTTTCTCTTCCTGTGCACCCGTGACTTGCGCCGATGTTTGCCTAGCTTTACAAATACGCGAGTAGTAAACAACTGCCTGAAGAGTATAGTAAAACAACGGTATAATATTCAAGAACATAAACTGAAGACGGATATAGCAGGCAGAAAGAAAGAGGGGAGGAAGGGAAGTGTTACAATAAAGCTTCTCGCATCAAAACAACGCCAACTAAACGCATCAGCTTTCGGGCCCGCTTTATTAAAGTTTTTTCACATACATTTTTGATATGGCCGAATCTCTCAAGATGAAATATCAGGAAATTTTCGGCTTAAGTTGAAAGGCTTAAGGGGCGAATGATTTCGAGTAGCGGACAGTGTGTACGCACCTTGACACTGACGCGTGTGCCGGCTGTAGCGAAATCCTCGCGGGCACTGGACGACCCGCCGACCATCGGCGTGGCTGGCGCCACGCGGCTTGCACTGGAAGCCGCCCTCCGTGTTCATGCAGAGCGCCACTGAGCCACACGTGTGGCTGCCTTGCAAGCACTCGTCGATGTCTGGCGAGCGAGGGACAGTGTCAGGACACGGAGGTACTAAACGCACACACGCACACACATTCGTGTATAAAGATGGCAAGTTTATCTGGCAATCTAAGAACAGCCACGAGCTATGACAGCGTCAGCAGCAACAAGCTATTCAATCAAGTCTACAAACGACTGTTGCAGTTTGCTGGAGATAGGTGCTGCCATGTGTGAACGAGAGCCGCTTTCTGAATTTAAAGTATACTGCTTAAGTGCTTACGCAGCTTAGATAACACATGATTACGCTACATTGACACAAAGTTAAACGGTTTGAGTGACACTCTGTATTTGAGGGGTGAACTACCCCAATGCAATATGTGAGAGTGAGCTCAGTTCTGGACACCTTGTTAGCGTCAGCCTTGGCTCGGGTGTCAGCTGGAGCTCACGTCAACGTACCAAGAAAAAAGAATAATAATGATAGGCGCAAAGGTGCGTGTTCAGTGATCAATCCTGCCATCTACGGGCCGGTTGTTATTTTTTTTCGAGCTCTACAAGTTGAATCTATTTCCCTTTCATCTAGGTTTCCGTGCTACGTAATAATCACCAAAGTTAGCCTAGTGGCTGTACATTACATATTTTTTTAAACGCGTACTGCCCAGTATACACCAGCAAAGTACAGAGAGCTCGACACTTACGGAGTGGTCGAGTCGGTAAAGATCTAGCTTCCCAACACTTTAAGCATGTTATAAGCAAGTTGTCCAGATGTGTACCTATCGAAATTTATCGTACTCCCTCGCTCCTTTGCTGGCACAGTCATTTGGTAACCATGTTTCTCCTTTACACTTGCATGCAGCTGCTTTTATGCTGCGTAATAAAATATGTTTGCGCGTTTTGTCACTTACATGGAATATTTCGTTCCAAAAGCAGAGGTGAATTCACGAACTATACATAACAGGGCAAGCTTCATGACATTGCGTTCAACCAGCAGCACTGCATATGCACAGAGCAAGAGTCGTATTGCCAATCGATAACTCTAGTGGACACCGCGTTAAGTGCGCACGAATAGGCTAATCTAAGGAGCGCTAACAGAGGCATTGTCCTGTGCTCAGCTTGTGTTTACATCCATTTTGCGCTGTAATCGACATGAATCTTAACCGGGCTTGCTACAATTTATTTCCTGATCAAAACGGTCTGCTTTTGTTTAATTAGCAGCGCTTGTACGCTGCTTGCCTACATCCTTTCTTATATGTAATCAGTATGATTCTTAAGCAGCTCGTTCAACTCTTCACTGATCTGAGGGTGCCCATATAATTCCTTTCCTACGCACTTGACAAAGTACATGTAAATGCAGACGGGTCAGTTTAGTGGTTCACCACCAAGAACGAACAATCATATGCTTTATCAGCGATCTGTTCGTTGGTTTTTTCTTTACCTCGACGTATGCTGCAACCCCATATCGCCATATCGATAACACGCTGCCAGAAACCATTTTGTTAACGTCTTCAGGTCGGTAAGCCTATCTTGCCTTGGCTACGCCGTTCGCGTAGCCAAGGCAACGCGAACGGCTACGCCGTTCGCGTTCGCGTTCGCGTAAACAAAGGCTGCTGCCCGTTGCGCAGCTGCCCAGTGAGTTGACAATGTGCGTAGCACGGCCAATCACTGCGCAAGCAAAGGCGCACACTTAGCGCCAAGCACGGCCGCGGCCGTTCGCTTACCGAGGCACTTGCTGTAGAGGGTGTTGTAGCGAAGGCCTTGGGCACAGATCGGATCGCACACGTAGCCGCCGACTGTGTTCTTGCACTCTTCCTTGTGTTGGGCCTCGCACGCGCTCAATCCTTCGGCGCATTCGTCTACGTCTATGGACACAACACAACACACGCAAGCATGTGCGCGCTTCCATCTCTTTTCATTGTGATGCGACTGCGTGACGCAGAATCCTTGTCAAGCGAATTTTCGCGATCTCTATCAGTGTGCTCACAGAGAACAGCAGCTAGACAGTGGTCTAGCTGCTGTTCATTGGTCAGCAGCTAGTACATACTGCCTGTTCATTAAGAAAAATGTGTTGCTTATAATAATGAACTCAGTGGTATGCTTTTGTGAACAGTAATACCAGTATGCGAAGTTGTTGCAAGTGATTTCTATGCTATGTACAATCAATTGTTGCAAGTAAGCAATTTTGTAAAATGGGCGATACCTAACATGCGCTTTCACGCGAAGAAAAGAAAAATAAGAAACACAGTGAGTATAAATGGTTTCAAACAGTAGGCAAATGAACATGATTTAGAAAAACGAACTGTTGTAAATATTTGACAAAGACAGCTCGCACTGTCAGTATGCGAAATATGAACTAATCTGTGCTGAAACCACGTTTTTATTTATGCAATCCAAGTGCTAGCGGCAGCCGCTAAAAAAGAGCGCCAGAACCTGCACTTAAATAGCCGATTTATCAAGGAGGAGCTAGTGTAGTGACAAGCACAATATCACGTTTACCCTATATGTGTCTTTGAAGAAATACCGAACCCATTAGCGTCCAGCGTACATTTAATAGTACAGTACCATTTTCATCTGTAAATAATTAAAGAAGAAATATACAGTGTTCTTTAGTATACCATTTTGGTCCTGCCAAGACGATCACATCGATTTTTTTTGTCAGCTGCATGATGCGTTTGATCTATTCATCACGAAACTTGGAGAAGTGCTGAACATACCAGGTGCTGCTGTACATGCACCTTCTTTATTTGTTGTCAATGATAGCGTCTGTTTCTCTAAGATAAAGCTTGTGTGTAAGTTTTACAAAATAATGGTGTAAATGATGAACGCATGACATTCCATATGCAATACATGTTTATACCGTCGCAAGAAAATGAATGCAGATGTACTTTGTAAATTAAGCTGGCCCTATTTGTATGCCAGAGGCGTGTGCTTGTTCGCACGCAAACACGATGGTCTTTCTTTTTTTACCTGTATTTCGTCAAAATATTTTTTGCTGGCTACAAAAACTTCAGAGGTAAAAAATATATTAAGTATTACAACAACATTGTTATTATTCCTCCTGGTTTTTTTTTCTTGCTGCCGACAAAGATAACGATTCTCTTACCTTCTCAGTTAAAAGCATAGTGAGCAATTTTAGAGTAAACTTAGATAAATAAAAACCTAGTTCGGAATTACTTAAAAACATAATTTATGCATAATTTTATTACAATCTTTAAAATAGGTGGGAGGAGACAGAAAGCAATAGAGACAATGTATATTCTTCTGTCAATCAAAATGACTTCTGCTATAAAAGTAGGGAAACCGACATTGGGAAACCAGACATAGACGCCATTTCTTGAAAGGGCACGAATTCTAACGAAAATGTCACCGAGCAAATCATCCAACAGGATTATGATGCAAGAGCCGACTGGCACTGGAGAACATGCCACAAGTCTGTTAAATGTTTCAACTGCCACAGAAACAAATTCTGAATGCTTTAATCTAGACCGCGCCTACATCTGGATCAAAATATTTTCATCGCGCTCGCGTTTCTGCAAGCAACAAAAAAGTCCTTCCCAGTGACTTGATGAAGTCCTGTTACACACTTGAATAGTAAGAACACCTTCCAGAAAAGAATATTTCCCATTAAAGCGCAAATTTTGTGACTAGAAGGTTTTGCGGGGTTGTGTAAAATTTCGTTTTACTCTTCGCTGCAAGTTTTTCTTACGCAGGAAGCTGCAAAATATAGCATATACATTTGAGGACCTGCATCAAGTTTCGCTCCCAAAAAGGCTCAACGTACTTTATAAAGCACGCCATCGTAGCGTTTCAAAGAATAAAGCGCCAACTCATGAAACTTTAATAATGTAGTTACAGTGTGAAAAAATCACCTGGTACTAAGGATCAGCAAATTTTAATTTGTCGATTTTTCTTTGGTCTTAATTGGGTAAAATCATATTCTCTCTAAATGTGCATTTCAACGAATATCCCCTCCGAACCAAAAGCAGTGAATACGAAAGATGATCGTAACAGCAAGCAAACAATTCTCGCTCCCTAATCTCATTCACTAAAACAATGGGCGCAGAGAAATTCAAGCACAAGCACTGACCTGCTAATTCGAGTACATTGGTGCGCCTAACTACACAACGGAGCTCTTTTTACGCATTACTATGTCCGTTGAATTCAGTGCAGACATGTTCCTTGATAAATGGAATAATAAGCTATGGGTTATATTTATAGTTTCTAGGCGCACTAAGAACAATGACAGGGGTATTCGCTAACATGTGGACTGGGGCGAGCAACTGCAGCATATAACTTGTCACTTTTTTATTTCTTTCATTGCTACAAGGCACCTTGCTGAGGTGTGTAAAACATCATAGGAAGCAACCTGTGGTGCACCTATTGTAGGGAGGTTGTCTTAGCAAAACATTACAACGCTGAAATTAAACGTGCTCAGAATATTGTAGTGATTCATGGGTCCGACCAGCTTTTGAAGGTACCTCGTGCAAACTTCAACCCCGCACTTCAGTGCACATTCGTGTTTCGTAGTCTATTTGTAGACGTGACGGCAGGGCGCACACTACGGGATAAACACATGTGGATACAAACAGATGAAAGCACGTTTGCGTTACACGTTTGCGTTACATGTTTGTGTTTGTACGTGTTTATGCTAAGCGTCACATGCTCTCATCCCTTAGTTTGTGTGCAAAAATCTGCCCTTATGGAATACAGATACTAACTCAGCCAAATAAATGCCCTGCTTTCTTGGGAACACTTACTCCAGAACTCACTAACTGCCTCAGTAATAAAAGCCACCATAGCAAAGCCCTCTTCAGTGCTGAGAGCAAATCATGGTAATATGTATGTGACAGTTTCCGTAGCGAAAAAATACAAAGAAAAGGTAAAAAAATAACTTGCGGTGAAAAGGGCAGGAAGTGAGACAGCCGCTACACTTAAAACTGTTTACCAGGGACAAAGCTTCCTGCATGTACACTATTATATATGCAGCAATATTACAAAGAAACGCGAGCGTTCGGCCATCCGGTATGAGCCCAGCGTGAGCGACGCCTTGGCAAGAGTGTTTAATGAATACGACGTTTGGTTCGCACATGCCCCTTCGAGCAACTTAAGTGGACCCCTTGGAGAGATCAAGGTATCCGGGCGTCATGTATAAAATTCCTTGCAAAGAACGTGATGCAACCTACGTTGGCGAAGCTGGTAATTTAAAAAAAAAACGTATACAACACCACTCAATACGATGTCATGAACGGAAACTCAGTTTCTAATGCTTTATCGGAACACCACGAGAGCACAGGCCATTCCATAGACTGGAATTCGGCATCAGTTATTACTACAGAGAAGATATTGCCTGCACAACTTATGCTAGAATCGGTAGACATACAGACTGCACAGCATGCGGTAAATAGGACACGTCGGAATCAGCCCGAAATCTGGGCACGCGAATGGCGCCATCGCTTCCATACTTAACCCTTTAAGACGCTGTCTACGCAATTGTGCCCAGCAGGAGAGTGCATCAATAGCAAAAGCACTGATGAATATAATGGTAGTTAAAATGTGTTTCATACGCCTTGAAACACTTAATATTGGAACTGTGCTTCAAGTTTGAATAACGTGCAGAATGTTTTAGCAAAATGAGTGGGAAGGTAGACAGCTGGCTGTTTTTACTCTGTGTCAGTATGTTGTATATAGCGGGTTCACTTCTTTCATTGTTTTTTTACAATGTCATGCACCAGGCATAATTTTCAAGTGGCTGGATAAGTGCTTTTCAAGCTTTTGAAAACACGTAATAGTACATGTTCTCATATTTTGTGTTCCTGCAGTGAGCTTTTGTTTGCATCGAGTCGAAATTTTGTAAACTTGACAAAACTCGCTAAACAATTGAAAATTCTTTAAATTTTCTGCAGCTGTACACTTTCTGCGATTCTGAAGATGCAAGAGATGTGGTGAAAGCAACTTTTCACTCAACCGTGATAAATTGGCGTCTGAAAGGGTTAAACAAGAGCCACCGCGTTTGCTTTCATTGTGATCAAAGGAGCAGTACGGGCACCGAAACGTCAAGTTTTTATATAATAAATTTTACGTCTTGGCGTGTTATAACATGGTTACAAGGGCGCGTTCTAAGGAAAGGAAACAGAAAGAATGCACGAAGGACAGCCGCCGAACTTCAACTCAGCTTTACTGCGGAAAAGTTGCGCGAGCAGCAGTAGCTGCGCAAAAAAAAAACTGGAAACAACATTGCCGCAGTGCACTTTCTCAGCACACTGAAAAGCAGATCATCATGTCTCACTTAGCAACTCAGCGCAGCAACGGCTGCTCATGCAATTTTTCCGCAGTAAAGATCAGTTGAAATGCGGCGACTGTCCTCTGTGCATTCTTTCTGCGTCCCGTGCTCAAAACGCGGCGTTATAATCATGTTTTATTGATCCATCAACCAACAAGGCCATCTAAGTCTTACTCTTGGCGAGTGTTCGTTTTATTCCACTATGTTCATTCCTCGGCAGATGGGTTTCCGTCGAACTTGGAGTTATACATACGAATATACTGCGTAAACAGGCTATAACTTGAGGAGACATAGAGCAAGAGAAGAGTCATCTACACCAAGAACTTAGCCATTTCATGTCTACATCATATAAGGAAACGGAGGTATGGCTACCGCAGGCTTGACCATTCATTTGAATGAGATACACGAAATACGACTCTAACAGTTTCCGGGCAGTTTTAGCTTCACTTCTACCCAGTATCATCAATTCATGAAGACGTGGTTCACAGGACCTAAATTTGAAATGCGAAGAAAGATGGGCACTCAAATCAGCGTGTTCCCTTCATTTGGTCGTTGACTCAATGGCAAGTTCTCCCGACGTATGTAGGTTCCTCCACAGCTTAATGGAATCTGGTACATCACTCTAGTAGAAAACAACACGTAGCGATTCGCGTTCTTGACTGTATGCATTTGCACAGCGCATCCTGTGATGCGGGGGCAGAGGCGGGCCAGTTTGTTTGGGGCTGAAAAACATTCACCGACGATTCACCGATCAATTTACCGAGATACTCCCTAATGCGAAATTTGAGCGCCGCTCGATACTTGCTCTCATTTGGCGATATATTGACTGGCGTGGACAATGTCTCGTGCAGCACGTTGCAAACGGATCGAAGTGTGGCGCGATTTCCTCGCTAATTGGGAGATGGCGAGATGCAGCGCGTGGGTGATGCGTGAGCGCGATTCACAGCTGCCGCCACAGACAGACCTCCGCTGACGCAGCGCTTTGTTTCCATATATGGTATCAGTGGCGCCATTGGCGAACAGACGACGGGCGCTACTCTGGCGTCATCTCGTAGCCATCGTCGCCGTAGAGCCCATCTTGCGCGGCATTGCGCTTTTATTCTCACGCTTTCACCATACCCTCTTTCTCAGCTTTTCTCCTTGCGCTCTCTTCGCTATCGCCGTCTTTCATCCGCCGCTGTGCTCGTTCGCTCGCTTACGCCGAAGACGCCGCCGTGTCGCGGCGCCGGGGCTAGCCGCCGAAACTTCGTCAGGAAAGTTCGCTCGATGTGTGTCGGCCTTAAGACAGGTATTCCATGCCTGTTCGCCACCTTCCTAAGGCTGTGGCTCACTTCGTTGAGGCACGACACCGCCTGTGTTCTTTTTAGAGCATTGTGCTCGACTTCCTCGCCGGCCTTGGGTATTCGTTCTGAGAAGCTTTGCCCCTAATAAACAGCTGTAAGTGTAGCACCTGTCTAACTTCCTTCGTTTTCTATCGCTTCTTATTCTTTTCCTGTATTTTTGCTGCACAAGATTGCCCCATAGCAACCACCAAGCCGCCCAAGAAGAAGTTATGGTCACAGATGTGTCGAGGGAAGAGAAGATGTAAGAAGATGTTGGGATGATCTCATGAATTGAACATCGCATCTTGTGCGAGCGCAATACCGAGCCTATTCCAAGACTCTTGATGCGAATACTCCCTTTAGTCATTATTTAAAGCACAATTCTTTCATAAATGCTCCAAGTTTAAGTATATTTTCTAGAAACACGGCTCAAATATTGCAGAATAAAATTTAGGGCTTGTAGCATGAATATTTAGGCCACATCATGTCAATCCCGATAGTTATAAAAATTAATTCATTACGGATAGTGAGCTATTTAGACAATGCGTTACCTGATGGAAATGACTGAAATCATTGCTACAGGTAGAAACGCTGGTTACTATTGAGTTGAGGCCCTCCTGAAGCAAGCATTAGCAGCATTTAACAGCAGTGATACAGAGCAACACCCCGTAGTTCACGTCAAACCTGGCCAGGCACTTCTTAAAATACCAGTGTGTTGCATTACTTTCCATGCCAACATAACAATTATATTTTGGGGGGTTGGAAAAGGATTACGTTTATGTTCAACATAGATTAAATATCTTTTTGTCGTCACTATTGGGAACATTCAAAAGTAAGTTGCGCCTTCATATACGGACACAGTGACTGAAAGGAATACCGAAAAGCTAACAAAGAAGTGCACTTGCTTTAACACATTTTTTTTTTCTTCGACCATTCGACATCGTGTAGCTTGCCTGTTTCAAGCTTCTTACGTTTTCGCGTTCCTTGTTGTTAATTCCGCTGTTAGGCGTACAGTACTTTTCCTTCTTTTAAGGGGAGCACCTATATCTCTAGTAATAAAGTCAGTGTATCAAATAGTTGAGCTTTGTCGATAGAGCAAATGGTTGCTATAAAGCGCAGGCAACAGACTGCATGCCTTCATACCAGTGTTCCGCTCTAATTAGTGGTCACATACTAAGTGAGTGTTCCCTTTAGCATAGGACAGCACCATAAGCTTTGCGAATCTATACACTAGTTGTTCACTCACCGACGCATGCGTCGTCCTTCCACACGTATCCACCGGGGCACTCCTTGCTTTCTTTAGAAAGACATTGGTATCCGCCATGAATATTGAGGCAGCTCTGTGTGTCCCCTTCGCAGTCGTCCAGTCCCTCCGAGCATTCGTCCACGTCTGTCGGCGCAGCGACCATGAGCTTGATGCCGTAGTTGCATAGATATGGCACACTACGGCATCCTAGGGATTCTAGTGAAGCGATTTGCGCTGGGCGCCGTTTCTCGTGCGCGCAACTGACGCTTTCCTCCTCTCCGTCAATAAAAAATATGGGAACGACTGAAAGCCAAGTAAACTGCGCAGAAATTATTTTAACTTCACTTTGAGTTGAGCGCTTAATTACCTGATCGTCAATTGCTGCTTTTGTGATTAGCTCGTGGTTTTCTACAATGAGCTTTTCCGCGTCATCGTCCTGCAATATGCGGTAATATTGTGACATTAACTTCAGACTGAAACTTTTAATATTACCCGCAGTAAATCGCTTGATTTTGGTGCCATTTCAAGAATGTAGACCGATCAATTGACCGAAAATCCTGCTCTCAGTGCAAGCTTACAGAAAGTGTAATCCAGGGTGAAGGAAAGTTGCTAAGTTATCTTTGCCACGACGGAAGTTACGATTTCAAGCTGCCCAAATGCACATGTTACGAGTGATTTACGAAATGAATGTAAAGCGAATGCCAGTGCGCGTAAGGCGCCGGTAGCTCGAACTCTGATCCCACTTACCTATACAGTCCTTTATGGCAGTGTTGTATTTGAATCCAGCGTCGCACTGAGGCACGTCTCCACCGACGTTCGGCAGAGCAACAGTATCTCCCTTGGGTATGCACTTGAAGCTTCCCGGTATATTCATGCACCGTTCCCGGCTTTCGTCACAGTCGGCCATTCCGTCAGAGCATTCGTCAATGTCTGCGAGCAAAACGGGTCGACCACAAAGAGCTCCCTACACACGTCACCTACCCAAAGCCACCTGGGCATACGCTGTGTGAGCCAACCGTTATGCTTGCTGACAGAGCAGTGTCAGTGTAGAGTTACCTGTGCAGCTGACGAGGTCGTCCTCCAAGCGGAATCCTTCATTACATTTGCAAACTGGTAAGGCGTTCACGACGTGGCAAATTTGTTTGCACGGATTATTCCGGTCGCACGGCTGCTCATGAGCGCCACCTGGAAAAAGAATTGTACACTGTAAAAACGTTTACACTCTTAAGGGTCTTTTCTTGTCACACGGGTAACACCCATATTGTTACGGCCTTAAAAAAATTATAGAGAACGACAACGGAGCTCTAACTAGACATGCGATGGCAAAAGAGGTAGGTTAAGATTATGTAACCATTCTGAAAGCCTTGGGTGCAAAGAAAAATCCAACTGGAGAATTTCACAGGGGTAACAAATAAATGCTGGTAAGCGCTGTTCCAAGATAGGACAAAAGAAAGACACAGAAGCACAGTACAAGCGCTAACTCGCAACCAAATTTTATTGTGAAGACTTCGCCTTCGAACATGAGCAATCTTTAGCTAACAAAGGCTATAATTTGCCTATGCATTGTAGGTCCCGTCCCTCTATTCGAATTCTAGGTAGGAGGGGCAATGCTTTGGCCAGAGGAATCATGGAGGCATATCATATTAGAAAGAAAAAGAGCACCTGTATTAGCGATAAGTCGGTTGTTTCGCGAAGCAAGAAAATGCAGTTTTTAGAAATGAGTGCTGTAGTTTATACGCTTCTTGATATGACGTACTGGTTGGCTTGATGGACAAAGCGTTTGCGCGATCTTGGTCTGCTGTGTATTTAAGTTACCGCTTGTACTGTGCTTCTGTGTCTTTCTTTTGGCCCGTCTTGGAACTGCGTCTTGGCGCTCTTTGGCCACACGTGGCCCTTGCGCCATTAAGAATCAAATATTCATTGGAACTGCGTTTACCAGTATTCAGTCGTTAAGCATGAACCAACTAGGCCAGCAAGAAATTTTGTTAATTCACAGGGGTATGTATGAAAATTTATTTAATGCACTTTTTATGCTGCTTGTCACAGCTGTTTTCATTTTTACTTGCAAAAAAAAAAGTCGGCAAACAAGATGCCATCATTGGTTCCCAACAACAATTTGAACTTACCGATTAAACGTGAGGGCGTTAGCTATGCGTCAGCCGAACACCCTTTATACACCCATAAAGGTGTAAAAATGTTTAGAGAGTACACTCTTAAAACGGTTGCACCCTTTGGGGTGCATATTTGTCCCACAACAATAATCGTCATCTGCCTTGCTTGCGTTTCCTTTCCTGAAAACTCGGCGCTCGCTACTTTCCTGTCGAGAATGCTGCGTCACACTGATAACGCGCATGCCGTTCGTGACTGGTAAGTACCGGGCTCGCAGCGCTAAAGAAAGGAAACGCGAGCAAGACAGATGACGATTATTGTTGTGGGACAAATATACACCCCAAAGGGTGCAACTGTTTTTAGAGTGTACTGATGATATTTGGTCCTACTGTAGCTTAAACAATGCCCCTCTTTTAACATATCATGATCGTGCTAAATTACTAGTAGCGGCAGATGGTATCGGTAGTTTTTTGGTTACATACGTCAATAGCTTCCGACTGCTATACGTTGTAAGCTTGCCAGTTAACTTTAACATTTAGTTTTTGACTAAATGTTTAACCAAAAACGCATCAGGAAAAAGTGCATAATTTCTCGCTCAATTAAAAAGCTGATTACTTTTCGTGGCAAAAGCCAAAAATCACTACAGGCACCCTTCGTTCGACAAATTACAGAGGTCACTTTGCTGGAGTGAACATGGCCATTTATAAACTAACGATTTCCAAACACCCTCAGCGATGCATGCGTGTACGTGTCGGATGATAACAAGACGCTTTGTCCGATTAAAGTACAAATGTACACGACCCTCCTGGGCCCAAATAACCGAGAAAAATATTTGTTGGACGGACGGACGGATTGTCGATAGATATCTACCATTGTTTGTCGTGATGGGGACACAACTTCGCCCGTCGTTATGGAGTTCGTGGCCACTCGGGCATGTCGGTACGTCGATCCCTCTGTCGCCAGGACCTGCAGACACTGCAGTTGAGAAGACAAGCGGCTGAGTGCCAGGAAACATATAGGATGATGCGACTGATCACGATGGAATGCATTCCATGGGGCTATATTGTCCAAAACCTTTCGTTACAGACAGTTGTAATTTTCATGGACCGCGAAGATTTGGTAGAGCAGCTGGCCAACGGAAGATATTCAAGAGCCTACTCTCGTACAGGGCGTATACGTCACACTATTGCCTGCTGTTCCAATCCTCGTTTTCCAGAAATGCGGGGCGTATTCAGCGTGAAGCCCTAATGTCAAGGCAACCAAGATATATGTGGTGCAGGCTGTCAGTGGGAGCTCGAGCACAGCCATACTGCGAACTGAAATATTCCTTGTCTTTTCACGTGCGAAATTAGGTGACGAACACCTTTCGAAGCCGTTGCTAAACTTTCAATCCAAGCATCCTAAATTAGTAAAAAACGGAATTGCCATGTCGTGCCTTAAGTCTTCCCTCACCAGATCCTGCATGCACAAAATGAGCGCCAGTTTTAATGCGCAGGTCCGGCGCCTATTAGAAGCAGGTTATCCTATTGTAGCGGTGGCCACTGTGGCTGAGCGCCTAAAGAAGTCGGTTTCAAGAGGGACGGACGTGATTACAGAAAGCAGTAATAGCAAAAAAAGAGTAGTGGCTATTCCGTATATTCATTCAATGTCGCACAGGCTTAAAAAAGTTGCTAGTAGATATGATGTTAATGTTGCTTTCACTGGTCCCAATAAGCTAGGTAAGATATGCGCTGCCGTACAGAATAAAAAGGAGTGGACAAAAGGCAAAAAACGAACAGATATTTGTCCAGTGAAGCACAATAAGAACAACAGTTTTACTGACTCTCGTATGGGTGTGGTTTATAAAATTCCCCTTAGCTGTGGCCAGTTCTACGTAGGGCAAACGGGACGGTGTATCAATCAGAGGCTAGTGGAACATAAAAGGTCGTTAACCGGTGGATCGCCTTCTAATCTTTCACTACATTGCCGAGGTTGTAACTGCATGCCAGAGTTAGATGAATGCGCGATATTGTACAGGCATAAGAATGAAGATACGCGTCTTATGGTAGAGGCATGGCATATCTATAATGGTGGAAGTGCGTGCGTGAGTCAGCCTTCGATTGCTTTACATAAGGAAGAGATTAAGTGTCTTAACAGTTATCTCTCACGTATACCGGCACATGTACCCGATTGACACGTGGTGTTACCATTCCTGAGCATGCGCAGATGAGTTTTGTGTCTCCTTTCTTTTTTCGCCTCAGTGCTCCCTTCAGTTGATAGTCGGCGTTCGTGTTGTCCACTTCTCTACTCTTGTGTCCTGTCTGCACGCCACTTCTATTTTGCATAATGAATCTTTACCAACTAGCTCAGCTTTCTGTCGTTTTAAGAAATATGTAACTGCCCACTGTCGAGCGAGGTTTTTTTTTTTTTGCTTGCGTTTCATTCACTGCATACCATACTTGCTTAACCGCGTTTGTGCGGCGTGCAAGACGATAGGAAGACTCATCGCTTTCACTTTATCTCTAGTGCAACAGCCACAAGTGAACGGGCCAATTGCTGAGCTGCCTATCGTGACCTGCAGCTGTAGTAACCTCCGATATCGGACACCGCGACGCTGAGTCTCGGAGGCCATGCACCAAGTACGCGTGCCTGCAGTTCGTACCGTCGTTGTCGCGGCCCGTGGAGCTCGTGTCGTCGGGCAAGTCGTCTCTTCCCGAGCAGCACTGATAGAAGGCGTCGTCCCAGGGCAGGCCGAGCGAGAAAGTCTGCGGTCGGCACGGAGCTCCTTCCTTTACGGCGGCGAGGCCCAGGCGACAGCCGTCGCAGCAATCCTGCACGTGCCATGCAAATGCACAACGAAAGGTTTAGTTTATGCTGGTGTCCTGAAGGCCTTCGTAAACACTACATAGGAGAGGGAAAGGGAGCGAGAAGGATAAACAGATCGTGGACAGATCAACTGTCAAACAGGTGGATAGTAGCTAGACGCGTTCATATTGTATGACGATATGTTATGAGCATATTGGAGACAAACTAATAAACTTTAATCACCATAAAAGACCGTCAAAGCCCATCAAGGACAGCTGAAACGACAAGAAACAGCGAGTATTGCAGGTTAGCATCCGAGACATCTCTAGCACCTCTCCGCCCCAAGAGTTAAAAATGTCTCGGATATTCAAGTTAGAATAACTAGCCCGGATTTAAGCATTAAAAGGCGTAATTTCCAAAATTATGAATAGAATGGAAAGACAAGGGGATTTTGCTGTTTTATAACACTGACAAACAGGAATTGTGGCTACTGAGAAGCCTGCTATGTCAAGATCATACTTAAGAAGCAAGGTTCTAAAAAAAGAAAAAGGAAAAGCGGAAATAAACAAAACACGTTAGAGGGGGAGACATGTTCAAAAAAAGAAAAAAGAAATTCACACAGAAACTCCTCTGGGAGTTGTCCAAGTATACGTAAGCATTGTGCCACTTGGTCACCTCCACGCAACCCGGTGTCATTATCAATGTTATGAAGCTTGATCAGGCCAGTACAAATGACAGCGCTGTGGCGACACGAACGGGTGCGGGCGGCGGTACCAGGTGCGCTGACGACGTTCCAATCATTATGAGCCGTTATTGCTCTTTAGCGCATTATCCACCCGCGCCGAACCATTGAACAAACGTGCTCGGGGGGCTGCTTCGTATGGCACCGCCGCGCAGGCCGCACCTTGAAAGCGATCTGCGATGCCACAAAGAGTGCCGACTGCTGATAGCTTCGCGCGCTGTGTTCTCGCCGCTTACTTGGTGTCGAAAACGCGCGCGCCCATATCTTGAAAGCGATCTGGGAAAGTGGCAGAGTGAGGCGTGTACTGTGCTCTCGTCGCTTCGTTGGCGTGGAAGCGAGAGGCTGCGCGAAGGTGAATCCGGGCACGATGCTGCGGACGCTATCTCGAAAGCGGTCATCATATTATGGGAATGATGGAGGGAGTGTTTTCTCGTTGGCTAAGCATACAAATACTTACGCATTTAAAACTATAACGTAAATGATTTGCCTCATGAACCAGAGACAGACAGACAGACAGACAGACAGACAGACAGACAGACAGACGTCATGTCAAATGGAAGGATTGACATCTGTTACAACACAAAAAGCGCAGGCGGGAAAACGCCGTCGAAAGCCTACGCGATAATTTAGAAAGTAGACCTTTCCTTTGTCACAATACAGAATTGCAATCTTTACAGGTGAAGAGCGGGTCATTTCTGAGGCACCCGCGCCGCAGGATTACCCGGTAAGTGTCGCCGACGCACTCGCTCTGCTCGTCATGGCAAGGCCGGCCTCCACGCGCGGCCGCCTTGCCAGCGTCGCACAGGCTCTGGCGCAGCGCCGACCGGCAGCAGATCTCCTGGGCGATGCGGCACGACTGCGTTGCCGGCAGCTGGGGCAGCGGGAGGCCATCGCAGACCGAATGGGACGTGCCCCACTGGCTGCCTTCCTCGCAGCAGTTGTTCAGCCCTTCTTCGATGTCGGAGCTGGCTGCTGAGGTAAAGAGAGGACCTCAGACTCGACTTCCCCTCGCGCTTCGTGTCACACGCTACCTGTCGTCTCGCATCACGTACCTAGTGTCCCGTATCTAAAGCCACAACGCCCATCATTTTGCAATTTTTTCTACAAGTATTAACTGCAAGCACCCTTCCGGAAACGGCAAAGCACGACACTTTCTTCCTACTGTCCCCATATCGTCATCATGTATTATTTTCACCACTAGATACACAAGGCGAAAAAGGGACAACCGGAAAAAAGGCCGACTTGACAAAGCTCCAGTCTTCCAGACAGACAGTGGAGAGGCTGGTGTATCGATACAACAATACATAAAGTGTTGACATCAGAGTATTTTAACACAGGCACATGTACTTGCTTTCATGTTATTGTAGAGAAGCCGGTTATAACACATTTGTGTACAATACCACTCAGTATACAATTAAAATGTCCTATCTTGCATATTATTATTTTGACACAATGTCAATTGCACGCATATAACCATAAGAATGCGAAAAATATAACAAGCTTCACAATAAATGTAGAATAAACGCAAGTTACAATCAAGAAACGTTTTCCATTTTTTTCTAGATACATTTTTTACATACTTTCAAGGATATATGTGAATCCATAAGGAAAAAAATACAATCTGCAGTTAGGCTGCTGCTTTCGCAACAGAAATCCCGGCAACGCAGCCCATGGCGTCATCATGACCTCGAAGTTTAGAAGCGTGAAGACGGCCTTTGCAGCATCGAGTCCACAACGCAAACCCTGCCGCGCGGCCCGGACACAATCGCTGCAGCAGAAACCTGGCTTCTGGGGATCTTCGCTACAAGCGTAAACGTAATAAACACAACGAGAGTACTTCAGAAGTTCGGCGCACCTGTTAGATACTTTCGCAATAAACTTCTATAAAAACAAATTCAGCATTTCAGTTTTGTTGAGTGATAACACATAGCATTTTGTTGGTTTAAATAGTTAAGTATGCAACTCAGTGTATAATTAAGGCGCTTACAGGTATAATTAGTACGTGAGAAAGGGATCTTCCACGGTGCCTGGCGGCGATATGAATATGTACTTTTATGTTCTTGTAAAGGTGCAAGGGTTAGAATTGAATCGAGTTTACCCAGCCTAGCATTTCTATAGCTTAGTAGTGTTTTGAACTTATATATGTCACCAGCTCTGATTATTCTGTATTGTTGGAAAAGCTCTTGCGTGTGTTCGGACGAAGAAACGCTTGCTATCAGCCGAATCGCTTTCTTTTGAAGTATTTCCAGCATTTTAACACTTTGCGCGGTAGTGTTACCCCATATCAGTGAAACGTAACTGAGGTGTGAATGGAAAATATCATAAGTGAGACGCTTAACTTTAAAAGGTAATGCACTTCGATTTTATACAAACAACTTTTCGTACCTTTGTCGCAACAGTTCTGCGGAAAACCCGCAAGGTGGAGGGAAGTAATTAATAAAGAGATAATGAGACATCCACCCAATCGTGGCAGTTGCTACAAAGAAAACCCTTACGGTTCCTCGAAGGAAAAGCCTCGGAGTAGAAGAAAAATTCGTCCTGGTCCGGGACCTCCACCTTACCGGGGCAGCCGCTCTACCATCCGAGTTAACAAGGCGGCTATCTGCCATCTGGTAGCCACCTCATTAGCGCTGATGCGAATTTTTTTTTTCAGAAATAGCAGAAACGTGGCGTACCGTACCTTGAATATTGTTGTTGTTCTATTTTTTACCGTTAGTTCGCAACAGTCGCCATCTCTAGAAAGTAGCGTTTGTTCTTTTCGCTTCCTTTCTTTTGAACAGACCACAACGAAGCATACTTCCTGACAGCTCCTTTCTCTCCTCCCGCGATCCTTCCAACTATGCAAGCTGCCGCTAGAGAGGAGTGGTTATTCAACCGTTTCGTCACGGCGTTTTCACTATTCTATCTCCCCTCTTGGCTGCTGCGCGTGAGTACAAAGGTAAGCGCTGCAGCTTCTGCAATGCTATTGCGGGGGGCTCACGCGCAATTACCGCCTTTCAGAGGCCAAGGAATTCCAGAGGGCATTGTGGCAACGGCCAGGGAGTTCGTTGGAAAGGTGTCATAGATACCTCTCCTCCGTCCCTGTCGTTTACATTACACACGTTCTCAGCCACTCCCCGACGCGGCGTGCAAGACAGCAACAGCAGCAGCGGAAATGTCGCAGGAAGAGGAAAAGAAAGCTTCGCTCTAAAACCTTCCAACAATAGGTTCACTTCATGTAGATCTTGAAAATGCAATAACCCCCATGGCGAAATGCAAAAGCACCCTTGTTACGCCTGGCGTCTAGCACCTCGTGCACAAAGGACTTTCACCCACCATGCCTCGTCGAAATGCAGCGTGGCTTCTCCTGATACGGTTGGCACCTCGTGCAGAAAGGACTTTCACCCACCATGCCTCGTCGAAATGAAGCGTGACTTCCTAATTCGCCATGGCCATCTCGAGTGTCTGCCGGTCCGGCGGAAGCCCCGCAGTGTTTTCAGGCCTCTTTTGTGTGTTTGTGTGCGACTTTAGAGGGACCCTTTCCTCGAGCTGTGAAGCTCTGCAGGGGAACTTCCGCGAACCAGCAACGCCCAAAAGAGAAGGACAAGCGTCTGTAATTCCTGGATTTGAGGCTTGGTATAACCGGAGGCGGGACCCCCTCCTCCTTGCAGCAGACTCGGTATAACCTGAGCCTCGGTATAACCGGAGGAGGAGGGGCCCTCTTTCTGCGAATCAGACTTTGTTCCGGTCACGTGACGTCGACGGAAGCAAGATCCCTTCCACGATTGTAGAGAGCCTATATTAAGGGGCTCCGAAATGTACTTTTTCGATCACTTCATTCTCTTCTCATCATCTTTCACCAACCTTTGAATAAACCGCGCAAGTTTCGCACTATAAATCGTCTCGTCCTCACTTGGTCGCCATGGTCTACCGGATGCCTGCACCCCGCCGACAACGCCACGCTACCCAATAGTAACGTCGGTCGAGTTTCAATAGGCAGGCGTCGCTACAACTCGGCAGCAGTACGATACGCTACCCTGGAGTACGCAACAGTGTCCCATGCATTGAGGGTACATCAAAGATTCCCTGGTGGTCAAAATTAATATGGCATCCCTTACTAAGGTGTATTAGGGGAGTAGGATAGTAGTAGTCGTAATCAAACTTAATAAGAGGTATAGATTAAGAGTAGTACAAGCCTACACTACAACACCCAGTCAGTCACGATGATGATAAAGTAGATCAATTTTATGAAGATGTTCAATTAGCGATGAAAAAAGTGCAAACTCAGTATACTGTAGCAATGGGCGATTTCAATGCAGAAGTG
Organism: Dermacentor albipictus; assembly: GCF_038994185.2. Classification (NCBI taxonomy): domain Eukaryota; kingdom Metazoa; phylum Arthropoda; class Arachnida; order Ixodida; family Ixodidae; genus Dermacentor; species Dermacentor albipictus. The sequence continues at coordinate 160,319,059 of NC_091825.1, read as the reverse complement.
TCGAAAAAGCAGGCTGGTGAACAAGCAATTGGTAACTCAATAGCGCGCCAGTCAGCGTCGTACGATAGTTGAAAGCCCCAAAATTAGCGCGTTGCCGAAAGCTTCTCTAAATGTGGGAGAAGCCACTCTGTCCTGTGGTCCTGCCACTTCTGAAAGTACTCAGTGTAATGCGCGAGTATTTGAGATCTTGGATTAACGATCGAAGAGAGCCCCATACGATTCGATGTTCGAATCGAATAGTCACTATTTGTAAATACAATTTTCGCACACATACTTTTTATATGTTTGAATATATCAACTGTGCGAACTTTAAACATCATTTGAGCAAAAATGCGACAATTAGTTTCATCCCTGCGGGCATAGCATAAAACATGAAAACATACGTAAAGGAGCAGGCTACTGTTACGTTTCGCCTACGACGCGCGGTATAGCCGGCGCGGAGGCAACGGACGCCGAGGCTTCGTTCAAAGCGGCGGACATTTTGGCCCGTTCAGCACCGCCGCAACGCCTCCCCGCCAAGGGCGTCCAGGCATGTTTCAATGCCACGTGTATTCGTGTGTGCGTGTGTGCCTCTTGGTGCCCACGCTTGTCAAAGCGCGGCAGCCGGGGAGAGGAGCTCCCCAAGTGTGAAGCGAGGAGGTCTGACCGGCGCCGGCCCGGCGGATGCGTCACTACACTCGTCTCAACGTGTCTCTCAGCCTGTCCGTGCCCCGCATCACGTGCGCCTCTGACGAGGCGTTCCTTCTTGCCCTCAACTCCGAGAGTATAAAAGCAGCTGCCCCCGGTCGCCAAGAGAGAGGCTCCGATTTCTTCTGTCGAGTAACGTGCTCTCCCGTTTCTCCACTTCGGTTGACCTGACCGGCCGCTCTTTTGCGATGCTAGAATAAACAAGTTGTTCTGTTAGCAGTCGACTCATGCTTTGCCAGGACCTTCGGATGCTTCCAGTTGTGCCCCAGGTTCCAGGCCAACGCTACCCTTGGGGTTGCGACCCATTTGCAACACTACATAGGTGAAGGAGGCACATTTGCCGGCTGTACATCGATCATTCGCGCTTTCTGAAGAGTCATATGTATGCGAACAAACTGTTTATTACTGCGATAGTGTTAAGGGCCCCGTGTCGCAGAAAATCCGGCGTCTGTGTCCGGCGTCCCGCATCTAGCATCGACCGTTGTCTGAGGAATAATTATTCCGAACGACGCGCACTCAGCCACGCATACCCAACCAGGCAGGCCCTCCCTATAGTGCAAAGAAGTTACTGAACTAATTGCATTTATCAAAGAAAAATGCGTCAGAAAAATCGTAAAGAGAGATTTACACAACCTACAGACATGATGGCGGCGCATTGTAATTTGAATATGCGAGAAAACATAATTCTGTTACGCGGAAACTCACACACAAACCGCTTTTAACACGATGATATAAAGTTTGTAAACAGGGATAAGGTGCCTCAGAAAGACTGGCCAATGTTTCGATAGGAGGACCTATCTTCGTCAAAGGCGGCCTCGTCATCCTTGGCATGTTAGTTTTCAAGGGTTAGTGCAGTGACCTCACATGCGTTTATTGTCGGTGGCGGTTGGTTGTAATGGGAAAGACTTCAGAGGTAATGAGCGCTGTCGCCTGACGTCTGTGAGCGTCGTTCCCAAGACGAGAGGACAAGAGCGGGAGAGTGGGAAGGCGGGGAGAAAAGAAAAAAAAAGAAAAGGAGAGAGAAAAAAACGGGGTAGGGGGGACACCAAGAGGGGGAGAAAAGGAGAAAGAAGAAGAAAAAAAACACGATAGCATTTTCCAGCTGCCGTTTGAGGTCTGTCGTAGCAGGAGCGGCGCGGCGCCCTCGGTTCCTTGCAGACCACCAAAAAATTAACCGCAAAGCTCGCCTTCGTGCACAGCGTTCGCCACCAGCGTTTCCCGGTGAACATTACGGTTACATAAGTTGCAGTTGTCGGGAAGCGTGAAAAACCCTTAGGGAACTTTGAATGCTATCACATTCCCCCAGAAATTCAAGCTCCGTAGCGTAATTAGGCTAACAGCTAAGCAATAAAGAAATAAATATGAGACCAAGTTTCGGTCAGTACTCAAGTGATGAGAAGAGAGTAATCAAGTAAGTGAACTGGGTTCCTTTCTTGCAACACGTACGAAGAAAAACATTTTGTGAAACACTTCAATATTGATATTGTTGTTTGAATCTTGGCGTCATGTACCCTTCTGTGACAATATATGACATTTTGATCTCTTGCGTAATCTTCGCTGAAAGCTTAGAAGCCTAAGAGAACCAATGTGAGCGTTAAGTTGTTTGTGGCGACATTCAGACAACGAGCAGCTATCCTGGTCATAGCAGCTTATCTAATGTATGCGTAGCTCCACCCAGAATCCCACCACCTTATCTCCAACGGTTGCATGTCAATAACACCAGATAGGTTCGTTAATAGTTAGGACGGGAAGGAATAAGGAGAATTTAAATTCGAGGAAGACGGCTTCCTCCACTTGCCAATCCCACTTCACTACATTATTTTCACGACATTTAAGACGTTCTGCATGCTGTCTTGAAGTACCTATGACACCAAGCCAATTGAGCCACTTCATTTAGCGCGCCTAGAAGAATCTCCAAACAGAAATATCTTTTCATGCGAAATAATTACTGTAATGCGGCGTCAAAGATTGCGTTGTCAGCGCTGCCACGATAGTGTTTAACTTTTTCCCTGAAGGAACTACTTTTTCTGAAGGAACTACTGCAGTCAATATTTTATGTAATACATAAACTGTTGTATCGGCCGCTGTGTCATAGTGCGGGCTACACACTGCGCAAGCGTGAAGTTTTCTTTCTAACTCGCTGTCTCCCCTTTCCATTCCCCCTCTCCTGGATTACTATATAACCACCCTGCTGTTGACAATAAAGGCTGAGTTTTACCTGTCTCGTTCCCAGGCGTGTACGTACGTTTCGTTCCTGCCGTGGCCTAACGGCCGCGACAATGTTACAGTGGCGACGAGTCAAGACGACACCCACGCAGTCAAGGCAGAGCCAGACACCCCGGCACTGAAGACAGCCGTGCCAGCGATTTCCATGGCTTTGCAGATGCTCCCGAGCTTCGACGAAAGCACAGATAAGTGGAAGCCGTACTTGATCAAAGTCGAGGCATATTTCGAAGCAAATGGCATCGTTGAGTCAAGTAAGAAGAGAGCACTTCTTGTGGCTGCACTGAGCACGCAGACTATTCAAATCCTTGCCGGAAGGGTGGCTCCCCGCGCGCCAAACTCATTGAGTTATGACGAAGTTATCAAAGCCTTGAATGAATACTATGACCCTAAACGGAACGAAATTTCGGAGAGCTACAAATTCTTCAGTCGTTGCCAACTGGAAGGAGAATCTATTCAGGCTTTCCTCGTCGAGATCCGCCGCATCGGAGACAACTGCAACTTCGGCAGTTGCCTTGACAGGATGATCCGAGACAGGATTGTCTGCGGGGTACGCTCAAGTGCAGTACGGAAACAACTCTTGGCAAAGAAAGAGCTCAAGCTAGAAGAAGCCGAAGCGACAGCAATAGCTGCTGAAGCCGCGGAAAACGATGCGCTAAAGATTTCCTCAGAAGTAACGCCACTATTGAAAGTGCAAGCGCGTCGCCGGCCAACACCGAGAGAAAGCGCCGAAAATGCAGCGTGTCGGCAATGCAGTAGATGTGGAAGCTTGAAACATGACGCTAACAGCTGCAGCTGGGCCAAAGCTCGCTGTTACCACTGTGGTCAACGTGGACATCTCGCAAAAATGTGTCCCAATCGCAGCGACAAGCAACTCGAGGCTGCTGCACCTGCGCCTCGTGGTCAAACATTAACAGTGCAAGAAACCACGTCAGAAGATTGCTATGAAAATGCTCATATCTGGACTTTGCTGTCGGCGCGAACGAAGTGCCTCGAGCCGCCAATTCGCCGCACATTCAATTGGGGCGGCGTAGAACTGGCAATGGAAGTAGACACAGCATGTATGCGTCATAGCGCGACAGGTTTTCGATAAGCATTGCAAACACTGGCCAAGTTTGAAGCCTTCACATCTGAAACTTTCAAGCTACGCTGGAAGGCTGCCTGTGTTATGCGAGCTTCGGCTAGCTGTTGGGCACCAAGGTGTGTCAGTTGAATGCACGCTCATAGTACTAGATTGCACCGGACCAAGCCTGTGCGGTCGAGACCTGTTAACCCTGCTGGATAGGGCTGGAGTTCCGGTACTGCAAGTCAGTAAAAAAGAAGTGCCGGTGACGGAAGAAGCCATCAACCACATCAACGCCTTACGCAGTAACTACGAAGATGTCTTCTCCGAGGAATTGGGCCTGATGAAGGGACCCCCAGCCAGCTTGGTGCTCAAGGACGGTGCGGTAAACAAGTTTTGCAAGGCGCGACCGCTTCCGTACGCGCTCCGCGACAAGGTGGCAAAAGAGCTGGATCGGCTAGTGTCGCTAGGCATAATATCGCCCATAAAATATTCGGACTGGGCGACCCCCATAGTACCAGTGCTTAAAAAAGATGGCACAGTCCGGATTTGCGGGGACTTTAAGGCCACCTTGAATCATGCTTGTGCACTTGAGCAGTATCCCCTTCCGGTGATTGAAGACATGTTCGCGTCTTTAAGCGGTGGTGAAGTTTTTAGTACACTCGACTTGAAAGATGCCTACAACCAGGTGCCACTAGACGAAGCTTCACGCAAGCTGTGCGTCATTAATACGCACCAAGGCCTATTCTGTTACAACAGGCTGCCGTTCGGCATTTCCTCTGCTCCTGCTATATTTCAAAGGAAGATGGATACCATTCTAGCGGGCCTGCCTGGCGTTCAGGCATACTTAGATGATGTGCTTGTGTCTGAAAAGGCGGCAGACAACGGAGCTCGGCTGAAAACAGTGTTGGATCGGTTTCGAGAGCATGGCGTAAAGCTGCGATATGACAAATGCAATTTCAGCCAGCCATCGGTTACTTATCTGGGACACCGTATCGATTGTATCGGTCTTCACCCGACGGAAAAGAACGTGGAAGCTATCATGAAAGCACCGAGCCCTCGTAACGTGAGCGAGCTGCGTTCGTTTGTCGGAATGCTAACATTTTATTCAAGGTTTTTGCCGAACATGTCAAGCGTGTTGTCCCCGTTGTATCAGTTACTAGAAAAGAATGCGCGATGGCAGTGGAACCAGCCCCAGGAAACTGCGTTCGCCAAGGCCAAACAGTGTCTCAAGAATACCGAAGTGCTTGCCCATTTTGACCCGTTAAAGGAGCTGAAACTCGAGTGCGACGCTTCCCCACACGGCATTGGCGCAGTACTGTTTCACACAGTAGGCAGCGTCCACAGACCGATAGGATTCCGTTCAAGGACTCTCACGAAAGCCGAACGGAATTACTCGCAGCTGGAGCGTGAGGCACTGGCACTCGTTTTTGGGGTCACGAGATTCCGAGACTATCTGTTGGGCCGTGAATTCACCTTGGTTACAGACCACCAGCCTCTCCTCGGATTGCTAAGGGCCGACCGCCCAACACCGTCTATGGCTGCAGCCCGCATTCAGCGTTGGGCCCTCTATCTCGGAGGATATTGCTACAAACTTCAGTACACTCCCGGAAGACAACTGCTGAACTCGGACGCCCTCAGCAGGCTTCCGCTGCAATCACCCGGTCCCAGTATGGAGCCCCTAGAGCCGCAAGAGTACGTTTTTTCTTTGGAAATCCTGGAGGAAGGCACAGTCACGACACGGGAGCTGAAGGACCTTACAGCTGTCGACCCGACACTAGATCGCGTCAAGCATTACGTGCTACGTGGTTGGCCTAGAAGCTCGAAAGGCCTTGAGCCGTGCCTGGCGGTATTTTTTGACCGTCGACTGGAGTTGTCCCTGGCACATGGGTTAATTTATTGGGGCCATCGAGTGGTTATACCAGCCGGTGCGCGAAAGCGATTGCTGCAGCTGCTGCATGAAACCCACCAAGGGTCTTCGCCGATGAAATCGATTGCGCGATCATTGTTCTGGTGGCCAGGGCTAGACCGAGAGATTGAGGAAATGTCGGCTCAGTGCAAGAATTGCATCGACAATTTGCCCATGCCGCCAGCCGCTCCACCAGCAAGCTGGCCACAAACTTTTGAGAAGTGGTCGCGCATCCATGTGGATTTTGCCGGACCGATAGAAGGCAAGATGGTGCTTGTGCTAATCGATTCGCACACCAAGTGGATAGAAGCGCTTCCTTTGAAGCAAGCTACCTCGACAGCTACAATCCACTGTTTGCGGGACATTTTCAGCAGATTTGGCGTGCCCAGAACGATAGTTTCCGATAACGGAACACAATTCACTAGTCGTGAATTTGCAACATTTATCGAGAACAACAACATATCGCACGTTAGGACCGCCCCCTTCCACCCGCAATCTAATGGGGCCGCCGAAAGAGCTGTCCGAACAGTGAAAGATGGTCTTCGGAAGTTGAAGGAAGGAAAACTGGAGCACAAACTAATGCGACTACTGCTCAATTACAGAAGGACACCCCAGAAGAGCGGAAAGTCGCCATCACAGATGCTTCTCGGATACCAGATTAGATCGCGCCTGGATACGTGTTTTCCGAAGGGTAGTGGAGATGCACCGTCTAACCAGGAGTAGCTGCCCCAACTAGAGAGCCGTGTGCACGTTCGCAACTATGGGGCAGGAGACAAATGGATACCAGGACATGTGACATCTACATCTGGGACCCGAATGGTTACAGTAGAAACACCTGGAGCAATTGTCCGGCGGCACGTGGACCAGGTGCGTCGTCGGCCTACAGAAACGCAGTCACCCGCCATTGCGGAAGACGCGTGCTCGGACGGCGCTACATTCAGGCCAGAGGAATCCTCGCCACAGCTCGATGTGAGCCTGGAAGCATCTGCCTTGCCGCCTGCAGTTGGGGATCATCATGCTGACCGCGCCTTCCCGGCACTTCCGTCACCCGAAGCAGTAGTGCAAAGCGAACCCGCTCAAGTCTTACGACGTTCTACGAGGACGAGGAGACCTGTTGACCGATTTTAGGAGGAAGAAGTGTTGTATCGGCCGCTGTGTCATAGTGCGGGCTACACACTGCGCAAGCGTGAAGTTTTCTTTCTAACTCGCTGTCTCCCCTTTCCATTCCCCCTCTCCTGGATTACTATATAACCACCCTGCTGTTGACAATAAAGGCTGAGTTTTACCTGTCTCGTTCCCAGGCGTGTACGTACGTTTCGTTCCTGCCGTGGCCTAACGGCCGCGACAATGTTACATAAACAAAGCCACAATGAAGGCACTTTTCAGGCATGTTAGTTTTATTAACGAGATGGATGCCATAAAGAAAGATATAAATAGCTAGAATCAAGATTGAACGAGAGGAAAGACGGCTAACCGAGGGGCCCAGTTTCTAATAATCATATCATAAGAAGCCAACAAATAATGACAGCAAGCACAACATACGGAAAATTACTTGTACTTGTAAGTACAAGTAATTTTCCCTATTTTGTCCTTGGTGTCATTGTTTGTTGGCTTCTTATGATAGAATCAAGAATGCGGGATAAAATTGAACAAAGCTTGTAAAGACACGCTTGTACCTACTAAGAAGAATATGTTACAAAAGTTATGAGATGTACAAAATGTATTTGTTTAATAGGCACCATCTCCTAAAATATCAAGAATATTTAGTGAACAGATATTCCGCTACAAATATTTAACTGCAAGCACTACAATTGGGCGTGCCGGGCTGCGGCCGCCGATGTTCCGGTGTTGTTTGCGTCGTTGTCGTTCCGAGAGTCAAAGTCCGACGAAAATCAGCATGCTGAGACTCGCCGATGCTCGACCCATCGATAACATCAGCCGAAGGCGCAGCGGAATTACGAGATCTGCATCTGTCGAAGCGCACGCGCTGATCCAGGAGGCGATCATTTTTGCTTTCTACTTTGACGGCTTCGGAGCGCGTTTATAAATAACCGCCTGACGGGAAAAATCGAACGGCTTAGAAAAAAATATATATAGTTCTCCTCCTTCCCGAACGATAATGCGGTGTGTCCGTGAGCGGCGCGGGAGGTCTCGAAAGCCGTGTTTCAAACCATCGTTAGCTGGCTAACGATGCCTAATGGCCGCGGTACGGTACGGAAAGAGTTAAAAAAAAAGCTAGACGGTTGCTTTTCTTTCTAAATCCTTAGCAACGATAGTTTCTCCTGATCCAAAATTCAAGTTAAAAACATACACAACGTTATGTCACATGCTTTATAAAGCGACTAATGCACGAAGCCAGCATAAATCAAACTTCCACGCCATGCAGAGCTTAAACGAATTAAGCGTTTGTAAATGCTGCTATGAACGCGCAATGAACACGCTCAAATCTCCTGGTGCAGCACATTCTGTCCATTGGGCATTCGTAGCAAGAGTGACACGCGCTCAGTTCGTTGCCACGTATTTCTTTATGTCGCATGCTGACTTCACTCGTCAGACAGAGAGTTGCATAGATAGATTCGAAAGAAAGAAAGGTTATCCAGATAAAATTCTTCGGCCTGCTACTCGACACTATTGTCGCGAAAAGAGTATAGCGCGGGCCTCTGCTTGCTTTCCGGGAATTTTGTGGGCTCCTCGACGCGGGGGGAAAACCTTTGTACCCCGAATGATCTCGACGGCGCCGGGCATGTACTGCCGCCCGGCCGCCGCACCTGCTGTCACACGTGCATTTGACGCGTCCTCGTCCCACGCTCGGCTGTCAAAAGCTGATTAGTGATGGTCAGAGTGCTTTTGTGTACGGAGTGTTGACGCGACCATTTCTTGAACTCTGCCGCTTATTGGATGATGTCGGCTTGCCTGATTGGTAGGAGTAACGAAGTAACCCATTGGTGAAGAAGCCTGCGCCTCCCGCCGGTCCGCGGGTCCCTTGGATGCTGGGGAAACTTATTTAAGGAATAGTTTGGGGTAGTTTTGAGAGTGAGCGAGTAGACAAGCAGCAGACACGGCGCAACTTCACCAGGGGAAACCAGGCCGGTCGGGCAGGCCGACGACGACGGGTATGACATCGTTCTGTTTGTAAATATTTTTATACAGTGTTAACCTAAAGTAAATCTCAAGTGAATAAACTTAGTTATTGAAATGCTACTTCTCGTCGTCGTACCTGTGGATTTGGACTTGCCCCTGCCAGAGCTCATCCCCATTCATCTTCCGTCTCCCTGGTGAGTTGATGCGTCTGATATCTCACGGCTGCGTCACTTCGCTACACTATAGAGGAAGAAATGGGAATTGGCCCTCTGATGTTAATGATGATAAGTTCTCTCGATAAGTTGTTACGGTAGTTTAAGACGTGGTATGAATATAACGCTTAACGAAACGTGATTAGAAATTCCAACCAACCGTGGAACACGTGATCGTCAACAAGACTCGTAGATGTTTAGCGCGACGGTTTGCTTTAGGTTTGCGTTTCGGATAGATAAGGCTATCTCCGCAGATATGGGGAGTCTTTCAAGTTTTCTTTTACAGTGGCATTTCTATACAATTGAGCAAGTTTTCCCTGCGAAGTGATACTTAGACTTGTTTATTGCTCGAGAACCATAAAGAGACAGTAGTAAAAGCGAATTTTAAAAAATATTCTTTTCTACACGAGTGTCACGCGATGTAGTGGCGCATGCATACTGAGCCTAGCAAAGCATGCCCTTTTACAACGCACACTTAACTTCTTTTTTCTTGCATCGTTGTCGGAAACGGCGTTCCCCTTCTAAAAGCACAGCTGCTTATAGCTTGTGTCTGAATGCAGCAAAAGTGACATTCTGCGAGGGCTTCCTTATAACGTAAAAAACACAGCTGAGGTTCTGAACTGCAGGTTTTCAAAAGCCAGCATCTCTCGCGAACCTGCGCGTCATCAATCAGAACTTTCTGCTACTGGGAACGAGATTGCGAGATCCAGAAACAGCAACGGCGACCACGTTCTGATGTCAGAGTATCGTGGAAGCGCGCTAGTACTTACGACAATGCGCACGTTGGAAAATTCAGGTCATAAAAGCTAACCAACAGATCAGCACCAAGCCACTTCCCACAGAATATGGCGCCCGTTAGGGTTGTTAAACCTGAGGAACTAATATTACGTATATATATACACATTTGTCGATCAACTTACCGTCAGTGGCGTGGAAGGCAAAACAAGCCCCGACAAGAATCGCACACCAGCGCATGGTCTTCGATTCACGCATTGTGCTTCAGCGTGGCCAGTCAGCAATGCGACTGCCAGGTCCACCCGGCCGGTCTTTGACTATCGTCTCCAAGATGTGGGACGTTCTGTCAACGTTTGAACGAGAGGCGGTCGATAAAGCGTCTTCGACTCGAACGAGATAGCGCCTGTCTTTCTGCCGTTACCGTCATCGCCATCGGAGCACCTCGCAGAAAGCCGTAGGAGCCGACAAAGTCTCGCTGCGTACCCACTTGAAAAAGACTTGGAGTTTTCAGCCCCTATCGAAGACCTCGCTATCGGCATGAACTGACGTGGCAATGCCCTGAATGCGTTGGCGTAGCGCCTCACTCGCGAGTAGCTGCTCACGCGGGGCATTATGCAACCGGCCGATTCACCTGGATTTATCTCACGAGTGGGACGAGGGAATGACAACGAGAAAGAATGCACGTCTTGCACGCTCCCAATCAGTCTGGCCCGTGACGTCATGTTTAGAGCACGTAGTTCAGGTCTGGGCGTGGCGGTTTCCCTGTTACGGCCCAGGTGCAGCGAGTGCGAAAACTGAACTCGAAATATTAAAGTGACCACCATCACAACGTGTAGAGCTGATTTATTTCTACGCCCGAAAGCGATGGCGGTGCCATAACATACTTAGTGGATGGTGCCGGATTGATTCTGACCACTTGCATAATAGTGCTTTAACACGCACACATGAGTACGGCACACGAGCATATTTTCCATTGCGCCTTCACTGGATTGCGGCCTCCGCGGCTGTTAATCGTGCCCGCAACCTTTTGCTGAACTGCTGACTGACCACACTCACTAAGCATACGCGACGGATAGCAGACAGCTTGTGTTCATGCATATACTTTCCGAAAATTGCGTGCGTTACTCTTACGCACACACGTTTCAGGCCGCACTGGAGAATGCGTTCGTTAAATTCAACGGTCCCTACACATCCCGCAATCCCGTTACGTCCAAAACTCACACTATGAAGCCGCTTTATCATAGTAAGGAATTCTGGGTAACTACTAGCCGACGCGGTGCAGGCAGAGCAGGCTGAGAAAAGCACCAACGTAGATGTAGTCATTTCTGTGAGACAGTGGCAGATTGTTGCTCTAGAGCAAAGATGCTCAACAACTCGTACACATTGCAAATGCCTCTGCAGTGTCGTCCATAGGTTAAGTGGCAATATGTAGTTACGACGACCGAGTCCACAGAGGTGGTGGTGACGTATTAACGGAACCACATTCTGTCATGCGCATTACAAGTGTGACTAAAGTCCTTCCGAAGAAAGCATTGCCTGAAATTGTATTACATCGACAGCATTCTATTACTCGAAACTGCTTTCAGCATCCGTCGTCACCACTACGCTGACGAATACGACAACTTGGAGACAACAGTGTTTCGTGTGTGTACTTTTACTCCGTCCGGTGTTTTTGCGCTCTGGTAGTTCCGTCTTCAAAAAATACAACTCCAATCAACCCAAGTCGCAACTTTATTCTTGGTGTCATCATCGTCAAGCCGTCGTGGTGAGGCCGCCCCATCATATTCAGCTTCACCACAGGGTGAAAAAAAAAAAGATTCTTTGCGCTTATATAAGCGAGAAGGGAGACAGAGGGTGGTTGAAATTTAAATGCAGAAAATAAGGAAGAAAAGAGAAATGAAAGATAAGTTGTCGTCGATGGGGACCGAACCCGCAACCTTCGCATTACGCGTGCGGTGCACTACCAATTCTAAAGGGACAGCCACCAATTCGTCCACTAACTTGATATTTATGCGTACTAGATCTAGCCCTGGGAGTGTCAGCCAGCGCCACTTAGATATTTATTTATTTATTTATTTATTTATTTATTTATTTATTTATTTATTTAGGTACCTCAAATAAATATGGACATGTGTAAGGTTTAGCGCAATAAAAAAATGTTAGTTGACTTGATGTATACATACAAAGATTTCAATGCAGCGTGTTACAACATGAAATGAGCGAGCGACGCATAACACTATTAAATAACGCCCGCCAGAGCCACTTTAAACTATCAGGGTCGCTGTTGTTTACAGCATCTACGGCTAACTTGTTCCACTCTTTTGCCGTTTGGACGAAATGAAGTCATATGCGCAGAAGTGTGAGCATGTGACGGATGAAAGGCTTTTTGTCGACTGATGCGAAGCGATAGTTGATGAGCGGGAATGAAGACGGCGAGGTTAATCGACGAGTGATAAAATTTATGAAAAGTGAACAGCCTCGAAATACTGCGGCGGCATTCAAGACTGAGAAGGTAGGCCCGGGATTTTAGTGTGCTGACGCTAGTTTGATAAGAGTATTCTGAATAGATGAACATTGCAGCACAATTTTGGCCCGATTCCGACATGTTTGAAAGGTTAATCTGATGGGGGCCCCAAATGGCGCTGGCGTACTCTAGTTGCGGTCGTACCAGCGTTTGGTAAGCAAGTATTCTTACAGGGGGACGGGGCGTGATGCTGGTTACGACGTAAATTAGCGAGGGTGCAGTTAGCATCATTTGTGATGCTAATTATTCGAGACGACCATCTAAGATCGTGAGATAGGTAGGTACCAATATATTTATGATTGTAAGGAAGGTATTTGGGAACTGTAAATTGTGTAACGTGCTATGGAATACGAGTACCGACATTGGAAGGGAATGAGTGCTGTTTTCTTTGTGTTGAGGGACATCAACTACATGTCGCACCATTTTTGGCGAGATACAACGGGTAGTGCGGCGTCTAGTCCATCAATTCTCACATAGGTCGGGATATGATCACTTCCATGGGTTTCAATATCAGTGAACCACTGCACGCTCAAAGTCGGGCAACGTGACACCAAAGTCAAGGCAGCTGCTGTATGTTGTTCCTCGCAGAAATGAAGACACAGGTTGTGGCCTGATGCAAAAGATATTAGTGACCTGCCCCTAGAATTTATCCTTGAGCTTCCCCATATATGGTGGTGAGCGTTGAAGTCCCCTGTTATTATCCAAGGACCGGGAGTAGCAGCCATAATATCTTTTAGGCTTTTTCTATCAAACGGACTTGCTGGGGAAAGGTAGACACCAATAAGAGCAAAAGACAGCCTCTTCTTTTTCACAATAACACAGACGTATTGGTTACCATCGTGTGGCGCTGCGGGCTGGGAAAAATACGTAAGCACCTTGCGAATGTGAACCATAACCTTACTACTACGGACACACGTGTTTGAAACAAAAGGTTCATATCCTGATAGTTTTATGGAGGCTGAGAAGTTCGGTTCACAAATGACCAGTATAGGAAAGTGGTTTTCAAACATGAACTGTCGAAAATCCGAACTATCTGACCTCAGGCCTTTCGCATTCCATTGCAATATGGAGGCACTTCTGACATCATCCCGGAACGATCGCTGTTGTTGTCGATGAGCCATGGTTCTGCTGTAGAAGTTCTCAAGCAGTGGACTTCTGAAGGCTCGCTAGAACCGGATTGATGGCATCCAGCACTTGCAACGCACTTCGAGCTGTTTGTGTCTGTAGCCTTTCCAGAAGAACACGAATAGCACTCACCAGACAACTGATCATGACGACAATTTGTTGACCTTGGTCCGTCAACTTATCAGGAACAGACGAAGTGTCCCTTGCTGTAGAAGTCTGATTTCGCTGAGTAGGGGCATGTAGCCTCGGGAGTGCAGGCCAAGCGTCAGCAGCCATGCTGTTCGATGCACCTTTGTCCTTTGAGCTGACTGCTTTTGGCCTTGGCGGAAGAGTGGGTGGTAATGTACGTGGGTAGCGTTCTCCAGAGGCTTTGAAAGCTCTTGATCGACGTCGGCCACATGATCGTCGTCGCTTAATAGATGTTGCTGCTTCTCGGCAAGGCACTACGTGTTTGCCTCGGCCTTCCGCGGAGCGCCTCAACAGCAGGAACCATTATAATGGCTCAAGACCATACGACCACGTCTTACATTAGCACCGACACGCTTAGGGCCCATGTTCGTCATGTTTCACAGATGCAGTCAAGCTCTTTTGCCTGCCTGCCAGAACGACGACCACAGGCATCCTTCTCCAACGAGGTCAGCATCCATCGTGCCTACTTACCATCGGGCTTCACATCCTCAGCACGTTCAACCTCAGTTTTGTGGTGTTTAAAACAACCTCAAGTGCGTCTTACGGTACCAGGGATAAGCAAGAAGACCGACCTGCCTATTTGGCCTTGAAGCAAGCAGCTCTGAATTGTCTGCACATTTTCTACTTTGACCGAGTCCACATATATAAGGATGACTCTTCCACTCAGACCAGCTCCACCGGCGCAGCGGTTATACCATCACGATCAATAAGCATTCGATACAAGATTTCTCACTTGACAACATCCACCGGTTCGGAGCTTGTTGCCCTCCGAGGTGCCGTTCATTATATCGACAACCAACCGGCTAATCGGTGCGCAATATTCTGCGATTCGAAGGCGGCCTTACAATGCCTTCTCTCATCTCTTCGTCGCGGATCCTATGAACAACTCGTGTCGGAGATACGAGAAATGCACCATCATACGATCACGAAAGGACATGACGTCGTGTTTCAGTGGCTGCCTGGCCATTGCGGTATCTCCGGCAACGACCTCGCTGACGAAGCTGCTAGGAAAGCACACGACGGAGCAACCCTTGTTTCTGTACCTTTATCGCGGACTGACGCAGCCCAACTCTTAAGCAAGCTTGCGCACCGTATGACACTAAAGAAGTGGCACACACCTGAATTCACTCAACATCGTCGATTGCATTCCCTCGATCCATCTATGCAACTGCAGCAGTTACCAGGGCTTCCGCGTAATGAGGAAATAATGCTGTGCCGCTTACGCTTGGGCGTCGCATTCATCAATGCATATATTTTTTCATTGGAATGGCTGATAGCGCCGAGTGCAATGCCTGCGGTGTCGAGGAAACTATAGAAAATCTACTGTGCTACTGTTTATCTTTTGAAAATGAAAGACATTACCTCTGCACAGCTTTCAATCAGTTAGATAGAAAGCCCTTCACCTTGAACAAGATCTTGGGACCATAGCCTCACATATCGCTGCTACAAAACGCCACAAAAGTGCTGCTGCGGTATTTGAAAGCTACCGGATTGAGTCAGCGTCTTTGATCTGGACTGAGTGACCGAATGATATCCCCAGTAGACTTTCTATTCTTCTTTTAATCTTTCCGTCCCCTTTTCCCTTTCCCTAGTGTAGGGTAGCCAACCGGGCTCAGTCCCGGTTAACCTCCCTGCCTTTCATTTATCATTTGCTCTCTCTCTAGCTATTGAAAAGGAGAGGGCCAAGTAGGCTCTCTTGCAGCACTCCTATCCTTGTGTTCCTTAACTGAGAGGAGAGGTTATTGTCGTGTGTATACTGAACTCTGGAGTTTAGATATGATCTAATTAAATCAAGGGCAACGCCACGAATTCCAGAGTTAGTCAATTTATTGAGTAGAAGTTCATGATTAATGCAGTCGGACGCTTTCGTAAAATCTGTTAATACTGCAAGTGTGAGCAAGCGCTCTTCGATGCTCTTGAGAATAAATTCTTTTTGATCCAACAGGGCAAGTTGTGTTGACTGGTGCTTACAGTCATATAATAGGGAAATTGAAGTCTTCTACAAGAAAAGATAATGCTGCATGCTATCTTGCTTGTAGATCGTGCGAAACGTCGTTAGTTCGAAGCAAGAACCTGGTGGTCTATAAATGACGTCCTTGTGGTTAAGGTGGATGCATACAGAGATCAATTCTGGTGGTGTTAAATTGGAAAATTTTTACAGAATCGCAGACATCATCTTTAATGTTTTCCCATTGAAAATACTACTGCAACTTTCCAGAAGAGTGGGCATGGAAAAGCAGCCGCAATGGTTTCCGTAGAGATGTTCTGCTTTTTTGTACAGGTTAGTCCATCCGAGTCCTTTTTTTCCAAACGTTATAGCAACATTGCATTGCTGCTATCACCACACACAAGCTGTTGGCCCCAATCGTTATTGATTGCGTTCATGTTTGTAAACTGCTCTTGCCCACTGAGGACGTTAAGCTTAACCCTGGCCCTGTTGAAGGACAATGTTGCAAACAATACAACGACATACTTAGCCCCTATCTCAAATCTGTCTAAGCATTAGTAAGATCTTGATGAAGGCTACTTGGTTCATATTTAGAGCTGAGGTTAAACAGCGCGAATAAAACAAGGACACAAGGATCTGTGGTATTTGTTTCCTTGTGTCCTTGTTTTATTCGCGCTGTTTCACCTCAGTTCTGTCTAAGCACTTCGACACTCGTCATGATAATCTCATCAAATCAATTGATGAAGTGAAGGAACAACAAAGAATACTCGATTCCAAGATATCTGATCTTACATCACAATTAACTGCTCTTGAGGGCAATGTAAACGCCTTGAATACATTCATGATTACATAAATTTATAGCAGTTCGTAAGTACAGCAGTTAGGAACAAGAGTACTTTCCTACAAGCTCGGTTGGACGATCAGGAAGACCTTACTCGAAGGGACAACCTTATGCTCTACGGCAATAAAGGCTCTGCCACAGAGACGTGGGCAAGCGCGGAAGTAAATATTCGCAAGCTGCGTTCTGAGACGTTCAATCTGCTGTTGTCAGATGAGGGAATTGCTCGTGCGCAAAGACTTGGATCGTTTATCCCAAACAAGCGCATGCCCATAAGTTATTTATTTATTTATTTATTCGTTTGTTTGTTTGTGCATTTATTTTTATTTGTTTATTTAAAGTACCCTGAGGGCCATATGACATTAAAGAGAGGAGTGGTTACAGGGTATTAGTGTAAATCAAACAAACAAGTGCCGTCAGTTCTGTTAATACAATGACTATCCTGATTATACAATGTTAGTTGATGTTTCACGGAAAAGTTTGTTATCGGTGATGGCTACGATACTTGAGGGAAGGTGATTCCACTCCTGGGATGTACGGGGGATGAAAGACTGAAACAAAGATTTCGTGTGACATGAATCAATTCCGGCCTTACTGCTTAATCGACGCGGCTTGAAATGTAGTGAGGCCGCAGGACGAAATCGTCGTGAAACGTGGTGTGATTAAAATTTTTATGAAATGGCGAAATAAGGGCAATATTGCGGTGGTTAGCGAGTGGACTAAGGGCTAGGTTAGTTTTCATTAAGGTTATACTCGCAGTATGGTTATAATTGGAAAGAATGAAACGGGTAGAGTTATGTTGTACTAGTTCAAGTGACGTAAGGGGATTAACGTGACTGGGATCCCATATAGCAGATACATATTGAAGTTTCGAGCGCATTACAGTCTTGTAAAGCTGTAACTTTAAAGTAGTCGGTGCTTTGAAAAAGTTAGGCCGTAAGTACCCGAGCATGCGACTAGCAATGTTAATGGCGTACTATATATGAATGGTACAATTTAGGTTATATGTAATGTGTGTACCAACGTATTTATATGACACGACAAAATCTAAGGGAACGTTGTTCAGATAGTAGAGAGAGAGATAGAGAGAGCAAATGACAAATTAAAGGCATGCAGGCAAGATGGTAGGTGCTATAGGAGTACAATTAGATCTGGGTACGCGCATTATTTTGCATTTGTTAATACTTAGTTCCATTAAACACATCCCGTGCCAGTCATCTATATTACCCAGATCGGCTTGTAGTGCTTTATTATCAACAGTGCTTTTAATTTCCCGGAAGATAACACAGTCACCTTCGAACAGATGTAGGTTAGAAGATATTTTAGCGGTCAGATCATTATTATAGATAAAAAATAATAGTGGTCCCCGCACAGACCCTTGTGATACACCCGAGTGAACTTGAGTGAGCGGAGAGTTACGACCGTAGCAGTAACAAATTAGAAGCGGGTAGTAAGGAAATGCTCGATCCATTTTAGAAGGTTAGGGTCATTATTTAGCAAGCTTAGTTTAAAAAGTAGTAGTTTATGGCTTATATTATATAATGCTTTATTAAAATACAGGAAAACACAGTCAGCGCACGATGAGCGATCCAGGATGCGATGCAGTTCATGAGTGAATGATACTTGTTGTGTTTCGAAGGAATATGATTTTTGAAAACCATGCTGTGCGTGAGTAAAATATGAGTTGGATTCTAGAAAGATGGCCCGATTTGTGAAAACTACATGCTCTAAAAATTTACAGCATCTACTTGCAAGAGATATCACGCGATAATTAAAAGGTGAGTTTCTGGGGCCAGATTTATAGAACAGAACCACTTTCTCAATTTTCTATTCCCTTTGAAGGTCACATGAGTTAAGTAATTGTCGGAAAATGTTTGTTAGTTTCATAGAACTAAAGAGGCTAGTGCTTTTAAGGAATTTACTGTTAATGCATGTGTAGCCAGGTGATGAATGATACGGTAAACTATTAATTTCGTGTACTGTTAATTTCGTGTACCTCGAGAATCACAATACGCATTGGTAAGTATTTGTGTTGGTATGCGAAAGGAAATTCAACATTGCCAGTTTTCGAAAATTGACTTGTACATAATTCATTAAGAATGGTCGCGCATATGTTCTCGAGAACAATATTTCCAGAAAAATCTTCTAATTAAATAGCATTGTTATTTGTTGGGTTTACTATTTGCCAAAACTTTTAAGATTTGTTTTTAGTATTTCAGGTAGTGTGCTAGATAAGTAGTCGTCTTTAGCAGTTTTTAGAACTGCTATATACTAAACATCTGAGGCTGATTTATAGGTTGCCCAGCGCGCGTCAGTAGGGGATGATGTCGCTAATTGGTAGAAGCGCTTTTTGGATAAGCGTTTTAGATGACCGGAGTACCATGGCGCTTGCGCATTTGAAGTGATTGTGTGGTTAGGGATGTACTTCTCAGTTAATCCATGAACTGGACGTGCGAGGAAATGCCAATTAGATTAAACTGAACCATGTTCATGCGTTTCAACAAAATTATCACAGAAACGAGACAATTTATTGTTTATTTCTACGAAGTTAGCTTTCCGATAGTCGCGTATGGTTTTTCGGTGTTTGGATTTTTTAGGGAAAGGAGCGTGAGTTATGAAATTGAGCGAGAGGTGGTCACTAATTTCGAATATGTAGGTGATATGAGATGCAAGGTCAGCATGTGTCGTAAGTCCCAAGTCTAGGGTGTTAGCTATATACATCATGCATTTGAAATCCTGGCGGCCTGAGTAACCAATTGCGTGAGGGAAAAAACTGAGCATAAATTAAGAAAGTCATCAGTCAGTTGCAAGAGTGGGGAAAGACGTAATCGCAGGGTATTGCACATTTTGTTGCGCACTTTTCTCCGCGTCAAGCTAAGGAAATCACTTTGTCCTAGAAATCAAAGCTTCGGGGCACAGACGCCTCTGTTGGGAAGTATTTTTCAAAATCCACCCGCACAACGAGTAAAAATGGCACAGGCATGCCCGGTACATCCAGCACCTGTTACGGACAGAATTTGCGAGAGGCAAGCAACGCGATGTTAACCAATCGTGGTCTTTCTGAAACGTCAAGAGCGCAGAAAAAAGATATACAATACTTCTCGCAATACTTCTGTTTTGTCACGCAATATATGTAAAATAATCAATAAACGCGACGCCCTCTCGTCACTGTTTGAGACCTGCTCAGCAGACATAGTTAACCGGAATTAGCTCTCGGCGAAAATAGATAGCTCAGAACTTTTAAACTGCCACAAAAAGTAAAACTTTAACAGATGTGATCGCCGCCGGGGTGGAGGCGGTCGTGTATTAACTGAGGTGAGTGATGACTTCACTTCTTTCAATGTTCTCGTTTCATCACCATTAGAATTCGTCTGTGCATGCATCCACCTTAACCACAAGGACGTCATATTTCGTGCCCGCTACCGCCCTACGAGCACACCACCAGGTTATTCCTGAATTGTACGACGTTTTGCACAAGTTACAAGTATGGCATCATACTAGAATTCAATTTCCCTACTATACTGACACGTGGACTTATTTACCTTTTTCGGGTGAGCGCTTTTCACCGTTTAACAAATGTTATCGCTCAGCGCCGTACGCGCCCGCATGTATCGGAATTTTCTCGAATGTTATCGATGGTTCTGTTATCACCGAAGCTTCTGTAATCTGACTGCACATGTGACGCGAATTGTGTAGAACTTTCTGGAAGATACGCAGGCATCCCCAATTACTCTGGAACCTTCGATGACTCGTGTATAAAAGCCGACATGGTTGACCGGCCGATCAGATTTCGACGATCGCCGACCGTGTTTGCCGCTATCGCTGTGCTTTGAATGTAACTCGGCTTTGGGGGCACAAGTTCGCCCAATAAAAGTAAGTTTCGTCACTCACAGACTTGCCGCTGTATTATTCACCGTCACTACTACGTGACATCTGGCGGAGGTGCGGGGTATCGATCCCCGTACCTCTCGCAGACGAACCTCTCGCATGGAATAACCCTAACCCTGTGGCAAATAGCGGTTCCTCAGAATATGCAGCCTTTATTAACGCTTGTATAGATTTTACTCTTACTCCATTAGTTAAGCTACCTACCCGACGACGTCTTCGAGTGCAACTATCCTAAGTTTATTGCTAATCTCACACCCGTCAGTGGTGCGATAATTGTCACATTTGCGAGGTTTGGGCGAACATGCTACCATTCAGATCGATTTATTGAATACTTCACCACGTGGACTCAAAAGCTGGGAAGTCCACCAGAGATTACGTAGAGGAAACTTCAGCTTGATAAATGCTGAGCTTCAAATTTTTTGCACGAGTTCGTATCATGCTTCCCTGATAGGTCTGTACATGAGAACTGGTTTCTTTATAAATGGAAAGTATTCGAGCTTACTAAATGCTACGTACCACTTCGCATACCCCCCCAAAAAAAGAATCGCACACCTTGCTTCTCACCATCGCTGAAACGCTCGAGCAATAAGCTTCTCTAGAGAAAAGCCATCGGTTATGACTTACCCCTGAACGTTGGGCAGTATATCGTGCCACAGAAAGCGAGTACACGCGTGCTCTGTACCTTGCTAAGCTTATTCTTTTTTTTTTTCACACAACGCTTCCGTCTTTGTTAATATTAAATCCACGAAAAATGTTGGAAAGGGGTAAACAGTGATACTAAACAAACAGTTGAATTAACCACTGCCAGGGCTGTTGTCTCCAGGGGAGATTGTTGCTCTGTACTTAACGCTGTATTCTCGATGTCCTTTGTTAATACTGAACCAATTTCATTTCCTGAAATTACTACATATCATCTTTTTTCTATGGACACTCTCATAGATTTCCAAGGGATGAGCCACCTCATCCGTAACACAAAGCTTTGTTTCCCTTATGTAGACAATATAAACCCAAAGTTTCTCATCTTTTAATCCCATTACTATACAGAGTAGCATACCAGCGGTTGTATACGCGCCGGCGAAGACCTCTGTTCTTCTAATAAAGAGTCTCTCTCTCTCTCTCTCTCTCTCTCTCTCTCTCTCTCTCGCTCAAAGTTTCTCAAACACATTAAAACTTACGCATACATCATACTTTCTATTTATTTTTTTCAGTCCGTAGAACGAGGGTCTGCTCCCTGGCGATTGGTTCCTTTGTACAAGACCGATATCAAGCATAACCCTGATAACTATGGACCTATTTCACTGACTGTAGTATATTTTGCCGACTTATGGAGCATATCATTTATTTTCACCTCGTAAAAAATAACAAATTTTAATTTTCAGTATTTATTTTAACTTGTGAAATTTAAAAGATGGCTCGCGTTAGCGTGCCAGTCTATTGTGTCCTATATGTTTGGGCGCACCAGGAATATCAAGTTTTCAGTTCTAAGGACCACTTCTGTTACGATAAACTTGTGACCCGATGAACAGACTTTCACGGTCCCTTCCAGATTTTCTGAACGAGAGCCTACTGCAATTATTTGAAATTTAACTTTCAGTCCTTTCTTGTCATCTCAGTGACCTCCACATGAAGTACTGAAGCAGCGAGCGCTGATAAAGGAGGGTTGACTTCTTGTGTGCTTCATTAAAGACTCCTCTAAACGTGTCATTTCCATAGCTTTGCAAAAACAGTCATTCCAGCTGGATTAGACCGCAAAAAAGGAAAGAGAAAGAGAGAGAGAGAGCTGCAGTAGGTAGATAACCACGCACTGAGACCCCAGCACTTGCCTCTTTTCCCCGCATGTCTAAACGAACTTGCCCTCTTTATATTTCCAGTGGCAACGGCGGCAGCCTTGAAGCGACAAGAACTTCTCGGGAACCACGACGAAGAAAAAATGGACGATATTTCACAGTAATAATCACAGGAGCTTAAGACCTCCAGTTGCTCGACAGGGTGAAAACAGTTGAACCGATAACATCACGGCCTTTTATGTATACTCTTTGCATCACATTCACCGCAACGCCGAATTCCGATGGCGCATTGTAAAGAGGAGGTGAAGAAGTGTAAGAAAACGGTGAGGACGCAGGCATAAAAGAATGCTTCTGCCTTGCATTAACTTGTGCGTTAACTATGTCTCTCTCTCTCTCTCTCTTTCGCTTTCTGTCTTGTAATAAATGGACAAGGAGATCCCCGATAAATATTAAAAATTATCGACCACGTACATTGACTGAAGCATAACGTATGCGTTGTAAGTTAAACTAAACAATTAAATCCAAAACCACGGTATGATTATGATGCACCCTGTATTGGGGGACTCCGGGTTAACTCTGAGCAGCCAAGTTTCTATAACGTTCGCCCAATGCGCGAGCGCTTCGCCCCATCGAAATGCGGCCGCCGGGATTTGATCCCGCACGGCATCGAGCTCAGCCACCGAGCTGCCGCGGCGGGAGTACGCGTCCGACTACTCACCGAATGGACTCCTCAGCGCTTATAGAACTGGAATGACTGTGCCAAAACGCATTGTTCATCGGCAGAATGGCACTGTAGGAAAGCCGACAGGTTGAAGCTGGCCAGCACCATATCTTGAGGTCACAGGAAACGCAATGCGCCCATGAGGGCGTGTGGAGTCTCTTCCGTGATGCCGACACGGACGCATCTCCGTGCACGTTCCGCCTGCCTGTGGGCATTACATGCAATTCCTTTCACCCTTGAGTGACCAAACTGCTTAAACATTTTAAAGAAAACGCAATTTTTTTGGTCTTTGTTTTCTCAACTGGAACCTAAAACTACTACATTTCAAGTCAGCTACAAGCCTGTAGCAGTGCATGACCAAGCTTGATTTAGCGCACATTGACTTTATATTTTTAACAGCATCATTCAAGTTCGTAAAAAAATTTACAGAGAGGCTCTGATGAAGATTTTGCTATGCACTAGCGCTCTAACCGTTGCGCATGCCGTAATGTTAGAGCGCTTTTTACGTCGCAGTCATTTTACTGCATGCTACATTTTACTCCTTTTACTTGTATGTTATTGTGTACTAACTGTAACCACACCTTTCTTTAATGTCTTCTTATACTTAGGGGTATAATTAAGTACCTAACATAGTCGGCTTCCCGTTAAGCTCTTACCGGATACACATGTGTGACCTGTAAATACAAGTATGAAGGCTTCTATATAGTTAGCCTTGAAACAGTTTTACCAGTTGGGTTGAACTAGTGTCTGCTGGCGTATACGTTTCCGAGACTGCCCAGAGGCGCATTGGTGGTGGTAGTGGTGGTAATAATGATTTATTGGCATCCATCCGCTTTGAAATGGGGTGGTGACGAATAGTCACCTAGCCTGCTTGAGTTCTTCAGGTATGCTATGGATGCTTTTCATTCTAGCATAGCTTTACGCATCTCTTTAATCTTCTCTTCCGGAAAACTTCTCTATCTACCTTGTACCGCACTACCTATGTCTTTAACAGAGCCGGTCGTAGCGATCTCTTTCCTGTTTTTTTTTTCACCAATAGTCTACACGTCACTCGCTTATCTCGACTGCTGACGGGTTGATTCTTCCATTCACTTTAAATCCAAGCGCTTCTGCAAAGCGTGTGTTACCTACGGGTCGTACTCTTACTCTACGGGTCTTACTCTTACTCTACGGGTCTTACTTTTGCTCTGCGCTTCTCCGACTTGAAACGAGGCCCAACGCATGTCACCCTGCACTGCCTCATTTGTGGTTTTGCCGTGGGCTCCCATAGCCAAAGGGACTACCGACCTTTGGTTAACGTCCAACCCCGACAAGATAACTTATTTTAAGCATACAATGGCACTTACGAACGTTAGCGCTGGCACGATTACTCCTTTCCAGATCCAATGCACCACCTCCTATCTATTGTGACCCCAAAGTACTTTATGTTGCATTATTGCTGGAGCAATGAACGCTTCTCGCGGCAAGTTGAGTCAACACTGGCATGCCCGCGTTGTGCTAGCATCGAAACTGCGTACACACTGTTGCTTAGAGCAACAGAAATTGCGCGTATATTGCTTTGTGACTTCAAGCCAATAGCAAGTCTAAATTATTCGCTTCCACCTATGAGAAATGTGGTGCGCTGCTAGACGCGTTCTTGGCTTGAAAGCCGCCAGCATGTCTCTACTAGAGCAGCTACATTCCCAGCAGCGGAAATGCACATTTAGTGTTCCCCCGCCGAATCGCCGGACGTCTTCACGCCCTATATAACGTATTATGTTCCGAGATAGCAGTTCAATAGAGTCTGCGATCACGAATCGGCTCTATACTCGAGTATTTCGCTATTTCGTGGCACTGCTTGGACGTTCTTGCCAGCCCTCAATTTTCGCTCACTTTAGCATGTTCAAACTGATTAGACGCTTCTTGGGCTAAAGCATGCATTTGTAAATGCAAATACATTTCGCTCAATTATTGCTACTGAGGCCACACTTTGATGACTACGAAATTCTTAACTATAACTTCGGGCCCATGCAGTTCAACATAAATCCATATTTTTGTAATACAGGCCGCCTCACGGCTAACAGTAGACTTTTGGCGCATTATTACTATGTGTGTTGCAACGCTATCGCAAGTCGGTGACAGGCATCACGCGCCGACTTAATATAACATAAAAATGCTAGAGGAATTAACTCGTCTCGAGTTGCAAATCACAGGGAATCGCTCCTGTTAGCCAGACACCGCCGCTCCATGGAAAGAGCATCTCCCAGACGCGTAACTTCACCGCATGCACAAGCAACAGGAGACTGCCCTGGAAACTAGCGCGAGGAGATGAAGCATCAGCGGAGAGTAAAGCGAGAGGTCAGATTGCCCGGAGCAACGATCTGCAAGATACGTTAACCTCGATTTATCAAACAGTTCTTCAACCATAAAATGGCGACGAGCACATCTTAACCAAGCCTACACGGACATGCAACGGAAACACGACCTCCGGCGATACCATAACATTTACGCACTAGCGTCGCAAACGCAATCGCCGGCGATTTGAGGACTGCCAAGTGAACAAGGCCCACGACGCGGAACGGGAAGCGTAAGCGTCAGCCCACATGTTTCAAAAAAATTTATTCTAAGACACGGCAATATTATGCCGTACCCCAATAGCTTTAGAGGCGTGGATTGTACAGTCTCACCGAGTGCTTGTTATCTGTCTGCGGCAGATGCGGCGGCACTCACCAGCGAATGAGCCATTTCCCGCGATGACGGCTGAAATTTTGCTGCGTTGACATAACAGGTACCACATGCCAATTCAGCGGTGAACACTGGAAAGCCGCTGCATGCCGAACCAAAAAGCAGCCTATAGCAGCGTCAGCAGCTTGAAGAATATTTCGCAGTATGTAGCTAAAGGTACGCAGGGCGCTATTTCCTACGCACGGGAAGATCGTTCCTGAGTTCACCCATTCGGTGAGGACTGTGTGACGTCAGGATGTGCGTGGCCACCAGCGTGTCGTCTGCTCCGAAACAGTTTGAGACCACACCACACGTTTTATGCTCCGCATGCTCTGGCACACAACGGCGCAAGCCAGGGCGTCGCCGTTGAATTTCGCCCGCACTTTCTTCACTTTAAGGAGGCCACAAACGTAAACAGTAGTTTGATTACATTTGCACACCGTCGAGGACCATTTGTTCTTACATTTTGACCTTACATTATCCTGTGTTTTGGCCTGTATGAGCAGTAGTCGAATAAGGAATGTCGCTTAAGCCAACATATCCCCGAATCTCCCGGTCAACGTTTCGACAGGGGCACTTGTCTTCGTCAGGGCCTCGATTCGTATAGTATTCAAGACTTCTTTCACCAAATACTCACACTTTATATTTTTCCGCATGTACTTACTCTTCGACGCGAATAGTATTTGGTTTACCAACCACCTGCATTATCTATTTCCTAACTAAATAAATGTAAAGATAAACTATTTACGTTAAATGGAGCACTCTTACTCAGTTGTTTCCTTTTGAAATTAAGAAATATACCTTCCTGTAGTCAGCTATAGTACGCAGATTTTATTAGACAAATTATATGTTGCCTTGCCTCCATCGTTCAGACTGTATTTCATAATATTTTAGTGTTATTTCATCACCTTGTTTACAAATAGCGCAACTACTTACCTTTGTACCTTCATGTAAATTCTGTGTTCACCTTGCTTCTTTTTTGCTGTACTGAGACACCATGTACTGCCTGCTGTATTATAACAGTCGCACTTACTATGCAGCATATTTTACCATCTAACACTTATTTTTATTCAATAAACAAGGAAATAAGATTTTTTTTTACTTCTTGTAAAGAATGAGAAGAAACTAATGATCGCGCAAAGATCAATAGGATGAAAGACAATGGTGGGTTAACGGCAAGCGTTCGGACTAAGGGAATGTGATCGCGCAGCTGATATTCTAGCTGAAATTCAGCGTTATTTGGAAGCGTGTGTAATCCATTCAGAAATGATCACCGGTCTATTATATTTCTCACCATCATCATTATCAGCCTATTTTTAATTATGACACTGCAGGACGAAGACCTTTACCAGCATCCTTCAATTGTCCATGTTTTGCGATAGCTGATTCCTATATAGTTCTGCCTCCAAATTCTCTAACCTAATCACACCGCCTGATATTCTGCCGTCCTCGACTGTGCTTCCATTTCCTTGACATCCATTCTGTAGCTCTAACAGAGCACCGGTGACCTGTCCAGCTGGATTTTTTTCCCTCATAACGTTAACTATAATATCGGCTACCCCCGTTTGCTATCT
Source organism: Dermacentor albipictus (assembly GCF_038994185.2). Classification (NCBI taxonomy): domain Eukaryota; kingdom Metazoa; phylum Arthropoda; class Arachnida; order Ixodida; family Ixodidae; genus Dermacentor; species Dermacentor albipictus. Next base: position 160,291,852 of record NC_091825.1, on the reverse strand, counting down.
AATATATTAGCCCTACAGTAACACCCCCGTCACAGGGTGTCCTTTTGATCGCGATCGATTCAAGGGCTCCATCGCGATCGAAAGTGCCCTTTCTAACTGAGATGTAACAAACTGGGGCCCAAGGTACGCTAAACGCAACTGAGGACAGCAGCGGATAGGTGCTGTGAAGACGACGAGAAATCTGCAGGTAGTGTGACGAGTGGGGCGTTTGCGCAGACAAGTGCACGAGAAAGAAAAGGAAGAGTGCGCGGTCATGCGCGGCAAGCGAGGAGAGCTCAAGCTGTGGTTCAGAATCGGACGGCTCGGCAGAACGCTCACGGGACGGCGACGACCAGAAGCGATTGAGATGGCTACCGGTCCGTCTCGAGCGTACAGCCGGGCCCAAGCACCAGCGGCTAACGGTCCGTTCGGGAAACTGTCCGAGGCTCATGGGGACCAGGGAACGACTCGGGCGGCTAACGGTCCGCACTGGTGGTCGTGCCTGTGGTCCCGCCCGAGATCCGCCGCCGAAACCGGGCAGTGCTGCAGTTCGCGTGGCCGCCAGCAGTCCTTCCAGCCCTGTTACGCTGGCAGGAACCCGCAGAGCTCGCCGCCAACGGGCCTGTCAAGCTGCTCGAACCCAGAGCGGTGAGCGTCTTGTTCGTCTTCTTTTACGGTGCCGGGGCGTGGCAGCTCCACTAGACGGCACGGCAGCGGGCATTCGTAGTACCGTGAGGGCACCGCCGTGGTACTGCGCGTGAGTTCGTCGTCCGTCTGGTGAGAGCGGACGCTTCACAACAGCGAACTTTGCCGTGTAGACACAGACGACTAAAGTAGAACCGCGAAGCCTGCTCCAGACTTGCCTAAGTGTTTTATGTATTCTTGTGTTTTGTGTGTATGTAAATGCTCTGCGCACTCTGGTATAGAAGGGATATAGACAATGTCAGTTCTCCATGCCTTTCTCGCTGCTTGTTTAGCCGTGGGCCCACGAACCCCCATTTGTATTACATTTGGCGAGCCTGCCAGGATTGGCCAGGATTCTATGTTCTGTATCACAGTACACAGAATGGAGATGGCTGACACCATACTAAGGTAAGTGGATATAAAATGGTTTTGGTGATGACGATGGTGACGATGGTGGTGATGATGATTAGTATTATAATGATTACGATGACGACGACGACGATCATGGTGGTGCTGGTTACTTAGATGACGAAGAAGAAGAATGAATACGTTATGTCAAGTCGACATTTGACTAGTTCGAAGTGCTGCCATCCGTATGGTACACGAACTATTCTTCTGCTCAGACGAGCATGCCCAATAATGGTGGAAACATTTATTTATTTTAAGCAATAGGTAAAGAAACATCGCGGATTTCTGTTCACGAACAAAACACTGAAATACCAATGAACTGTAGCGCAAAATTAAGTGTTTAAGACATCTGTAGCCGGTGCAATGACGGTGCAAAAGTTTCAAAAGGCCAACGATCATCTATGGTGTAACTTAAGGCTGACTACGACATCTGTGGGAAGAAAACTTACGAGAAGGTTGTCGAAATTGTAAAAGAAAGAAAAAAGAAACGTTGCGCTACTAAAGGCGCAGATTAGCGGAAATACGTAACCTATTCTTAATGTACACGTCGTTTACAAGTTCTATCATTAATAACAAATTAAATGCGTATTCAAGAAAAGCGTTCTTGTTGAATGTAATACATACGTTTACGTACATACGTCCTGAGGCATGGCGCTAGTCATGGATGAACGCGCACATAGCTTTGAAATTTTCAACCTGCGAAAACAGTAGACCGATGTCTTCAGTGCTTCACTGGACCTTCATTGAATGAATGAATGAATGAATGAATGAATGAATGAATGAATGAATGAATGAATGAATGAATGAATGAATGAATGAATCCGTTTGTCACTAATTTTAACTGTTTGCTCGAGCTCATAACTCGACGACTAACGTGTGAAGTTACTTGCCTAGGCAAGTGTAAGTAGTGCAGCACATTGCGCGCGATTGCTTGCTGCAAGAGAGAGTGAGAAAACTTACACAAACACATACAAACAAGTATATGCACCAGAGGAACCTGGAGAAATGAATGAGCTGCCAAGGAGACAGGTGCTTACTGAAGCACTGGAAAGCATAGAAGAAGCAAACTTATCTTGCAGCAGCCCTTGTTTTCTTATGCTTTAACCACTGTTTCGTAACCGCAGGCAAGAAGCCTGGTCGCAAACGCACAAACTTTGCGATAAGTGCGGCCGAATAATTCTTCGTGGAATGGCACAGACACCAATGTTCGCTTGACAGTGCGTGTTAACTTAAGTCGTTGGTCCAACAGTGGCACCCTTTAAGCTTTATAGTTTCGACTGTCGCTGAGCCCATCTATAGTCGAGCAAGGCGCATATCGTTAGTGCGCGTCATTCTTCACCCTCCCTCCCACCCGGGACACTTCTCTCAATAGATAAACGCCAACTTGTGACGATGTCAAAGACCCTGTCTGTACGTAGGACCTCGTCCAGATAAGGGCATTTCTCCAAAGATAGTTGGCTGGCCCTCTGGCATGTCTCGGCACAATGGACTGCATCTCGTGCAGAGTGCTCGTGCTGCTGACGAAAACAATGCAGCGGCCGTAAAGGCCGATCACGGGACTTGGCTTCGGCACGCTGAGAAAGTGAGGGCCGCCAGGTAGCAGCGTCCTTGGCCCGTCGTTTTCGAGCGAAGCCCCTGCAGGTTCGTTCTCAAGCTCGAAAGGTGAGACATTCCGTACCGGCCTTCATCGGTAGACGGCTCTGACAGACAAGATCTTGCACGCGTAAATGTGGCCTGGATTGTCAGGAAATTCCGTTGGAATCTATGCAGATGCGTTGGCCATTACATATACCGCAGATGTGTGCCGAGTGCCGTGTGTAGGAGTACGCGGGGACATCAAAATTAGAAAGGAAAATAAATTCAGAAGAGAGAGGGAGATATATAAAGGGGGAAGACAGACATGTCAGGCAAAGCGCAGTATTTTGGGAAGCGAGAGAGAGAACTTTGAAAAAGGACATGAAGTTGGCCTACGATGGGGAAAGAAGACGTATAGAAAAAAAACATAAGCTGATCCCACGCACTGTGGGAATCGATGTAAGAGAAGTTTTGTATGCTGTTTACTTGGATTGACGATAATTAGCGGTGATTTGAGCGCTGAATTAGCGGAGAATTAGCGGTAATTTCTTCAGCGTTTAGTCCAATACGAGGGTGGCGAGTTGATGGTATACACGTTACATTGCGTGCACCACTGCTGTTTGTCTGCGAACACACAGGGAGACGTATTTGCTTGAGGCGTTGTTGTGCGTCATTGTTCATAACCATTCGCTCACATGGCACATCGCATCGTGGCAGAAGTGCACACAAGAACATTTACTCAACAACAGCTAGTCAGCAAGAGGACTGCTCTTGCGCGTTCGGCTGCTGGAAAGGAGCGTTCGGGCGTTTTACATACGCACGCAGCAGCGCAGCGTGCTTCAGCACCACGGCTATCGGCAGAGACGCTAGCTCCAAGCGCTCTCTTCAGGCTATAGACGATTGTAATGTTTACACTATGACAGCCCAGCATGCGACCTCTACATCTCAGCACCTCCATTTTTGTCGCACAGGAAAGCAAGCACTGCCCGCGTCATACGCACAAACTGGGAAACGCTGCCACGGCGGCGGTGGCCGGGGTGCGCGTAGGCGAGCGCCATCTGGGGATGTTGCAAGAAACCCAGTGGCGCGTGCGAGCTAGGCCGCAACAGTAGCAGCGCCTCGAAAGTCGAGAGAAGAGGCAAATCGCTTTAAAAAGGACGCTGCTCGGGAATTTCACGTCGGGAAAGGCTGCGACGAAGCAGAGAAACGCAGCTCAGTAAAAAACCAAGAACTGCTTGGTTTGTCTCAAGGCTAACAAGCTTACCCTTAAGAGGAAAGATCGAATCGTTGATGGGGTCAAACTAAGTTTTATTTTTAGGCGACTTTTTGTGGCAAGTAAGCATACTGACAGCTGCGACAGATGACATGAAAACTGCATATAATAGACTTTAAGAGCTAGTGCTATCAAGCTCTCGTGTCGAATATTTTGGTACGCACCATAGGGTCAGAATTAAAACTTTGTTTTCAACTACGGTTTCCCTCCCCACTGACGCCGTTCGAGATCGCTGTCCTGTACAATAAAAAAAAATGCTTACGGCCTTAACTGCGAAGGTGTTAAACATGGGACAAACCAGCATGCTTGAAAATTTTGCCGCGCCCGAGCTTAGGCCCGAGAGTGCTTGTCATTCTCGCACCCGTCAATTTCGCATCACTATTTAACGGCAAAAATTGCCCACTTACATATTGATTTATTTATTTGACCTTCCGGCGAATTTCAATGCCGGCTTTTTCGCAACATTTGATTGTTACCAAGAGCCTATTTCTTTTTTAACCAGCAGGATTATGCAGCGTTTATCCCTTTGCTTCCGCTGAATCAAACGCTATTATTAAAAAAGACACAACGTGCGTCGTAACTCATTAAATAATACATCCACAAGTCACGAACACATTCTACAAACAATGCATTCCCGTATTCAGGATATTAAAATGTCATCATCGCTACACCTCTATATACTGGAAACTCTTGCAACCCGTCGCTTTGGACATTCTCTTATAAAACTTTCCAACTTTTTTTGCACTTTGTCGTTGTCTGAGTGATACTTTTCTTACGCATACCGTCCGAGGTAGCCCGGACGGCAACGGGGTTCCGCTGCTGAACGACCGCATAGGTTCGATTCCCGGCCGCGCGGTGGGACGGAGACGCGGAGCGCAAAAAAAAAAAAAAAAAGCGGTCGCGATTTCCAAACAGCTGCTGAGCACATGCTCAGACTCCCACCCGCCTTTCACTTGAGGCGAAATGTAGAAATGTTTATGCAGTGAGATGGCGGTGCATGAAGGCACCAGGAGGGTCTCAAATAATCCGTAGCCCTGTTTTACAGCACTACTCCAGTTGCCACAGCTAACACATTTTGTTGGGCTAGTGCTGAAACTATATGTGCAGCGTGAGGACAAGCGGACAGAAACGAGACTTATCGCTCTCGCCTGTACAACTCGTCTGTCATAGCCTAGGTGTCTGCTTTCGGGCGCCAAATTCTATGAGTCAGTATAGAAAAGAGATGTCTGACGCGTGTAGAGAGGATCACATGTTATTTCACCATGATATGTAGCCACGCAGTCAAGCATTGTGATGCAATGCGCAATACCATAGAATGTATGATTTCTTTAGCGGCGTCTTTATCAGGCGAAAGTATGTCACCTGATGAGCCCAGTCCATGATCGCCCGACATTTCACGAGTCAGCATAACCAGCAGTTCCTTTGATTGAAAGAAAAACTGGCCTCAGCATTGGATTATGACGGGACGATTATAACGAAACGTTTATTATAGAACCCGGTTAGAGTGTAAGTTCAACCCACAGTGTGACTCAAATGTGTGAGAGATCAAAATGTGTGCCAGCCACAGCTGTCTGTCTCTCTCTCTTTTCCCGACGGCAGTAATTGTGTACCTGACCTCGCGTTCGGGCGATCGACCAATGACTGGCAACCTGACTTCCGCGTCAGTAATTCTTATCCGCACCTCGCTATCGCAGAGGTCGCTCTCGGCTTCCTCTTCCAAGGATTTCCCGTTGGCGCCGGTCGCAGTGTAGCGGGACTACGTCGCACACCGCTCATCGGCTTCACCCCGCGGCGGTCCGAACCGGAGAGGTGGAGGCGAAGCCACGTACAACAGTCGGGCATTTCCAACGGGACGCAGCGCGCGCAGGCAACTGCGGTGAGTGGATAATGTGGAGTACTCGCACCGTGCACTATCGGGCTAGTTCGTTGTTTCTATAGTGTGTATTGAGGCAGGATAGTCATAAAGGGCGCATCGTACCACTGCGTATCCACAGAATTCGCGAATCGCATTTTCATAGTACCAAAGGAAGCACGGTGCATAGGAGTGAAACGAATCGGGCGATAACGTGTTGCGGTTTGTACAGATGACCATATTCACGGCAGATGAAGTGATGTCTGTGAAGTGATGCCTACGAAGTGACCAAGTGGATGTTGCTTATGTTTCTGTGTTGCTTAGGGCGCTGATTGACCAATGTATTACCAAGGACGTCGACTTTTGTCCGTAGGCGCGCAGCGCTCGCCTCCTTTTGTCCCATCTCGGGGGCATGTAAACATGTATGAATAAATTGAGACGGAAATTGAAATATTTCGAAGAAGATGGAGACTCATGCAGGAACCATGTGAGGAAAAGGAAACACCTTTGTCCTCTGCCAACGTTTCAAGATCGTGCAACTGCCTTTGGCAAAATGAAGTTCTTTGTTGTCCAAGCGTTAGAGGGCCGAGGTGTCCCCTTGTCCTCCCGAGCATTGTTCTTGCGTCAGTCTTAGTGTTAAAGGAACAACCCCACTATAATGGAGACAAACAGATCTCAGATTCGTGCTTCTCGCTCCCCCTCTGCTTGACGACTATTTAACTGTTCCCTTGCAAGAAAGAATACAGATGATAGCGTGCACTCACACTGCGGTCCGTATTTTGTTGAACACTCCCTACAGTTCTTATGTTGAAAAAATAAGCACAAAGGGGAATGTACAGACGACGAGCGGGTGCCCATCACGCAGTCACCGGTGGTCGCAGCGGTATAACCGTGAAAAGCAGAAGTACGCCAAAAGGGCTTGCTGAGCCAATGACATCCCATAGCCGGGATTTCTGAGAACTTTTTTTAATCAACAGATCAACAGGATGAAGCTAGCGCTGACAAAAATGTGTAAAGGGTTTCAAGAAAGGGCAGTTGCGCAGCCACTTTTCTAAAATTTTACATGAGAATGATGCGAAACGTGATAAAATGCTGACAAATTTAGTGTTTGGTGGAACAAAGCCCAAGTAAAGCCAAATAGCGTCAGGTTAGAACGTGAGAAATATCCATTATATATAGCAGTTCACTCCGTTCCTGTTATGCTCCCTCGCTACAGTACATATTCAGGAGTCCGCGTTTCTTGAGATGTTCAGCCCAAATAGAGCTGCAGTTGTCGCTGTTTTCCTCTGAGAATGAGTAAGCGTTTCCTGCCTTTTGGAAGCTCAGTTTTGATGTTTTCCGGCACTACAGAAGCTCTTATATGCGCTGAGTGAGACTCTTGAACTGTGCAATTAGTTAAGGACACTAGGGATAAATTCATAAACACTATCGCATCTGCTATCTTTCAACCTCTGCAGAGGCTGAGATTTCTTTATACAGTGTGTCCATATTCTAATTTAGCTCTGTTCCCGTGCGAGATCATGTGGGTAAAAAATAAAGTTTAGATATAGCTCTAAGTTATTAGAGGCTACGGGTGATTAAACAGTATTTCATAAAGGCTGCCTATGGAGAATCAAGATAAAGTCGTTAGTAAAGGTTCTAGCACAAAAAGACGTACTTGAGACGTAGTTGCAGCAAAATATACTGCATTAGTGCTAAACATAACATACAGTGAACAATAATTGAATAAATTCGTTTCTTATTAAACTCCAATCTAAAATGGAGTTCTTTTAACCAATGCAGCGTTTCTGTTACACACAAGAAATAGTGTTTCCGGCAAGCTTGTTAGAAAATGAAGGCACTGCGGCCACTAAAGTGTCGGTTACCGGGAATGAGCCGTAATTTCCTAATGCCGGCAAGTTAGCACAAAAGCTCAAACACCCTTGCAATACTGAACCTATGACAAGAGGTACCTCTTAATTTGAAATGCGAGGTCCAGCAACAAAATTCCGTAAAAACATTTGTAACAGTTTCATTGTACGAAGTGTAGTTACTGCGGTGTTTGATGCCTAGCAAATTGATCGCATGTCCACAAGTTCGAATTAAAAAAGACAACTTCACTGGAATGTCGTTTACAATTGAACACAAAGTGATGGCGATAATTTCGGAGTCTCCTCACCGCATCAACTATGGCATTACTAGAAGCCTCCGGTGCTGCGACGGATCCTCCGGCCCCAAATACAAAGGTGCTATTATTATTGTCGTAAGTGGGGCCGATATACTAAACTGAAACGCGCACACGCGCCACTCGCTCTCACCTTTACGGCCGCTGTCGACGGTTTATCTTTGAACGAGTCGCATGAGATTTGGCCGGCGTTTCCGGGAGTCTCGAGCGCTTTCAGTGGCCCTCTCGAACATGCATCAAGCAGACGCTGTTGCCGTCGTGGCTCGTAATATTGCTAGGGTTCTTTACAAACCGTGATATACACCGTTTCTATCGGGGATCTCTAACTACATAAGCACAAGGGATCTGTGAGAAAAGCATCTCGTTTCCTCTCCTAAGTTCATAGCAGTTGAGGACACCAAAGTATAGGGATAATCGAGGTAATTTATTTATGCTCCATTTTGCCCTAAAATACTCGAATGGTAACGTCAGTGCGCACATAGCAACTGCTGAATTGGAGCCACCTCGAGGTATGTCTGTGTAGTATGAATCCTGACTTTAGTAAATGTCGAGGTTCCCGCAATCGTCGATAAAACACATCAGTGTTTCACAAACTTTTTCCCGGCGTTGCTCAGGAAATTTGTGCGAGAACAAGTATTCTGAACGCCAATCTATTTCTAAGCATTTCTACACATGCGTCGTCGGTTCGAGTGGCAGGATTCCTACTAAGCGAACATGCCGTAGTTGCCGACCCTCTTTATTTGTACAATTTAAGCCTGTATAGACACGTTATTAATTAGGGCGCTTATTTTTGAACTGATGATATTTTAATAAAATGAGCTTATGAGCGGTCATTGTACAGTTTAAAATGTCTGCTGTTGCCATATCACTGTAAGGAGATTGCTGCATTGGCCAACCGACCCGGAAATCCTCTGTCGACCCTGGCGACAGTGGGCGGCTTGCCTGTTCCGGCGCTCATGTCGGTTATGAGCGCTCGTCTTTCTCATCGTCTCCGCAAGGTTCTGACGCCTGCCGCATCATCTGTCGTTCGTGCTGCCGACGGCGGTACATCTTGCGTCGCTGGCGTGCGTACTGCGCGTGTGAGCTTCGCTAGCCACCAGACCTCGATCATCAGTTCAATTCACCGTCCTGCACCAGTGTCCACATGAAGTCATCCTCGGCCATGACTTCCTGGTACCCATTCTGCACTCATCGACTGCTCCTCTGGCCTTTTACAGTTAGGATTCCCTTTGGTGCCCCATTTCACCACCGAGTCAGCACTGCGTTAATTTGTCGCTGAGATTTTTCGTCTTCGACGAGCTACCGCGACGTATGTCACATCGACCTCAGATCGGCCGGTTTGCGACGGCGTCTAAGGGATCTCTCCTTCCCTAGACAATTTCTACTCCCTTATTTTTAATTATTGCAGACAGAATCCGGTGAAACAACCGCCCTACAGGAAGTGACTTTTCAAACTTGCGTATCGCGGAGCCTCGGAGCCGTAGAGTTTGCTACAAAAATTACCACAGGGAGCTGTGGCTCTAGCGTCTAGGCGAGCTGCAGGTATGGCTGTCCAGCCATGGAGCCTTATTGGCAGTACGTAAATTTAGCTAAACTTTGTCCTTTTGGCTCCACACGGCTTTGCGACATTGAAAATTGATCATTTCAACAAAATCCGTCATAGACGCAACAATTTACTATTGCATGCTGTGTTTATAAAACTATTAGTGCATGAAAATTTAAGAAGATAAAGCGTAATAAATAATGTCGTCACGAGAACGTTTGCAGTCACACGCATGAAGATCAGAGAAATCATCTACCAACAATCATTCCTATGATAACGGAACGATCGCAACGCCAGAGTTTATTCTAGTAATTGTTTTAGGAAACTTTAATCATAGCTACATGAAGGCAACAGACAGTTCATATGCGCACATCGTTTTAGTCCTTGTAGTCACGCGCGTTCTCGTTTTCGGTGTATCACAGTTTTTGTAGTACAAGCTGCAAATAGGTTGTAAGAGGCTTTAAGTGGAGCAGGTCGTATTTGCTTGAAGCGAGAGTGCGCTGCAGACTACATTGTACTACAAATCCCATCTGTAACCTGTTACCAAGCGCCTAGCCTCTTATCTGCCGAACGCGCAACGATTGGTCCATTCTCCCGAGGCTTTCACCATTGGCCGCGTTTGTTTCCTTGAACGTTATCTCTGCAGTGGGACCCAAGATAACCTCGCGGAGGACGCAGTACGCGCTGGAGAATTGCATGCAGGTACAGCAACGTGTGCAGCTTTTTTATGAACGTGCACGAAGGTTGCGAAATTGCAATCGACAACGCACACAAGGAACTACTTGGCACTCGACGAATAATTGTCGCATAAGCAGAAAAGTAAAAACTGCGAAAGGGGCATTATACATTCCATATCTAAAAGGGCTAAATGTAAGCGCAAAATCATCGTTATTGTGTCGTCATCTTCGTGGCAAAGGCAAGTCGTATATATCGTCGAAATTGTCGGTGCTGGTCAGAGGCATTTCGCCTCCTTGTTCCTCCATATTTTCTTTATACGATTATCCACCTCTAAAGTGCTATTTGTTCTACCTCGTATTAGGCATAGCTATCTTATTTCGTACTTCTTGCTCAGATTATGTCTAGCACATCAGGGTGTCAGCATGTGATGGCGGCTACAAATAAAATTGTCCATGTCACACGCAGTTGTGCACACCCCGCAAGCTTCTGTTGCTTATATATGCTTCGGTATGCCTCACGATGCAGCCTAATCAGCTGTACGAGGCTCAATGTGTGACATGCGCGTTTCACCGCATACGGCACGTGACGTTCTCGATATCTGGCTGCCTTTCTTTCCTTGAGATTCACTGTACCTTCACTGTCGTTATCGCCGCTGGCCTCAGTGCGGCAAAATTTCAGCATCCTTTGGTCATCTTCGTCACGACCTTGGGTACCCTTAATTTGGATAAGACAGCATGCATCGCTACAAGCTAGCGCAAAATTGTCTTCTGCTGTAGCCGCGCGGTCAGTGAGCAGAAGCCGCTCTTGACAAAAAATCGCTACTGGTAAGGCCAAGGTTGTTCACCGTACCGAGAGTTTCACGGTTCGCTTTCTGCCACATCCAAAAGTTCACAGACTGATTTTCCAGTGTCCAATTGCTGGTGACGGCACTGCATTTGTGCGGTCATTGATGGTGACCCTAAATAGCAGCAGGTCATGCTCTGATACTCTATTTTATGCGAAGCATATTACGAGGGCTCAACCCAGCTCCTCAGGCGCGGCGGTGACCATGAAATCACGTGACACCGTGACGTCACGACAGAGGAGAAGTGGCTTTGGCTCAACTCTTGCAAGACGGGCTGGGTGGGAATCGAACCAGGGTCTCCGGAGTGTGGGACGGAGACGCTACCACTGAGCCACGAGTACAACGCTTCAAAGCGGTACAAAAGCGCCCTCTAGTGAATGCGGTGTTGCCTTAGAAACGCACTGTTTCTAAGGCGTGCGTCTCTTGCTCAGGCGCACATTTCGTTGCCGCGCCGAACGCTGCTTTGCTCGACGCTCACCGCGTCCAATGCGGGGCGCGTAGTCGCTGCCCTGTAGCCCATTGTCTTACACCCCTTGGCGGGTCGACGGGAACGCTGTCGCGTTCCACTCTTGAAGGCGAAGAAGTAATGCATGAGTTGTTTCTTCGTCTAGCCGAACCAAATATAGCCAAGCAACAGCAGTTCACCAGGCTAAACAGTGGTTCAACAACTAAAATAAAGGCTAGTATGCTTCGCATCCTGGGCTTAACCTTACCTAAGCCACAGCCATTTTTTTTTTGAAGACCTCAGAAGTGGTCTCGGAAGACCTTGGAAGTTAAAGTGCTTTGCTCACAAGAGATCCTGATTTCCGGTCACCAGAAGTAGTATGTTAACAGCATCGACCTAAATCTGACACTGGAACATTTCCTCAGGGCTCCACTAAGATAGCGCAAGCGAATGCCGGCAGGACATTCAAGGCCACCCACGAGACAATGGTTGTTGCACCGATTTAGAGTTTGAAAGTATGGAGTCCTGAGCTAAGCACGTTCTCAGATTGCAGAGAGTGGCCATAACGATGGCGATTTCTTGAATCGATTGCGAGGTCAGACAGCCTGGCCGTCATAGGGCATTGAAGGTCATAATGGGGTGCACAGAAGAGCGAGACAGAGAGACGCTGTCTTTAATGAAGAGGTGCTGGGTGAAAAATACAATACGCACGTAATGATCACACAGACGACACATACATCCTGTACATGTCCTTTCTCTAAAACTGATAATAAAATCTCCGTAAGGCCTGTATATTTCAACAATGTAAAAAGCGTTTTCATCGCGCGCCTCACTCATCAACTGGAGTAGCAGGCTAGGCGATCAGCCAGGCTTACATCTTCAGCACGTCCTTAAAGCTTTTATATATCTCTCTCTGGCCAGTGTGCGACCTCTTGCAGGCTGCTTTGTTAAGCTGCATCCTAGTGCTCAAACATTAAGGACTGAGTGCCGGCAAAAGGAATAACGCTCTTGAAATGTAGTCGAGAAATGCTTAGCAAATGAGGTGTTCAAAGGAGTAAGGTGGATCAATCCATCCTTCTTAAATACTTATAGCCGGGGGCATGTAGTGATTTTAGCGCTCCGTGAAAATAAGATCGAGCTGAGGTTTATATTCTTCGGAAAAGGGCGTTTCCAGCGGTGGATTGACTGCGACGAAGGAGGTCAGCCTGCAGCGCAGCAGTTAAAACTAGGCTACGAGTAGCTTCAAGATTTCAATTTCCTGCTTGAACTTAGTCCAAGGAGCGGGAAGGGGGTGTAAGGGAGCACGCAACGGCAAGTAGTGACCCTACCTGTTAACACCTAAGCGTTTTCGATCGACCAAGTATGCCACCTTCCTAAGTTACATTCCATGTCAATCCCGCTACATCGCTTTACTTGATACCTTGTTGTCTTGCCGGTAAGAGGCTTGCTAAATCTAGATTCTGGAGTGATAGAGCTCCTCAAGAGCACCCATTTACGCCAACTCATGGTTACACTGGCACTACCAGGAAATGCCGCTTTTATCTGGTAGGCTACTTACACTTCTTGTGCGATTTTCGACCTGCTGTGTCGGTATGCTTGTTCAGCCTATCCGCCAGTCAATAAAGTTAGGGCAAGGGAGATTGATAGCGCATTGCTATAACGCCATAAATTTAACATCACAAGGTGATTCCGCAATCTGTGGGTCTCATATGATCCACTCCAACTCGTTGCTGTGAGCGAAAGGCGATATTTCTCTGCGGTGCTGTAATTTTTTTAGTTGGCAGTTAATGAGCAATTCCGAAAGCATCAAAATACGACCACATTATATTTTTTTTTACAATACCCCCACAAATCGGCGATAGAAAGGCGAAATATTCAAGGTGCTCTCTAACACGAACTAGCACAACTTCAGACTGTTCACCAAGTACTGTTTACAACGAAATTTAAATCCCGTGACACTAACTGCTTGCGCGCGCCTGCTCCTGTACAACGGAGTTTCACTCGCCGACATTCATTGAGAGCCCGATTAAAGGACGCCATTCTAAGAACAGGCCTGTCGCGATATGCAGGACCTAGCATGCGTAGGCGACGATAGCGGCGGCCTTCTTGCACTGTTCACAGAGATTCTACATCTCGTATCGATCCGGTTTTGTCAGCGCAGCCGCCGCAAGTGTTTTCCGCTTTGCGCAAGCCAAAGCTGTGTCGTGCGAAGTGTTTGCGCTGGCTGCGTTCTGTGAGAGGCCGCATGTACGGCAGCACGAAACCCTCTCCCAGTGTTCTCAACTACACGCGCGCACCATTGTCACAGCTGCTGAGGCACTGTGTCCTTGAACCTATGTACAAGCGTTTACACGAACAAGTGATATCGCTTGCAGAACTCCGAGCTGCACCGGCTGCTGTGGACTGTCGTCATGCTTGGCGTGTTCTGGCGGTGCCTCGTCACGGGCCTCGTCGCCGGAGTCGGTGCCCTCATACTGCAGTACCTGTGGGACATACTGAAGAGATGCTTGAGACGAGATCTCCCGCCGGGCCCATTTGGGGTGCCGCTACTCGGCTACCTTCCATTCATGCCGAAGGATGGCCACCATGGCATTGAGGCGCTCAGGCAGAAGTATGGCAACGTATTCGGGTGCGCACTCATTTCTACCCTCATTTCGAAGTTTATTGCGTACGCGGCATTTCTGGCAATATGAGTTCTTCGGTGAAAAAAACACTGATAGTTAGCGAATACGTTACGCTTCCTCTTGGCAAAAATGAACTCGTGTGTTTATGAACAGTCTTTGGCATGGGATTGTTCGTCCTGCTCTTGAATAATATAATAAACAATAACTTTTGTCCTTTATTTAATAGAATAAAGCCGCAGATATTCTTTGTGTCTATGTTCACATGCATCATTGCCTAACTAGTATTGCGTCTGGAAAGATGAGATGTTGAGTAAGGGTGCAGCAACTTTAGCTCAGCTCGTGTTCGTGTACGGTCTCAAAAATCGCGAGAAACCAAAATATTATTTCTTTTTCTGCTTGTAATAAAGAAAATCACACTTGGTGGTGCCTGAATACTACAGGCGGCGACATTCCCCAGGAAGACAAAACGCGATATCAGCTAGGGGCGTTAAGGTACCAAACAAAGGGCAACAAGGAATAAAAAAAACACGGTGTGCAACATTCAATTAGTTGGAGCGAAATCTTTTGAATGACAGCGTGCTTCACATGAGCGTCACATATTTGGAAAACTTGGGACAACCGAAGGTAAACATAGTTGACAATTTTAAATGGAATAACTTTTTTCCGGCTGACTAGATTAAATATACGAAGCCTGGCCCCGCTGCGCTCGGAAGTAATTCGGGATACTGTTTTGTGCTTAAGCCAGAACGAATAATAGAAGATGCGTTTCACGCAGTGTTCACCTAGGTTGCCGGTACGTGGTGTTCCTGTGCGACTTCGGCTCAATCAAGGAAGCCTTATCGCAAGACTCCCTCCTCAACCGACCCGAAGAGTTTCCCTTCAAAGTCAACGAGCACTCGCAAGGTAGGCAAGAACAAAGCAGCTATATCGATTTTCACATTTTTCTAGCAGCTATGTTGTTGAGGCTTCGGTGAACATACTGGAGCAACTAGTTGCCTAATGAACCAGCGCAAGTACGCGGCACAGGGATAAATAGGACCGAGACTGCCATTGAGGACTGTGCTCTCCCTATTACCGGCCACGAGAGTTACCGCGACTGCAAAGAGAGTTGTCCAAAGGCTCTCTAACGTGCAATGTGCGTATGTGCTCTCGATAAATACGAGGACAGCAGACAAAGCAAGTGTCGTTGGCGCATTTCGTCAAGTGAGCATTGTTTAAGGAGCATATCTTGAGACCATGGACAAAGCCAGGATGTGCTGGTCAGATGATAAAGACCACAGTTGGGCGTTGTTTCTGCCTAACAGTATTGCTGACTTGAGACGTGAACCATTGAAACAATGTTTCCGGTAAATGTGCAAATAAGTGCCCTCATCTAGTCCACCGCCTCAATTTTTCCCGCGTACTTTTCTTTTTTCCTGCACAGAGCTGTCCTTGGTTGTCATGTTCACAATTACTTTTTCACGCTGCGAGCTGGTTAGGCAAAATCTAAATTCTAAAAGGCCTCTCTTGTGTTCAGTTAGCTATGACGTGTCTTTCCGAGTTCGTGCGGAAAACATCATCTTTCAAAAGCAAAACCGTTGGCCATAAAATTATGTTCCGCCTTTTACAAGTCACTTGAACTGAGAAAAACTGTAACGCCAGGATTGGGGAAGGGGGGGAGGGGGGGCACGCTTACGTTTATTGAAACCAATAGGTTGGCACGGCGATTTTGGTATTGAATCAGCAGTTCGTACATCCACTGTTTGACTAGAATAATGTAGACGTCCACGACCAGTCATCGAAATCATCAATTAATGACTTTCATGATCAATCACTCAATCATGATCAATGACGCGTATACGGTACCCTTGAAATGGACAACACAAAATTTTAGGGTGCGCATGAATTTCATTCAGGCAAGCTTCGACGTGCTCGTGCTGTATAGGCTGATGAAAAAAAAAAAACAGTGGTTCGCACCATGTTGGGCAGGAGATAGCTAAATCCCATGCTGGTGAATATGAAAGATGATAAGTGCTCTCGTGCACAAATAAATGACAGAAAAAGTAAGCGATAAACAAAACGAGTGACAGTGATAGCTAGTGATGTGCGACGCATCTCTTGTTTCTTCGTGCATATCATTCATAATTAATGGCTATTACCAGATATATTGACAAGAGTACATTGTTAATCTCACATTATTCGACAAAAAGTAAATGCACCGAGGCATCCCTCACCGTTGCTATAGTCACTAAATAAGAGTACAGGAACCTTAACGTGTTCAGCTATATGATAGCAGTTTTATACGTATTGACTAAAGCAACCATCATGCCCGTGCGAAATCATTTTTAAGATCTGTGTAGCGGCAGTCGTTTGTAGCCCGTTGTATTCCTGAAATACAAAACCTTGGGCTGAGAGTCTAAGACACACGTTTTCTAAAGTTGCATGAAGTACTGGCTGTGCTTTCTGACTACATTGCCCGCCTCCATCGGGCTTAGGTGTACCCCACGTGCAGCTTGCTTATTGAAAAACCAAAAGAACTTGAGATGCCAGACAATCTTGTCAATTGGTTGCAAACATATCTACAGAATCGCAGACAATTTGTAGGATGCGACGGAATTGGGTCTGCTTGCTTGCAGGTTCTGTCCGGTGTACCACATGGGTCAGTGCTCGGACCCCTATTGTTTATCATATATATCTACGATATTGCTCAACATGTTGATGAAGGTATCACTGTGAAGTTGTTTGCCGATGACTGCGTTATTTACTCTGTCATTAAGAATTTTTCCTGCCAGCAACTACTGAATACTAATGTATGTAAACTGGCGGACTGGTGCGAACAAAGGGCGATGAAAATTAATTTCTCAAAAACCGCATCAATAACAATTACAACTAAAAAACATCCCTTACAATAAGTTTACAAAATTGGCGATCAGGCCATAAATCCTGCTGCATCCATTAGATACCTACGTCTAACAATTACTACCAATCTTAAATGGGACAGACATATTAACAAAAGATTCTCGAAAGCATTTAAAAAATTATGCTACCTACGCAGGAAACGTAAAACTTGAAGTCTATCGCACTCTTGTTCGACCAGTCCCGGAGTATTCGTGTGTGGTGTGGGATTCGTGCCGTGCCAAAAATACCGAACAGGTGGAGCGCATCCAACGTCATGCTGCCAAGTTCATCTCATCTGATTATCGAAAACGTTCATATGTTACTGATATGCTAAGGCAACATAAGTTGCAGCCGCTCCAGTTACGCAGGCAGATCCGCAGGTTGAAATTCTTGTAGTTGCTTTATCACAACACAAGAGGATTGTCACGTGAATCATACTGACCTCCTGCACCACAAAGATCATCAAGATTAAACCACACAAAGGTGATAAGGCCATATTATGCCAGAATTAAACAATTCCAAAATTCACTTTTCCCCTAAGCAATATCGAACAATGGAACCACCTGCCTGCTTGTGTTGTTGAATGTACTAATGTTAATACTTTTGAGCGTTCTTTGCAAACTCTCCTTTTGTAACCCTCTTCTGGTTGGGCAGCATTGCTGCATGTAGTATTTTTAAATTAAAGATCGCCAGACGCCTTTCACTTATGTACCCTCATTGTGCAGGACTGATTGTGTTGAATGGACCCCTATGGAAGGAGCAGCGCCGGTTTTCGTTGAAGCTCTTCAAGAACCTCGGCATCGCAACGCAAGCCATGGAGAAACACATACACGTAAGGCGGAACTAAGCAGCGCCGTCTCAAACTCGAGTCTAACATATTTTTAAAATTCACGAGCAGAGTAGCCTTCGTCTGGCTTCGAATATTCTCAGTGATGTCATTTTACTATTCCTCAATTCTAGCGCCATAAGAGCAGATATTATGGAGCAGACTTTGCGAACGCCATCGTGCAGCGCGACGTTTCCCAGCGACGTCAATATAATTTTTTTTGCTACATAACTACAAACTCTGTTGTTTGTTTGTGTTTATTTGTTAATTTTGTTTCTTTTTTTTTTTCTTTCTTGTGTGCGTCCTGTGTTCTGCCATAGTCATATTGTTTCTAGTTCGCACTTGGTTGTCGCACGAAGGACTAGAACGGGGAAGCCAGATTCAATGGCACGTGTCCACTTCGTGTAGATGTTGCAGGACGGATTCATACAACTTATGCATAAGTCAGAACACCTATTTGTCAGGTCTATTGGTCCGTATCCTGGCTGCTCTAAGTGACGGAAGCTACAGAATGAAAATGAGTAAAGCACAGCGTATGAGCTGGCTTATTTCTGTATGTAGGGTTTTGAGACGCAGTTCAAAAATAAGGCCGCGGGTCTACTGAGCATTCTTCGGCTCCGCACGTTATGCAGCCGGCGGTGCGGTAGAGTTTTGGATAAGTTTGTTCTCCCCCGCTATTCTCGATGACAAATAATCGGACACACTCAAGTACTGCTGCTTCAGTCGTGCTGAAGGTTCTCAACTTAGCGTGCCCAGAGGGAAGAACTTCCGACTTGAGCACTCACCCGTATGTTCTCACACATCTCACGCATGCACTGAAAGTATTGTTACTGAAGCAGCGCAACTTATGTCTGACACGTTCACGCACTTAAATAAAGCAGTAGTTGCAATACAGCGCCTGTGTATGTCCTTCTTACCTGTGCGTGAATGTGTCAGATTTAAGTGCACTGCTTCAGTATTATAGCTCACCAGCTGGCCCATCAGTATCTATCAAGTACTGCTAATGCGCAATCATTGCAGGAGGAGCTGTCGTACCTCCTCCGCGAGCTGGAGTCAGTCAAAAGCGGCCGCATCGTGCCCACGTCCGTGCTGACGCCCAGCACGTCCAACATCATCTCGGCTCTAGTGTTCGGCCGCCGGTTCGAGTACGACGATCCCGAGCGCGTCTACCTGGACAAGCTGATCGAGGTGATCCCAGCGCTGGCAGCGCAGGTTTCGGCCATCAACTTCTTTCCCTGGCTTCGCAAGCTGTTCGTCTTCTTCCGTATGGGCGCCTGCGAGCAGCTAAGGGACGCGCTTGTCCGCAGGGAAGATTTTGCCGAGTGAGTGCCCGCTGATGCACGGTTCCAGTTTTCTGCACCGCGACTGAGCTGCGTGCATGGAAACACGCTCGGTGTTTATGAGCAACACAAACGCGTGCCGCCGGGAAGGCGTGTCGTGCCTAATTCGACCATGCAATGTCGTTTATCATGGAGAGAGAGAGAGGAGGGGATTTCGTTTACAGGAAAGACACAGGCATGGGCTTGCGTTTTCACGAGATGCTGCTCAATGTGAAGAGCCCGTTCTATGACACCTGCGTCATCGGCACAGCCACACTAGATATCGTAGCTTCCCGTTGCACTCCCTGTACTACAATATCCAAGTGGTTAGAAAATTTATCAACGAGAAATGCGAAGGTCTTTTCTTGGCGAAATAAATAAATACGCAGCTGACAGCCTGCTTTCTTTTGCAGATGTAATTGACCAAGTGAATGAGCAGCCTGCACGACAGCCTTTCCTGTAACTGTATGTGATGCCTCCATAGCATCGTTGTAAAGAACGCTTTGAAGGTCACTTTGTTTTTAATACGCTCGTTAATTAATTTACAGACTATGCGCGCAGTCTACAATGATCTAAAGGCATTTTACATGTGACGGTTCATTAGTAGACAAGGACATGAAGAGGGGAGAATGAGGATTAAAAAGATAGTGTTCGTGTCGCCATGTTGTCCTCCGGCCTCTATTCTCGCATGCATACCATTCGATTAGCACATAAGCACTTCCGCGGCAAGGTATTTCTTATATCAATTTTTTAACTTTGCTTTAGGAGCAGTTCACAAGATGTGCTATTTGTGAACAAGGCCTTAATAGGGGCATATACGTATTTTTGTGCCACTTCAAACGCCAGTGATGCCTGATGCAGGTGCGGAGACGCACCTGGTAAGAATGAAGAGTTGAGCGCGCTAGATGAAATCCTGTCCGGTGCATTTCTCCCGAAGTATACTGCATTTGCATCCTATCTGCATGCCTCCACAGAACAAGAAGAGCTTTAAAGCTTCCTGCTTTCCTCTGCGTTCCAGCTCCAAGATCGACTTCCACCAGGACACATATCAGGACGGCTTGGTACGGGACTACATCGACGGCTTTCTCAGCGAAATGAAGCAGCAGGATGAAAGAAGCAAGACGTTCACGCGTACGTACATGCCTCCCCCCCTTCCCCTTGACACTTCGCACCTTGCGCAAACAAAACATATGCCGCGACTCATGAAAACTACAAATTACTGTATGTCCTGCCGCCATATAAGGAGGGCACTTAGAGGTGGTTGTCGTAGTGAGCGAAACTGCGTATACTAACGGTGAGACTATGACGCAATCTTAATTTTGTTATGTTTAAGGCATTTGTAATTTTATTGAAACACCTCTATGCTCTTGCATGGGTTTTGTTTTGCTCGGTTCCTGTATGTGTGACGTGCCCTGGTTGCCAATGTTTGAGAATGCAGATAGTGGCCGAGTGTGATGATAAATTTTTGTATGTGTCGATGATGTCGAAATAAAAATAAATGATTGATTGATTTTACTGTGCGATTGCCACAACAAGAGAAGTGATGAAGATGCGCCACGCAAGAGCATAGAGTGCACTTCTTGCTGAATACGCCTGAGTGGGCCCTCTGTAATAATTGGCTTTTAGCTATTCATGCGCAGGCAGCTAGTAAAGAGCTTGCAAGCTGCAGTGAAATTTTCCTTGGACCATTTCGGCGCACATGACAAAAGTGCTCGTTCAAGAGGCATTAGTGGCATTAAATCACGCACCAGAGTGTTTGTAATTCTTCAAAGCTAAACAATAATTTACACATTTCACTCTGCACCCACGCCCAGCGCAAGACAGACAACAAAGTTTGTTCGCTCCTCGATTGTAGTTGTTCGGTGTGAAAATTCGTGTGAACTTAGTTGTGTTTTCTGTAATTATTATTACTCCCCTAAAACTGAAATGGTGCAGCTGGAAACGCGCTGCTTCCAAAGTCGTGCAGCTAGTTGAGCCTATCTCTAAGTGCGCCTGCACTACTGGGCACACTACTGCCTAATCACTGACTAAGGAGTTGCTGAAACCGGTCCCCTACAGGACGTTATACGTGGGCAAAAACAGCGCGTTTCAGGCCCCACTATATATGGATAACGGCACGCATCGTTGCATCGATTCGCAGGCAACCTGCTCAAGGGCAACGTGGCGTCCTTCTTCGGTGCCGGCAGCGAGACGGTGCGCGCCGCCATCGAGTGGCTGCTGCTCATCAGCGCCATGAAACCGGAGCTGCAGCGCCGCATTCACGCCGAGATCGACGCCGTGCTCGCGAGCGGCGAAAATTCGCACATCTCCTGGAGCGACCGCTGCCGGATGCCGTACACGCAGGCCTTCATGTGGGAGACGATGCGCTGCAAGCCCGTCAACCCCCTCAGCCTTATGCGATAGTCAGTATCTGAGCGCTCTTCGCGGCACCCACCTTATATGGAAGATCAGAGCTGAATGTCGACAGTCAGCGCAGTGCTTCTTGCGCTCTTCATGCTCGGCTCGTCTTGCGTGCGACAGGCTCGTTGTTGTTGGCACGCCCGAGTTTCTACGCTCGCATTGTTGTCGCGACATCTCAAAAGCGCTATCGGGAACGTGACTCATCTTATGGAGCCGAGTTCTCCACAGAAAGTATATTTTTCTTTTAATTAGTCGTTTTACATGCCAAAACCACAATATGATTACGAGGCACGTCGTAGTAGAGAGACTACGGATTAATTTTGACCCCCTGGGGTTCTTGAATGAGCACCCCATGCACTGTGCACGAGCGTTCTTACACCGCGGCCTCATCGAAATGCAGCTGCCGCGACCGGGATTTGAACCCGCGCCCTCAGGCTTAGCAGGGCAACGCCAAAGCCACTGTATACGCCACCACGGCTGGTAGGCAGAGTTTGCCATTTAACGCCTTTTACGTATTATTCAAAATGCTCGAATATAAAATTTGCGTTCGCAATTTCTTCGTATGGCAACATCAAGTGCACGGCAGATTAGCAGAGTCCTTTGATAAATACTAGTGCCAGCAAAGCGAGTATTTCTCCCGCAGTTGTGGAAACCACCTCTCTGCACATGTTCCTTCCACGTGCAGCTGATTGTGTTAAATTTGGAGTGTCGTCCGTTACATTCTCGTTTCTTCGGCGCAGTGCCTCCACAGACGTGAAGGTTGGCAAGTACGTCATCCCTCGTGGCAGCGTCGTCATCGGATCGCTCTGGTCCCTCTTCTACGACCCCGCCTACTGGGGCGACCCGGAAGCATTTCGACCAGAGCGCTTCCTCGCCGACGACGGCACACGGCCGCAGAAACCGGAGCGATTCATCCCGTTCTCCTACGGTAAATTCTCTTCGGTTCAGGTTATATGTGGCGTCCCGCAAGCGAAAGAGAAAAGCTAATCGATTCGTCATTAATCGTCAACATATATGACCGTCCTGAAGGCTTTCACTCGTACTACTTATTTCCTTTACTTGGATGAAAATAAACAAAAGAGCTGTTGCTGTCTGTTGGCGACGGCTGCACCTTTTTACTTGGTTAATAGTATAATATAAAGACATGTAAACAGAATGCCATTATGTATTTGAAAGCACCTCATTACTAAGATTTAATCCCGACACCAAAATTTCCTTAACGCACCAGTATCTAGAATAATACATACGTACAAACCATTCTGGCTGATTAACTAAGTCAATGCGAAGCATTTTTCCCCTGCACGCGGCGCAAAGCCCGAACGAACTCGCGCCCTCGCCGGGAAGCGCTCGCTCGAGGAGCGCCGCGTGCGCGGGCCGCGACGGCCCGACGAAGTACGATCCACAGGCGGTCCTAGACGTTGCTCGCCGCGCCAAATTCGTCTTTGGCAAAGTGCTTTTGAAAGTGCGCGTCTGTGTCCCGCAAGTGGCGGTCCTCCAATCGGCATTGTAAGGTATCTGTATAGCGCAACCGAACAAGGACACAAGACGAAACGAAAACAAGCGCTAACTATCAACAACAAAAACTTACTTCCGTGATCAGTCATACTTATACCCCCAAACAACCACGTGCACAGCGATGATATCAACCATGAAGATACACTTACGTACATGACGGCATGAAAACAATCTAAAACCCGTACATCAGGAAAAGACCACAAAAGGTAAATGACATATCGCAAATGCGATCAGCCTTCATGCCATGCTCATGCACTATACCTTTCTACTATGACCGACCAAAAAGCCCATATCGCCACCCTCGTCGACTCCAATCGGCGCCGCTTGGTCTCGGCGGCCAGTTCAGCGGCCGTTCACTCGGTGCGCCGCTGTTCTTCGCCCGCGCGTCGCTTCTATTCTTGCTCGCGCTCCACGACCGCTACCATCTGTTGCTTCGCCTCGTGCCTCGCCACTTCGGTGTAAGAATCGCATACCTCTGCAGTGCCTTTGCACTCTTGTGCCACTTGATACTTTCGAGAGCTCACTGTCGTATCTGCAAGTACCGCTACTGCAACCTGGCTACGTCTATTGGTGGCGCGCGCACAGCGCAGCAATCAGAGCGAAGCCAGTGGCGGTGTGCGAGCCGGCGTGTCGGGGTGCGCGCGCATCGGCGACAAACTCAGTGACTTTGGACGGCATTACGTTTGACCTTGGCCGTGACTAAAGAAAAAAAATTATAGGCATTCAAAAAAACTTCGTGGAAGCCAATGCACCGAATTGAGTTTACGCTTCTACGCACGACAAGCACGTTGCTCACATAAATTCCAGGTTGTGTGACGAATGAGTGAGGTAATTTAGCTTTTGCGTTATTTCCAAGTTCAAGCAGCTTTTGCGGTCAATTTAATATATCGTCCCACTTATTCAGAAATGCGCCGCACTGCACAACTATAAAGTCCACAATACTTGACTGACCGCTCTACGCTGCCTGGCATTTCGCGAGTGCCAACTCATTTTGCTTGCTGTCATGGCTTTCATTGATTGCTGCTGATAGAATTGTATCGGCATGAGGCTCATAAAAAGCACGTGCATAGATCTTACTTATACGCTCTCGTGAAGTGATGTAATCACTGGCAATAAAAACGTGGATTTCTCAAAATACTGAGGCCACATTATATAGTAGCGTCTCACGACCTAATCAATGCCTTCCTCAGCATTTTCCTATTTTGCAAAATCAGTGACTGGGTTTGTTTAGATTTGTTTTTACAGTGTGAATGAACATAATGTATACGTGCAGTCTCTTCCCCTAGAGATGGTCACAAAATGCCGCGTGCCTCGATGCTCCTTTCAAACAGTTCATAGTTACTTCCTTATACACTACTTTCACTCTTCCAGTTTGTTTCTTCTTAATCGTTATGAACGAATGAATTCAAGCGTTTTACGTGCCAAAACCATGATTTGATTATGAGGCACACCGTGGTGGGGGACTCTGGTTAATTTTGATCACCAGGAGATCTTTAACGTACCTCCACTCCACGCGACACAGGCGTTTTTGTATTTAGCCCCATAGAAATGCGGAAGCCAGGATTTGATGCGACTTCGTGCTTAGCAGCGCAACATATAGCCGCTAAGCCACCGCTGCGAGTGTCTTCTTAATCGTGTTTCATTGCGACCTCATACAACGCATCTTCTCGCAGGCAAGCGGGCGTGCCCAGGAGAAGTGATCGCCAACATGGAGACGTTTCTCTACTTCACCACCATCCTCCAGCATTTCACTGTTGAGGCGCCACCAGATGGCCCAAAACTTGTGCTCGATGAAGTACTCGGCATCTCACTGCGACCAAAGCCCCAAGAACTCCTCTTCCGACCACGAGAACTGCGAGTCTGAGCGGACATTTACTCGCAAAAAACGACCTTCAGTTGCCGACCTTTGCTCTTTTTTTGTTCCTGCCGTTCCCGACACCAAATGTTCGTAGCACATGGTGTTTAGTGACAACGCGTGTCTATAGAACAGCGACTGGTGAAAGGGAATGAACTTGTCAACATTAACACCCCTTCACCCTTCCCCCTGTACAGGGTAGCCAACCGGAACTGCCTCTGGTTAACCTCCCTGCTTTTCTGTGCATCCTTCTCTCTCTCTCTCTCTCTCTCTCTCAACCTTAACACCTTATTCGTAACATGTTATTTGTTTTTCGATTATCATCCCTTGCAGTCTAAACCGTTATATTTCGCCCTTAGCTTATTTGCCTCTCACACATAGACCCCTATACTATAAATGGTTTTTGTGACCGTACACTTCTGTCTATTCTCGCTTCTCGCATTTGCGCTTTTTGTTGCCACCGTAAGAGCTACGTGTGGTGACGAACGCGAGGTCACTCGGCTTCGCATTTCGGCCATTTCCTGGCGCAGGTAAAGCACGAAGGCGTTCTGACAACAGGATAGATTATCGGGTACCCCCCCCCCCCGCCCACACACACACAGGGGGAGTAGTTCTGTTAAACTGCCCTGCCATTTCGTCTCCCCCTACTGTGGCAGCTGGCTGCAAGTCTCTTTTCTGCTGATTTTGTTCATTACACTACTGTCCCCAACCTGAGTGCCCACAATATACATTTAGTTTTATGCCAACAGCAAAGAAACCCGTGTCTGCAAAACTTGGTATTCGAAAATAGTATATCATAGTGCATAACCTCTGTGCAAAATACGAGGGCCAGGAACACGCACACAAAAAAAGAAAGTAAGTGGGGGTGGGGGATCCTAATGATTCTGCTATAAGGCTCAGCACAGAGTGTACATGGTACGCTTCCAAGGATTCCAGACATAATTTCAGGGTATGCATTCAAGTCTGCTGGCTCTAGCGTTGGTAGCAAAGTGAACTATGCTTACGAGAGTTAACTTTCTCTTTTTTCTTCAACCCCTGGCGTCAAACATGATGTTCAGAATTATATTCATTCAAACATTCGATCTTCCCTCTTTTACTCGCTCCAGACTCTTTCAACTTCCAATTAAAGCCTATCAACTCATATTTCATGTTACCAGACGTCGCACACTCAAATGGATCACATTTTGTTCCTGCACTGCTAAAAAAAAATAATGAAATATCGTTTCACAATAGTTATATCATGTGTGACCTGTAACTTGTTATCCGCACAGGTGTGGTACACTATTGTATGTGTTGAATATGACAGATAGTTTAGCCTTGAATTGTGCAACATTGCCGAGAACGCATCCGACTAACAAGTTTTAGAATGTACAGCACCATTTAACGCTCCTAAGTCAGTTGTGGGCCAAATATCTGTTCTAGTAGACAACGTCACTTGCTACGCCCGAGATCACGCTTTTGTTCGCTGTGTTTCCGACGTGCATTTGGCGTATTTTTTGTCTTCAACGTGAAAGCGCGCAACCGTTGCACATCCTGTCACATACGAGCTGTTCACGGTTTGTTTCTTTGCTTCAGACGGGAAGTCACTTTTTCTCCTTCGCTTAAATGAATGCCTCGAGGGGCACAAGTCCTAGTACCACCGTCTTGCATATGCTAGCAATATGGCGGTATACAATAAACTGTTTATCAATGAGCAGGGCATCTAAGCATGCATAGTAGCACTCGCTCCTCTGATCAAGTGGCTACTATCAGCCATCTTATGTAGGAGTGTGCTGCACAAGAAGATGCCAAAAAGTAAGCATTATCCGCATAAAGGTACGGCCTCACCCGCGGAAATAAGCGCACGCAAAGCCGCGCGCTAAAAACGCGCGCCGTGAAAGGTACTTTCGCGGCAAGAATTCTCTGCTGCGCGAGGATGGGTTCCAAACCCATTTTTTTCGCGGCGCCGCGTTTCCGCAAATCCGAGCGATCCAATCACAGGCGCCGAAGTCGTCACGTGGGCGGTGAGACCAATGCTCTTTCCGCCGAGCCCGACCGGCGCGCGCGCAGTGTTTTCTCGACGGGCTCCATTGCTGCGCTGTCGTTCCCGAGGCATCTCGAGAGAGGGCGAGAACTCTCGCCTGCCCGCCGCTCTCCGCGACCGCGAATGGGCAGTGGTGTGGCCTTCGGAACGCAGCGCGCGTTTTTAAGCGGGCCGCTTTGCGCGTGCTTACTTCCGCAAGTGAGACCGTACCTTAAGGCTACATTTGTCTAGAAATGGACAAAAAAAGAAAGGATCACTTTCTCAGGGTAAAGCTTCGCATGCGTGAGCTCGACAGTATTTCCAGTCCCTTGGCGTCATACTTACGCCAACCACGTTATATGTGACGCACGTGTTACTCACATTAGCGATAAAATAGGTAGCGTTATAGGTGCGATTTCACGGAACGAACACTTATTGCCCACTGTATGTTTCTACTCTGGTTTTCTGGTTGGAGGTGACACCACAATGGCTAACATTCTAAAACTTCAAGTGTTATAGAAAAAAGAATGTTCCGAGTAACAGTTACAGCTTCTTACGATTCTGAAACAAGACCAATTTACTTCGAATACAGAATCATGCCTTTAAACCGTTTCTTTGATTATAAATTTGCTCGCTTTTAGAAATACCAAATAATGGCACATTTCTTCAAGATGTACCACTTCAACGTTATAAAAACCCATGTACAAGTAGAGAACCAGATACTTGCAAATTACCAAAGTGTCGTTCAAATTATGGCTTCACGACGATTAAATATATACTGCCAGAATGTTTAAGTGCATCAGTCTGTGAACACTTGAGGACTATGTGCTTTTCTGCAATTGATGATTACTGCTGTAAATAGCCCCTTCGATCGTTTAGTAATTTTCATACCAATGCATGTTGTACGTGTACGCCTTCGCAAATGTAGTTTCAATCGTGCATATTTTTTTTGTTTCCTTGTATTCTTTCTTTCCTACTATTTTTATGTTAAGTGTAATAGTTATATACTTTGTAACCACTTAGTTTTATTAGTTAAATTGTGATTAATTGCAAAAAAATTAGGCAGAGACCCTTCAGATGCCTACGTGTACGAATGTGAAGTCATTATAGTCCCTTTGCTGACATTTTATTTTAGACGCTGGTTTCATACATTCATGACGTGACGCCACCTCCTCGTAAGTTGGCCGCGCCGTCATGCGCCCGATGACGCACGCGCTATAGGCACTCCTTCAGTTAGCCAGCACCGGGGAGCCGCCGTGACGTCACAGTCATCACACCGAGCCATGTAGGCTTTTCTTTTTGCAAATTATACATTTCCTTAATATAGCAAATGCTTTCGATGAAATATTCTCTAACAGGCCGGGCGTTTATTTCAGCATGTCTCATGGCCATTCTAGTTTTCCAT
The DNA here is from genome assembly GCF_038994185.2 of Dermacentor albipictus. Classification (NCBI taxonomy): domain Eukaryota; kingdom Metazoa; phylum Arthropoda; class Arachnida; order Ixodida; family Ixodidae; genus Dermacentor; species Dermacentor albipictus. The sequence continues at coordinate 160,263,584 of NC_091825.1, read as the reverse complement.
AAAATATGCAAGGATAACAGCATGAACATGTAATACGGCACAGTGTCTTCATTTAGCGTAGGCAAGAAACGAATCCCGTATCGCGTAATCGGCAAGTCCTTCTTTGAGGTTCTCTGTAAGATACCCCAACGGAATACAGCATCCCAGCTGTCAAGATATGTGTGTTCGACTGTTTCGGGTTTTTGGCACAGTAAACAGTTGACGCTCCAAGGCACAAAATGTCCTTCCTTTTGCCATGGTTTGAAAGGTGAAGTATCGGTGTGGAGCTGGATAAAGATGGACCTTACCGACGGGTGTACTGGCATTCGTTCTTTTCACATCCAATGCAGAACACTGAGCGATACAGTGGCACCGGCCAAATGGCGTCTATCAGGTCCATATGTAAGCGCTTTCGTGGTACCCTATACTTAAGTATTCCATGGAACACCGAACCTTCAACAGTTTCGAACGTTTTTAGCCCCCGTGTCAGCCAATCAGTGGCAGAGATTTTTATCGTGACTGTCTTGTGTTGTTAAAATGTCTTTTTTTTTATGTTGTCATGTCCGTAATAAAGAAAAAAAGCCGCCGTGGCGTCGGTGAAGCGTGGTCGTCTCGCACCCCGGAGGCCTGGGTTCGATTCCGACTAAGACCAAAATTGACTAAATTTCCTTTTGGTGGTGGTGGTGGTGGTGGTGGTGGTGGTGGTGGTGTTGCAGCAGGCGGAATTAGCCTGACATACATAGCCGGAAATTGTTCCATCTGAACCTCCTATGAGTGTCACAGTGAGTGTCGCCAGGTGTCGAAGAGCCCTGTGTCTCTATTGAACGCAACCAGAAGTCGCTGCGCCCTCTTCCTGATTGCCGCTGGCCCTCCGGAAAAAACGACGTCTTCAAAGGTGCTGTGTGGAATACCATTCTTTTACAGGCTGTCGACCATCGCTTTCCTTTCCGTGTCGAACTGCGCGCATATCCAAATGAAATGTTTGATGTCGGCGATCTCACCACAGAAGGCACAGAACGGCGAAGTGCATTGTCCAGTCTTAAATAACCAAGTCGGGGTGTACGCGGAGTTGGTTCGGATGCGGTACAACAGCGTTGCTTTTTCCCTAGTAAGTCCATGGATCACATAGGCTGGGTGTGGAGCCCGGTAGATCGCCCTAAAGTGATTGCGGATTACATTCTTAGAATTCTGAAAAATCTTTGGCGCCCTCACTTATGGGACACATGTCAGTGCCCGGCGTGCAAGAGCGTCAGCTTTCTCATTTCCTTCAATTCCTGTATGAGATGGGATCCACTGAAATTTTACGGTAAATCCCTTGCTCATTAAAACTTTGATCAGTGCCAAAGATTGCCTTGTAAACTTGTCTCAAGGTAGGGCATGGTGTAATCGTTGTAACGACAATTTTGAGTCCGTCAACACCACGACGTCATGTGCGGAATAAGTACGTAGTTTTCGCAAGGCCGCGGTAATGGCGGGGCTTTCTGGTGTTGTAGACGACACTACGCGATCCAGGCATCCAGACCAGGACACGTCAAGGGAGGTGTTGTGCCATTACCACCAGCCCCGATTCCGAATCTACAAGATGCAGAATTTATCCTACGAGCGCCCTTTGGACAAACCCGGGGCTGCGCCGAAAGGGACAGCGCCCTAATTCTCCCTTGACAAGTCAAGATGCTGAGCCGTAAGGCAGCGGTGTCCTGCGGAGAAGCATCGGCGAGCGACATGTCCAAAAGTGCAACCAAGTGCTAGACAGCCCGGCGCCGTACCTCCTTTTGCCTGGGGGTCACCGCGCGCGGCAACATTAAACCGGGTGGCCAGCGCGGTCGCTGGTTGGACCTCTCGGACGACCGTCGAGTGCTGGCTTTGTATTGGGCCGTTTGAGTGACAATGGTTTCTCGGGGCATTATAAGCCGCGACGCCGCCGCCTGGAAAACCGGATCCGCCGACCCACCGGGAGCCCAGTGCCGCTCTCGATTGGAGTGAGATGTGTCACGCGTTGCAGTCTCGCCGGACGTCGCCGTGCGGGAACAGTCGCGTTTGCTGTGAGCTCTCGGCCCCAGTGCCGATCCGATCCTGTCCTTTATAATGACCTGTATATTAGCCCCGAGAATTAGGAGTGGCGCCCTCTCGCGAGTGACGTCACGGCCAGGACGCCGCTCGCTCCGGCCCGCTCGGCTGCCGCGCGCGCTCGTTCCCTTCGTGTATGCTTGGGGTATGGGTGGCTCGAGCCGTACGTATTGAAGAATACGTCGGCTTCTTTCAGCTGCCATACGTTAACCACCGTTTCTTCTTCAAAAGCGTGTGAGTCGAGAAACTTTGCGGCTTGGATATCGCAAGCTAAGTAGCGTTAAAGGGGTCTACTAGTTTTTGCAATGCATATATGCGCCGTGTCTATCGGTAGTGGCTCACTGTCGTCTAATAGCTAAATTAAGTGCTCTTAAGATTGACTCATTAACATTATCTTGGCTTCGCAATTTCTTATCTAATCGACACCAGTTTGTATTTGTGAATAACTTTAACTCCTCCACGTCTGTTGTAACATCAGGTGTACCCCAGGGTAGTGTGCTAGGCCCTCTTCTTTTCCTAATCTTTATAAATGATTTACCGAGCAACATTTCCTCCTGCATACGACTCTTTGCGGATGATTGTGTCATTTACAGAACAATTAACTGTCATAATCATCACCTAACTTTGCAAAATGACCTTCACCTAGTTAATCAGTGGTGCGACCGTTGGCAAATGACACTTAACACATCTAAGTGCTGCGTTCTTTCCTTCACTCGTACGAAATCATATCATAATTTCCCTTACAAAATCTGCTCATCGGAAGTTCCCCGTGACTCTACTTACAAATATCTTGGCGTTCATTTTTCTACTAACCTAGCCTGGAGCTTTCACATCGAGAAAATATGCGCTAAGGCTAACAGAACGTTAGGGTTTTTACGTCGTCATCTGCACCTCTCGCCATCTACCATCCGTCAACAGGACTACCAAACTTTTGTACGCCCTCAACTTGAATACGCTTCTTCGATCTGGTCTCCTCATCAACAATACCTAATAGATAAATTGGAATCCATCCAAAATCGTGCTGCCCGCTTTATAACTTCTAACTACAGTCGTCAATCTAGCATTACCCAAATTAAACGCGATGTTCTCCTGCCGGACTTGGATTCCCGCCGCTCCGTTGCTCTCCTATGCCTCTTTCATAAATACTACTATAACTCATGGTCCAGCCGCCTGTCGCTTCAAACTCCTTCTCGCACATCTACTCGACTTCATAATCATCTCAGTTTCAGGCGCATTTTTGGCCGCACACAGTCATTCAATAACTCTGCATTACCGCGCGCCATCGCACTGTGGAATAGCCTTCCAAATAATATTGTTTCAATAAAAGATCCTGCGAAATTTCGTGAACATTTGGAACTTCACAAGTTCCTTTGACTTTTTTGTACGACTTTGTATTGTATTCGCCTTTGTATTGTTTTTGGACTTTGTTTTCCATTGTATTTCCTTGAATTTGTATGTATTTTTCCAATGTTTAACAGTGTTCTTTTCTTTTTTTTCCAATGTACAAACGTATTTGTTTCTCTTACTATGCAGTTCCCTTCTTTGCGTTAATTATTTGTCATTTTTCTGTAACCCCCCCTACTCAATGCTCCTCCGAGCCTGTAGGGTAAACTGAATAAATAAATAAATAAATAAATTTTGACTAAAAAAATAAATTCTGCAAATTCAACGCGCGAAGTTGTGTATGATGCTTCGCTAAACATTTAACATTCCTTTAGTATTTAGCTATGAGAGGCATTGCATTTTACGTGGAAGAAAAATTTGTTAATTGGCGTCAACATGTTATCTGATTTTAGAAAGACACTGCCCAGCGAAGCTCTCATCATGATTCCTATTACTCTGGTGTGTTGTTCTATTCAAATATGGCCATTCATTAATGCGTAAAAAAATAGTTAGGCGCGCATTTCTTATGAAAAAGTTTGCTGCTACTTTCATCCCCCTCTGAAACAGGCCTCCTAAAAACGAATTGCTAATGGCTGCTAACACGACGGCGCGTCATGTAGAGTATTTACATAGTTAATTCACAAACACCATAGTAGCAATCACCTGAGAGAAAAGTTTCGCTGTTAAGATCGAGAGCCACTCAATTGAAAGTGATGAAATGTATCATAGTGGCCCTCAGTAGCCTTTATCGACAATATGGCACACCCCTGATCACGTAACGGTATCAATCGACTGTCCGTATGGCGAGGCACGCTATGTTCGCGAAACCCATCAGTTCACTGCAACTTCGAATTAAAACCATAAAGCATGTTTTTTACAGCGCCAAGTGGAATGGCTAAAGTATTCTCGAGCTACTACACCGCAGCTTAGATTTCCTGTATACAAAAGGAAAATTCAAGCACCTTCTGTCTCACCATGTCTCGATCCAGCGTTATTCAATTATACAAACGGATAACTATTCGCTTCGTCGGTACATAAAAGAGAACCTTGCAGGCAAATTAAGTTTGCTCCAATCCAATCGCAAACATTCATAAAGAAAGCACCACAAGCCTTGCATATACTTTCACTTGATTTCTGACCCTCCACGGGGGGAATTTCGATATCTTCAATATGTCCCATACTACTAATCATTGACGCTTCGACTTCTTTCTGGCTGCAGCTATGCGGTCCAGCAGGTATACTTCACTAAAAAAATTGGGCTGAGCAGCCTGTGTCAGTTCGCCAAACAGATTCGTCATGTATATTCCTCAAGCAGCAAGCACCAGTAAATTTCTCAAGTGAGTTTGATTTGATTTATTAATTTCCATTTACACACACACATGTACAGAGGAGTGGTAAGTGGAGGTGGATGAGGGAAAAAAGTCGCACAGACGCGGCTTGAGGTAACCTCACCCCCTTAGGTACAATATGGCTGCACGGGGTAACACATCAAGCGCCATATAAATTACATTTATATAGTGGCCATAAAACATTGCAGTTATACAATATATGAAAGAACAGTGAAATATTTCCACAATAACAGTGCAAAACACACTGCGGCATTGAAATAAATAAATAATATACACTTGGTAATATAGACAAAAAAAGAGGAACATAACTTACATTATTAATCATTAACAAACGCGCCCTAAAGAGGTGAGTTGAACGTGTAACACGGAAAAGGAAATATATATTGGTACATTCCTATTTGTACTCTGTAAATAGCTGTAAGCCTTCATTAACTTTACTTCAAATTTCCGCCGCTTAAAAAAAATAAACACGTGAAGAACCGCCTAATGTTGACAGGCAGTTAAAGAAGCAAGTGAGGCGTGTAGAATCTAAGCTCCAGTATTAGTTAAGTCCCCGTGCTACTGCCGAGCGTTTCTGTGAGGAAATGCAAAAATTCGATATTATACCATGAACTACTCGTCGTGAGCAAACCTATTTTAGCGGAATAAAATCAACGTAACTGCTGTAGAAGTCATATATAGCCAGCTTTGTGACATACTTGTTGCACCGCGGCAGGTATGGTATCATAACTGGATTCCTATATGCTATGCTTTTGCGATTGTCTATCCGCGCATGAAAAACCCGCAATGGGCTGGTCTGCGTAGCTTCGGCTGGCACTGTAGCGTTGCCTTCGAGAGCTGCATTGTTGTCTAAGAAATTAGCTCTTTGAATAAATGTTCGCAAAGGAAGACGTCGTAAAAATATATTTGAGACGACCACCATAAGTATACAAGCAGAGAGAACGAGGGCGAACAAACGAAAACACCGCAGAAAGCGCCCGTACAACGCACGAACTGTAGCAGACGACAGGCGCGAGTCCGTGCCCTGACGTCACGCGAGCGGCGCTCGCAGCGCCGCTCGTGTTCGTTCTCGGGGCTAATAGTGTATAAAGTCCCTTTTGTTATTCTCACCGACGCCTGACTCGGAGTCTTCGCTACCAACGCTCCGTCACGAAACGGGTGACGAGCGCTACGGGACCACCTCAAAGTCCTAATAGTGGTGGCAGCGGTGGAAAGTCGTAACAGTGGATGGCAGCTACGCGATTGACCGGCATCGGCTACCTCGGCGCGGTGAGTGCCTGAAGTTTACCTCAAACACCAGACTTTCTCTGACACAGGCTATAGTAGCTTAGGGAAGGATTTGGTGTTGCATTGTGTTAACCTTGTGCTTCAAGCCTAGTGAGAGTGTTTTGAAAACCAGGGGATGCTGAGGGGGTAAACAGGGTAGTGTGTGAAATACCTGCGGATGTCTTACTAGTAGCATTATAGTAGCGTATGGCAGGTATATTCAAAAAGGGTAAAAAGCAGGAGGACAGTGTGACTTCTCCAAATTTGTGAGGAGCTGGGCATTGAGTTGGGCTCAACCAAAAGAAAGAATGCAATCCTTGAGGTCATGAGGACTGGGGACATAACGGCTGAGGAAGCCGAAGAGACCTGGGCGGATATCAATCAACGCCGGGAGCGGCAGGCAGAAAAGGAACGTCGCCAGGAGGAAAAGAGGGAGAAGGAACGTTGCTAGGAGGAAAGAGAAGGAGCGTCGAGAGCACGAGCTTAAAATGAAAGAGTTGGAGACCCGAAATAGCTCGCCGGCGCCTAGTCTCACTTCTAACGGTCCAAGAATACGCGATCAACTTCCAGCCTTTGTCGTCGGAGAGGATATGGCCAAATACCTCGTGAAATTTGAGCACGTGTGCGAACGGAATAGCATTGAGCGATCCCTGGGCTTCCTGGGGAGGCATCGGACGTAATAACTTGCTTATCGAAAGAGGCTGTGCCAGCGAACACCCGCCAGCGGCAAGCTCGACGGACCCGGCGGGAGTCAAATAAGCACGAAGTTGAAATTCAACAACAGCGTCAGAGCCTCGGTCATCAAGGCAGCACGCATGCCACTGGAAAAAAGCAAGATAGTCGTCAGACCCAGAGGGGGACTGGACATCGTCAAGACCGAACCACCACCGTCGCTGCGGCCATACTCGCCACGGCCAAGATCACGAGCGAGGAAAGCACCGCGGACACCATCTGCCCCAACACGCAACAGAACATCATGGTCGTCAGTACACTGAACGAAGACAACAAGGCTAGGTACGCTAAAATCCAGGAAATCTCTATTCAAGGCAAACCCTACGAGGTCAATGCATATGGCACGGCACCTCACGACACCATAAAGGGCGCCGTCAGAGGCATCCCCATCGACGCGAGCGCCGACGAGCTAGGTAGGAACATCGTCAACGAGAGGAACCTGCTAGCAGTGGGCGCAACGAGGATTGGCAGCACGACCACTGCGATCGTGGTGTTCCAGGGACCCAAGGTACCGAACTTCGTCCGATACGCAGTTACCCTGATTCCTGTGGAGTTACCTCCACAGGAAACAGATCGAAGTTTGCCAGCAGTGCGGCCGAGTGGGACACCGCAAGGACGTGTGCCCGACCCCCATAATCAAGACGTGCCTGGCCTGCGGACTCGCGAACCCTACAGAAGACCATCGATGTATCCCGAAATGTAAGTTGTGCGGGGACGAACACCCGACCGGAAACCGAATGTACAAATCGAAATACAATATCCCCTACGTAGTGTGCAAGTGACAATGGGAGCGCCGACAGGCCGAACGCCAGTTCCTGTTGGAGAGCGATCTCCCGCCACTCGACAAGCCGCCAGCTGCGCGAAAGTCAAGGACCCCATTGCAGAACCGCGTGCCTAAATCCAGCGACAGTAGCTGCTGCAAGAGAAGCCTCAGCTGGAAAAGGTCACATCACGTGAGCGAGTGAGCTGGGTCGACGCAGCGAAAGGGAGCAATATAAAGAACGCACAGAAAATCACCGAAGCCACGAAGAAAGATCTGAACAAGGTGCGAGAAGCAAATGAGACCCAAAGACAAGAAAACGCGGCGTTGCGAACGACCATCGACAACCTCACGAGAGAGATCGCCGAGATCCGTCAATTGCTGCAATGCAACAGCGAGCCTCTACAGAGACCCACGCCAAGCACAAGCAAGACCGAGGAAACAACCACGAGCACCCAGAAGACTGCCGTAGAGAAACCGGCACCGAAGAAGCGAGCCGTCGAAGCCACGCGCAAGCAAGCAGAAAATGATCGCATCGGCGACCTCGAAGCGAAATTCGAAGCGACCTTCACCAAACCGGAACAGCTAATCACGGCGAACATCGCAGCAGTGACAGCAATGAAACAAACAATGGAAACCTACCAAGCCGAGAACACGAACAGATTCGCCTACATCGAAAGGACGCTACAGCCGATGGTAAACCACCCGACGTTTGCGCCCCTCTTCGCGCAACATGCACCCAATTAGGGAGCCCCGTACACGCCAACGCAATCATGGCGACCAACGCAACAGCAGCAGCAGCAGGTGCAACAGCGGGGCAGTGGAACTGTCGCGGCCTCGGAAGGAAAAAAGCAGTCTTCCAACAGCACATCCCACATGCCGCGCGCAAGCCGGACGTTATACTATTACAACAAACACTAACCGACGCACCGTCGCTCCCCGGCTACAGAGTGCACAAGAGAACGCCCGACGGGAGAGGCCTGTGTACTCTGGTCAGGAAAGGACTCACGTTCGTCGAACACGAGCTGCAAAGCAATGTCAAGATCTAACACACAGACACCAAAATCATCCCGCGCAAGAAAAGAAAAGGAAGCATATTTCTGCTCAACGTCTACAGCAACCCATCGCGGTGAAAACAGAGATTCAAGACATTACTGCATAGAGCCAACACCGCAGTGAGCCGCAACACGCTGATCGCGTACGGCGACTTCAACGCGATGAACCATGCCTGGGGCTACAACAAGTAGACAGCAAAGGGCCGCGACATGTACCAAGATGCCACAGAACTGGACTCCACTCTCATCACGGACCCGACGCATCCGACGAGAATCGTTAACTCCGTGTCCCGGGACACTAGTCTGGACCTCACGTTCGTCAAGAACGACATCCGGAGCGCGATCACCTGGAGAAACACGGGGACCGACCTCGGCAGCGACCACACCATCGTGGAAATTGGCATACAAGAACACAACGACACCACCATCAAAACACATAGACGGATAGACTGGGATGCCTTCCGAGACGCTAGAAGCCAGAAGAGAGACGGTGGCGACTAGATCGAAGACATCAACTCATGGACGGCCGAAATCACCAAGAGAGTACGCGACGCGACCAAAGAAATTGAAACGGGCGCGGAGATGGACAAAGTAGACAACCGGCTTGCGCATCTCATCGAAGCCAAACAGTCGATACTCAATCGCTAGAAGAAAGAACGGCTTAACCGCAGACTCAGAAAGAAGGGGGCGGAGCTCAACCGAGCGATCGAGAAGCATTGCCACACGCTCTGCACGTAACAGTAAAGCGAGATCTGCAAAGCGGCAGACGGGCAGATGCACAGCGCGAAGACGTGGAACCTGCTGCGGCACCTGCTCGACGAAACCAAGACCAAGTTGCACCAAAGGGACAGACTCGCCAGGCTCGTACATGGGGCGGCCTCGGTACACGGCGCCGAAGTCACCAGGTGCATTAATGACAAATACCTGCCGACTACACCCACCGAACAACACGCGCCGTACGGCGTCCTACCTAACGCGAAGCTCGATCGTGACATCGACGTCGAGGAGGTACGCGCAGCCCTGCACGACCTCAACAGCCGGTCGGCAGCAGGCCCGGACCTCGTCACGAACAAGGCGCTCAAGAACCTCGACAACGGCTCGATTGAGAACCTCGCAAAATATTTCAGAAAGTGCTGGAGAGCGGGCGCGCTGCCAAAGCAGTGGAAGACAGCCAAGACCATCCTGATCCCAAAGCCGGGGAAGCCGCCGGGCACGGACAAGCTCCGGCCCATCTCGCTTACGTCCTGCGTGGGCAAGGTGCTGAAGCACGTCCTGGAACGAGGAGGGCTGCGCCCGGCCACGGTGATCGGCTTCAGCCAGCCAGCCAGACAGCCAGCCAGGCCCGCCTGCCCTGCCCTGCCCTGCCCTGCCCTGCCCTGCCCTGCCCTGCCCTGCCCTGCCCTGCCCTGCCCTGCCCTGCCCTGCCTGCCTGCCTGCCAGTGCGAACCGAGATGGCCCGGGGTGCAGGAGGTGTGTAAGCGCGGACGTAAGCTCGCGCAGCCTTGCTTTCAGAGCATGCTAAAGAACCGCGGACAGTCACAATTATTACGGTGCACCCCATAACTGCTGCTTTCGTGCTCTGCGCGTTGCTCCGAGAAGTTAGCCCAGACATATGTTTCAGGCTTGACCCATTGTTTTGTCCGAGTCTGTGCAGGCGCACAGACTCGGACAGCCACCCTTTCCACAGTGTCTACATTCCCTCTGTCTTGCACCCACAGTTTCACAGCTTGGGGGATGGTTTTGTAAAACTGCTCTAGACAAGTGCATTCTATGATCATGTCTCTGCTGTCGTACGCTTCCGCGCTTTTCAGCCATTCAACTAGGTTGGCCTTTAAGCTATATGCAAACTCCGGATATCCCTCGCTATCTTTCTTGCCTGTGCTCCTAAACCTTTGCCGAAAAGCTTCGGCTGAAAGGCAGTATTTATTCAGGACACTAGCCTTAACTTTTGCATAATCATATGCATTCTGTGCACTCAGTCTGGCGATTACTTCCGCCGCCTCACACGGCAGCATAGACAGCAACTGCTGTGGCCATGTACTCGGTCCGAAGTTCATCTTTTCGCAAGTCCTTTCAAAATTGCTTAGGAACAAGCCTATGTCGGTCCCGACCTCAAATGGCTTTAATAGCCTGTCGAAGCGGTACGATTCTGCCTCACTTGATCGTCCCAGAGCGCCTTCCCTTCCTTGAGACAACTCCAAACGTTTGCTTTCAAGTTCAAGCTGAATTTTTCTTAACTCGCTATCTTTATCGTGTTCCTCTCTCTGTCTGTCCTGTTCTTCTCTTTCTCTTTCCCGTTCTTCTTTTTCTCTGTCCCGTTTCTCTCTTTTTTTCAGAAGTTCAAACCTCATTTCAATTTCTTCCTCACTGGCCTTTTCGGAAATTAGCTCCAATAATTCCGATTTTAGCATTTCCTTGCGTACATCTAGGCCAGGTTCCTCCCCAACAATCAACAATTCGTCTCTCAGCAGTGTCCTTAATTAACTCCATGATTGCTGCTTTACCGCCTAGTATCCGCACAGCGCTTAGTGCGGATACTTCGTATTCGTGGCTCGTTGTTCACAGGGTGTCCCACGTAACTTGCGTCAAAATGCAAATATATGCGTGTGCCAGGTAGCTGTAGAGAACCGCGGTAGTGTATGCCGTCGCTTGGGGCAATTCAGATCATATTTTTTACCTCGCCTAGTTACACAATTACATAATTAGTTTTTATTTAATTAAGTCGTCATATATTATAATCGTGGCAATACTGTCCGCCAGAAAAATCTACGCTATCATGAAGAATTCCTTATCCACCTTTCTGTTGCCCTTTACGTGCTACAGAAGAGCTCTTTCCCGGCCTGAAAGAATTAAGCCCGCAAGAGCAGGCAGAAAGTACCACGCGACTAGTCGCGTGGCACAATTTTCTGATTATATACTTGAAAAGGTAATTAAGTAATAATACCTAATTATGTACTAATGCGAAAGAAGAAGAAGAAGAAGAAGAAACTTTAGTAAAGAATAGTCCGGCAGGTCTTGATGTGGTGGCCTCAGGTGACGGCTCGAAGTTCTTGGACTCGAGCGGCATCTTCGGCTTGCCGGACGGCCCAGAGCTGGTCTGCCAGCTCTGAACTTCTGATAGCCGCCTCCCAGCGGCGGCGACGCCTACGGAGAAGGTCCCCGGCGGCTCCCGCATCCGGGGCGGCGTCGGGAAGAACGGAGCTCGAGCCTTCTACTCTGGCAACAGCCGCGATTATGGACGCGTCGCCAACGGAGCTGCTTTGATTACCGTTGTTGCCGGTACACTCCCAGAGCATGTGTCGCAGTGTTGCTCTGCGTCCGCATGTTTTACACGCGTCTGTTGGGTACAAACGCGGATAGCAGTGGTGTAAGATAGCGGGGCTAGGGTAGGTGTGTGTCTGGAGCAAGCGTAACGTCACGGCCTCGTTCCTGTTCAGTTTATCGTGTGGTGGCGGGAATCTGCGTCTTTCGAGTCTGTAGTGTTGGGTGAGGTCTCTGAACGTGGTTAGGCGATCGCCCCACGCCCAGTGTGTTTCTTGTTGCTGTGTTTCTGTTGTAGTGTCCCGATCCGGCAGATCCGATGCCCCGCTCTCGGGGGCGGAGGCGGCCACATAATCAGCGGCGGCTCGGCGTGTGAGACCTCGAGCCGTGGCGTGGGCCGCCTCGTTTCCCGCTAGCGGAACATCGGTGTGTGCCGGGGTCCAGAGGAGGAAGACCGTAGAATTTTGGGGTTGTGAGGGCGATGACGAGTCGCCGTCGTCAGAAATTTGGAGTATGCGGGCCGCTTCCCGCGAGACACGACCGCGCGCGAAGCCGCGGATTGCCGCCTGCGAGTCGCTGATCACGATCGCAGCGTTCGGCACCGCGACGAGCGCTAGGGCTATCGCGGCTTCTTCGGCCGCTTCCGTGTGTCCCGTGGTCACCGTGGCGCTCGCGAGGCACCTACCCGAGCGGTCTACAACCGCTATCGCGTGCGCGCTTCTCCCTCCTCCATATCGCGCCGCGTCTACGTACACCGCCTCGTTGCTGTTACTAATGCGAAAGACAAAAAATATTCCGGCTTCGAAGGTAAACAACAGTATCCTGGTTGTGTCCGGCTACGTGGCACTCGCATATTTAAATACTTTGGCTCCAGTTACGTAGCGGAGCCTTCATAACTTTAATAACGCGCTATTCTTCACACTACAAGAGCTTTACTGCATTTTATTTGATAGCTGAGTGAACGCCCCTTTTCTTACAGGCCGCTGTAAAAGTCTATTTAGTGTTAATGATAAAATGAGAGAGTTGAATTTTTTTCCTCACGACATGTATACAATTTTGATTAGGAAATTCATTTTTTGATGAATGAAATCACAATGTGTCTTGTTTTTAACCAAGCATTCTTTCTTGAAGAGTGTTTATTCCCTTCTCACCTAGTCGCGCATCGTTCGTTGCTCCAATAACCACCCTTGCCGATGTCAGCGGCAATTGGTTCCCAACCGCTTTTCGCCCGAATCTTCGCAACCCGCTTCAATCGACCTTGCAAGTTACATGGGACGACATCCTGTATATATTGCATGGCCAACTGCACCTTTCTATACCTTTTTCCCTTTGCCCTGGCCAAGAGGAGCTCACTAGGGGCCCGCTCTTCCGGTCGACGCCTTCCTATCCCTTACTCCCTCTCGTTCTTCACGCGAGAATATGTGTTCAGAATTGGCTGTACCTTCCCTACCAGTTGTTCCAAATCGCACCGACCAAATCAACATCGCTTCCTAAAGGTCTTGCCAGCGGTACGCGAAGTCGCTCAAAAATCGGAGGGTGCTAAGCTTCGCCTTTAAGAGTGGAACGCTATAGCATTCAAAGTTCCCCAACTATTTCGCACGCTTGCCAGCAACTGCAGCTTATGTAACTGTAATGTTTATCGGGAAACGCTGGCGGCGAACGCTATGCACGAAGGCGAGCTTTTTGGTAGAAACGCGGCGTCTCGCCTGGGCCGATCCTCGAGGTAGTGCACAGACGCGCCAAAAAGTATTACATAATTTTCGGGCTTTTGTTATCGTTTAGCACATTCATTATTTCAGTCCGAAAAGATTTAACGTAGAAGTACCGCTGTTTCTTTTCATGACATTTGTTTGTGGGCTGTCATTTTCAAAATTCCGAGGAATAACATTGTAAAGAATGTAAGACAAGGTATGGGCAACTTTGGTGACAGAATGGTGTGGCAATATAGCCCACATATATAGCGTGTCATATAACAAGGCGCGGCACATACATATACCTAAACATATATACGAAAATTCTCGCTCACGGGGACGCAGGCGCCGGACGCCAACACCTGATTTTCTGCGACCCGGGGCCCTTAACGCAGTCGCGTTAAAAACTGCCGAGTTGACTACAAGCAAGACTCCAGCTTGCCTCTCCTTACTTTCCTCCCTACATCACGGGACTGATGAAAAGGTCGCTCAACTAAGAAGCAGCGCACATGTTTACACCAACGCGACCTAGCTCACACGCGACAATGACGAATGACCTCAATTTTGTGTCAGATACGTTATCTACGCGTCGCTATCGTGGGAGTCGGTGTCTCCTTTTTCTTCAAGTGCGCTCCTCTCGGCGCCGCGGGAATTCCTGTTCTCCGGGTGCGCAGCTAGAAGCGGAGCTGCTTTCCCACTCAGTACTGGAACTGCGCAGCCCTGCGTGTGAAATCGTGACGTTTGCGGTGAGCTGAATTAACACCAGGACAATTCGGGACGTTCACGCGCAGTTTTCGGCTTGTATTGCCCTAGCATTTGCGGAAACTATTTTAACAACACCCGCGTTACGCGAAAGAGGCGCTCACGATTCTATTATTGCGGATGTGGTTGTTTGGGCGTGTTGGTAAGACATGACTAAACGCTGTAAGCGCACAACAAGACGAGGACGGTGATACAAGCCGGGGGACACACGAGCGCGCGTGCGTCTACCGTCTTCTCTAACCGTCTGGTTGCGCGCTTAAAATGTTTGCCTGTTATCGCGGCTTGCACGGAATTCGACGCCGCGTGAGGTAGCGCAGTTACCGCGCGGAAAACACCGCAAACCCTTTGTTGTCGTAACGTCTTTCCTTTGTGGCATCAAAAGCGCAAAAATATCCAGCAATAGCAAGTATCTTGCAAAACCCATCCCACGATGAATGCTGACGTTAATGCGATGGGCACTGAAGCAATGTATCGACACACCGTATTGCAACCTCAAAAAAAAAAAAAAAACGCGCCACGTATGCAGTGTATGTGACCAGGTTGCTCTCTCGTTGCTTGCTGAACAGGCTGCGCCATCCGAATTTTTACGACGGGTGTTAGTCTCCGCCCACCACCTGAGAAATATAAATGTTTTTTTTTTGTTGAAGAACGGCGCATACACAGTTGCACATGCCCATTGACACAAATTGACATCATAAAGGTTCATTGAAGTGCGGTGCGTAAACAGTAGCACATACCCAGTAACACAAGTTAGCATGAAGCGGATTAAATGATGAGCGGTGCATATACGCAGTGTCACATAGCCGTGACCCAAGTTGGCCCGGCGACTGCTAGCGAACCCGATTCCCTCATTACAGCAGCTTGATGATGCAACCACTGGGCTATCGACTATCCACTGACCCAAGTTGCCGGAAAAAATGGTTAGAGAGATAGGCAGGTAGACAGGCCTAGAAAAATGCGTGAAGTGTCGCATTAAAACCGAGCTGTAACTTCTTTCTTTTTTTACGTAAGAAGCCTTTCAGTTCGGTGAGCAGGTTTCTTGCTAAGACCGCATCTACTGGAAACATGTTATAATATTATAGCTGATATATTCGCTGTACTGTATTACCCACTCGCTTTAGTATAATTGTTGGAGAAAAGAAGCCATTATTCGATCACGCGTGGGTCGCACACAGATGGTGTCGTTGTCGCGCCACAAATGGCGCAAATCGGAACTAATTACTCACTCGGCATTCAGGTAGGCATAGCGAGGTCGATCCAAACAGGCCGCGAATCTTCGGGCGAAAAGCGGTTCAACGTCAGCAAGAGTGGTTATTGGAGTAGCGATTACAGTTCGACTATGTGTGGAGGAAACAAGCCCTGAGAAAGAAAAAAAAGCGTTTTTTTAATTCATACGAGACACAGTTCGATTCATTCAGCGAAAATAAAATTTATAATCAATTTTATATACGCATGCCGAGGAAAGAAGAAAACTATATTTTGCTTTATCGTTATCAATCAATACCTCTTTTTCAGCGCTCACTATTGAAGGGAACGTTGACGCCGCCACCAGTTGCACTGCAGTGCAGCTCTGGAAATGCGCGTAAAGGCGCGCTCTTATACATAAAGTTCACCTTTTTCAATACCTCACCCGGTGCGTTGTTCTGCTTGTCAGCGTTTGTGTAAATTATATAGCGCGCACGATTTCACCTTCTATAACCTGTTCGGTAAAAATTAGTCAGCTACGGCCACCAGATTAGCTGCACTGGGGCGGGTATACGCTGCCCCGCGGGCTTGGCGCCGGAGGATGCGGCCAGCGCTCTGCAACCAAAGCTTTCGTCGGCCCCCGGAGAAAGTATGTTTGGTGCAGGGGTCCAGTTTCGATATCCGTACGGCTGACATCGCCTTCCACGTTGAAAGATCGAAATGTCCATCGAGTCGAATTGCGGGACAGATGAATATAGTTTTAATGACAGGCCAGCAAAACAAGTTTCGTGCCCTTGAGAGCAATATGGCTCCACTTGTGTTATTAACGGATATGGCGTCCCATTATTTTTTATCGACCTGGAGTATCCGCTCGTCACACAGATGGCACAGATGACACAGATGGCAAGAACCGCCCAGCAACCACCATGTTTCAAGCGTATGGGCTTCTATAGAAGCTTCACTACCATTGGTATATTTACCTTGCGCATAGCTCGGCAGTACGTTTGTCGATTCGATCGGGAGTAATCACGTTTGAGGTCGCTTACTCTTCCATAATAGGTATAATCCATCAAATTCAATCTGGCGCTCACCGGAGTTATGACGCATACAAGTGTACAATTTGTTGCACAAGTTAGATGGTTGCTCGGCTATTGCGCCCTCGAGTTCGACACGTACAGACCCGGGCAGCAAGACAGAGGGATGCCAATTCGTGCCCACCACCTCTGACCACGGCCGGCACCCCTACTCATAGGAAGCGAGCACGAATGCCAGATTAGAGTATAGTACACCCTATAGCTGTATATCATAAGTTAAGCACGTAACCTTTGTAATGTGTGAATAAATGTAACTTAGGTATTTTGTTATGTCGTTTGTCTCCTAGTGCGTGTACACCCTCAGAAGCACGCGCGAGACGTTTTCGTACCCCACTTCGGCTGCGTCCCCGATACTGCCTGCGTAATATTTTTTCCCACCCGTGTGCTTAGATTTAGGTGCACGTTAAAGAACCCCAGGTGGTCGAAATTTCCGGAGTCCTCCACTACGGCGTGCCTCATAATCATAAAGTGGTTTTGGCACGTAAAACCCCAAATATTATTATTATTAATATTTTTTCTGATGTTATTGCACGGATTCAAGCTTCGGTCGCGCATCTCTCGGCAACAGCAGGCATTATTTAACGGATTCATATCAGCATAATCAAATAAATCACTTCGCTGGCGCCTTCGGAGGGACACCACAGCGAAAAAAATACGTACATTCTGAGAAATTAACCTGGTTTAGTCATTATAATACCAAGTGCGGCGTGAAAAGGTTTCATTTTCATCTGACGAAGGCGTACTGCCTAGAACACCACGTAATACTTAATGGCTCCAATTTGTTACAGCCTGTTGGGCTTATACTATTGCTCACCATGCACAGATAGCTTATAGGGAGTACCTTTTCCTGCAACCGACTATGTTTAGCAGTATGTGCGAGTCTCCTCTGCAGAGGTAACAGGTCTTTTACTAAGCACTCAAGCTCTCATACTAAATAATCTCTGTTATGTTAAAAATTGAATCAAATCGAATTCTGGGTTATTACGCGGCAGAATCACTATCTAATTACGAGGCACGCCGTAGCCGGTGTATCCGGATTAATTATGACTACACGGGATTCTTTCACGTGCATTTAGGTTAAGCACACGAGCCTTCTTGTATTTAGACCCATGGAAACGCGACCGCCGCGGCCAGGATTGAACGCGTGACCTCGAGCCCAGCACAGCAACCGCATAGCCGCTAAGCTATCGCGGCGGGTCCTCCGTTATCGTTATTTTCGTTGGCACTTTTGTTCTCTACGCAACAACCTTGTGGTAACAGAACCCCGCAACTGCATTGTGCCTACGACGCCATACTTTTGCATTACTATTTTGCTCTCAGGAAACCACATCACTCGACCTGAAACAATATAAGTACTTCGCTAGAATAGCAGCTTGGGCTTGTTGGCTTTCCATCCTGGTGTTAACAAAGCGCAAAACGTAAACGACACACGAGACGAGAAGACGACACCACAAGCGCTTGTGGTGTCGTTGCCACACGTTGCCACAATAGGCGAGTTTAAAGAATGCGTGCTTCCGCTGCTACACAACAAAGCGGCTGTGAGAAGAGAGGGCTCGCAAGGAAACGAACAAAATTGAACTCACAGTGACCTTTTTCGCGGCTTATCACAACCTTGTTGGCAGTTTGTCAACCGTACATGATTGCAACCGTCTTCATTTTCCTTTGGGCTTTTTGTACAAAAAGCCTCTAATTAAACCATTTCTTTAACTCTCTTCCCGGAGAAGGTACGCCGTAAGGCACAAAGTTGTCAGTTACCTTGACTCACATGACTGCATTCCCAACTCCCCTTAACGTGTTGACACTCAAAAATGTCGTATGCCCTCATAACAAATTCGCCACCATGCTCAGAAACCACTCCTTTTTAGTTTCCTCACCTTGTTCGGTCGAAGCACCACAGAGCGCAGAGGACTGACGCACCGCTGGAGTTCCGACGCGAAGCTGTTCGTTCGTGGCCCGCATTTCCGTGTGAACGCGGCATTAACGTATCCACGCTGCTGCCGTGAGCTCTGGAGCGCGAGGCTGCAGAGCAAAGGAAGATTAATAACGCAGCAGCTTCTAGGTTCAACGTAACAGGGCTTAATGCTGAGTTGCCCTTGCGTCCTTCTGGATTCCGCTGGCCGCAAGCATTGTTGTCTCTCAAACCAACCAACAGCGCACAGATAGCGACTTCCTTGCATTCAGCCCCAGTGACAGAAGTGTGGACAACTGTGCCAACTTACATTACCACTTTATACCTGACACCGGCTTATCTTGCCTGCTTACATTTGGCGCATGTCTCGCGTGGCGGTAGCGGCGCCCCATATCTTGCATCCGAAACGAAAGTTTTAGTTGTCACTGACACCTGCGCCTGCATCGTTGGCACCTGAATCAACGCCAATTTCTGAAAAGCAAATGCTCACTGTTTCGATTTGCCCCTCTCCCGTGACTCAAAGCGCCAGTCACGTGTATGTACTCCTTGAATCCATCTTGTTCTTCCCACAACAAACAATTTCGTATATTAGTCTGATGCGCATGTCTAGCGTGTAATCCCTGGTAACGTCCTTGCAATTTTTTTTTTCAATTCTGGATTTTTACAAGACAGAACCCCCATCTGATTATGAGTCACGCAATAGTGAAGCACTCCGGTTTAATTTCGACCACCTGGGGTAATCTGACGAGCACACACGAGACCAGTACGTGAACCTTGTTGCCCTCATAAGAATGCAGCTGTCGCAGCCGGTAATGTGAAATGCGATCGTGCGCTCAGCAGCAGCAGAAGGTCATAACCACTGAGCGATCATCACGGTGGGCGCCAAGTACGCGGAGGGAGAAGAGAGAAGAGAATGTTCTGAGAAACGTAGAGAGGTTGGCCTGAGGTCGAGCCTGCTGCTCTGCTAAGAGGGGAGGGGAGGAGGAAAGGGGAATGAGGAATGGTGATGAGGATAAGCAGCAAGGTGCGATTATACGAATATGCACATTCAAAGTGCAGCACTGTCCAGTACCAAGTGGTTTCGAGACAGTTACAATCCATTCCCCCACCCTACGTCCGCCTTCGCAATAAAAGAACGCAAATACTGAATTGATTGATTGATTGATTGATTGATTGATTGATTGATTGATTGATTGATTGATTGATTGATTGATTGATTGATTGATTGATTGATTGATTGATTGATTGATTGATTGATTGATTGATTGATTGATTGATTGATAGATAGATAGATAGATAGATAGATAGATAGATAGATAGATAGATAGATAGATAGATAGATAGATAGATAGATAGATAGATAGATAGATAGATAGATAGATAGATAGATAGATAGATAGATAGATAGATAGATAGATAGATAGATAGATAGATAGATAGATAGATAGATAGATAGATAGATAGTTGCGCGAGTTGGTACGGTAACATGGTCTTGGCTTGTAGCGCGAAGTGAACACGGACACAGAAAGGAGCAGACAGGACGAGCGCTCGTCCTTTCTGCTGCTTTCTGTGTCCGTGTTAACTTCGCGCTACAAGCCAAGATAGATAACGGTCGAGCCTTGCGTATAGTTTTTAACAAGGCCACTGAAACTAAACAAGGTGAATCAGTTATCACCTAGTAGAAAGGCAAATATTTGATGTAGTTTGAGCTTCGACGTAAAGGCTCGAGAAATACGACGAGAAAATATGAGCGCGCGGCCCAATTTGGTAGGTAAAGAATGAGTGCTACAGTGATATATGAGCGCGCAGTGTGCCAGCTCATATATGACTCCCACTGTTCGACCAAAATACACTAATACGGCCTTTATTTACGAACCGATGGGGGAAGGTTGTATTATTTTGTACCTTTACGGCTCAAGGCGCGAGCTAGCCTTTACGTCGAAGCTCAAACTACGTCAAATATTTGCCTTTCGTACGTAAGTTTTGCTGCACCTTTAGAGAAACTTCTAAATGGATAGTTCGACTTCTGCTGGAGCTAATTCATACACGTGAATTTGCCTGAGCTACACCCGCTTAGTGAACCGATACTATTGCCAAGCACTGGTTCTCAATGTCCTAGCTATGTACCTAACCAGATGTACACCGCACTGGTAGTGGTCACTCGAGTGTGCAAGATAATGAACCATCAAATAAGAGATATATAGGCGTTGCAACGGCTGAAAAGTGCTTTAAGCGCCAATATTTCAATATTCTAGGCATTACGTCGTCACCCTAAAACCTAATCATTGTGTTTACGATATCGTATTTCTAGCTATCCTCCTCCATGCTTGACCACTCGAGTTACGGCACGGTGCATTGGATGTGTTCACGTGGAGTGTCCTTCATATGCCAAACATGTAAGATCGGCAACACTGCAAAGTTGCACGTAGCATCCTTAAATCATTTTTATTTTGCTCAGACATTCGATCCGACGTTCTAAACCCATCAATAATCCCTTTGCGGTATGATGTTTGCTTAATTCGTCTATAGCGCAGTCAGAATTGCTTTGCCAGGGGCGTTGATCACTATGGTTGTGGGTGCAACGCACCCCATGGGTTATACTTCGGCGCAAACCTACAGCAAACGCCAAATCTGGTGACAAGTGCTCAATCTGTTTATTGGAATCGGAACCTGTCTTCTCTTCAGGATCCGCAGCAGCGACTCAATGGCTAAGGCTGCTCAGCGCGCGGTCACGAGTTCGATTCCTGCACAAGGCGGCCGCTTTGTACATTGCGGGGCGGAATGCAAAAAACGTCCGTACACTGTAGGCAACAGCTACAGCGCTTCCCACAGCTCAAGTGTCGCCTTGGATTGTAAAACCTCATCATTCAATCACTTTGGTGCCGAGAAAGTGGAATGTCTGCTTTATTGTCCCTTGTGTTATTCATTTTGCTGCTGCGATTATTTCGTCCTCATCTTATGTAGTATCGGTGCACTTGATCGCAATACTGTCAGGTACAAATTTTTTTTCTTCAAAATATCCTTATATGTGGCCGATGTTTGCTTCCTGTCTTTCACTCACCTCAGCTACACCGCGGTACATCTTATGAGCGACGGGCGCCTGTTGCATCGAACAGGCTGCATTTTCTATTACCTTTCCGTCGTTAGCAGTTAGGTGCACGGTGAAAGGGGGATCAATGACACCGGTCACATGTGAGAACATGTCTTAGCGTTGTGTGATAAATGAAACAGTCCTTTTGTTTTGCACCACATGCGTGTGGCCTTTCATGTAAGTGAGTATTTTAGTGATGTGCCGTTTAGAAAACCAATTGACAACCTTAACACATTAGCGCAGTGTTCTAACTGGGGGTCGGGTGAGGGATATAAGAATGGTTGGATTTTATTGCACGTTGCTGCCAGTTATGCTGGGCCACCCCCAAGCCAACGAGAACGACTTATAAGTAAGCGTTGATCATCACATTCGGAGCAATTACATTCAGAGTAGACAGAAAGCGAAATGCTTCACTGTCTTCAATTTTGTGCTACACTAATCTTGTGCCACTGACATATAGAAGACAATGATGCCAGTCGATTAGCCTTTTTAAATGACGAAACGCCTGCTAACAGTTCTGACTCTAAGTAACTCTCCGAAGTTATCACGTCAAGTGAGTTCTTTCTCCTGTTATATTCCTTCTTCGCAATCAAAGTACTTGGTATATTTCTTGCTACACTAAGCCGCGCAATCGCTGATCAACGCTGAATAGTGTACACATGACAAAGGTACCTAAATACACCTCCTTGACTCAAAGCGCACATGAACTACAGTAGATTTCCTGATGACGCATCCTTTCTTTTCAGCGTCAACCACTGTGGCTGAGTCCACATACACGACTGTGAGCTATTACAGCGCCTATAGGACACAGCCATGCAGGGACTCCTCTGGAAGTGTCTCATCACAGGCTTGGTGGCTTGTCTCGGCGCACTCCTTCTGCAGCACCTGTGGGGCGTGATCAAGAGGTGCCTGCGGAAGGACCTGCCGCCGGGGCCGTACGGTTTGCCACTGCTCGGGTACTTGCCCTTCATGCCCAAGGACCACCATGGCGTAGAGGCTTTCAAGAAGAAATACGGCAACGTATTTGGGTAGGTATCGCGCTCGCTGCTTAAAGGACTCTAAGCGGTATTTAGAGGTGGGCTCACAATGAAAGCATAAATCAAGCGCTCGCTATGCAAGCCATTTATTCAGCGCGCGCGTTTTCTTTTTCTTTTTTTATTGTGGTAGCACCTATGAGCTAGGATCTTTCCCCTCTCCCCCCCCCCCCCCTGTTTTGCTGTTTCGTAGGTCTCACAGGTGGTGCTTCCACTCTGAAGCCCCGCGACCACTGAGGTGTGCCTATTAAACCTTTTAGTTTTTTTAAAGTGCAAGTAAAAGACAAACGGAATTTCCCGGACGCGCTTCGCTTGTAGTCATTCTTAAGTTATGTGTGCTTGTCACAAAATTTTCAGGAACGAATAAGCAAAAGGCCGACATATACGTCGATCTTAGATGTCCTTCTAATATAACAAGCAAACTGGTGGAAAGAAGGTATGCATAAGCAAGATCATCTAAATATTGAAGAAAACTGTGAAATATTTAGGCGCGCTTTAACATGATTTACACAATCTGCTGTTGCTCTAACGTCAGTAGCAATGCTGACCACGAAGTCGCCAGCAGGCTGCCGCGGCTGCCACATTCCGATGGCGACAGAATGCGAAGACGCTTGTACACACACATATTGCAGCAAGTGTGGTAGAAAGCCACATCACAGAAAAATAATTTGGACCTTTCAGATACGGCTCCTCTCATAGTCCACGGGTTTCTTTAGGACGTTAAACATATTCAATCAATCAATCAATCAATCAATCAATCAATCAATCGATCGATCGATCGATCGATCAGTCAATCTCAGACTTTCTTTGCCTTCGCCCAACTTTTGCTACCTGACATCGCTAACGTTGTTGATATGTCGTTACTGGCTTGCTCTTACTCCTTTAAAACATTCCTGAAACACAAACTGTATATAACAGCACTGCTAGCGACGGAGAAAATCTATTCGTGAACGCGGAGCAATGCTTACTTACAACTGCACGCTGAAGTACGAGTAATGTTCTGTCTTTTTTTTTTCCTTCCACTGTCGCATGCGTGTCCACGCTTGCGTCGTCACAAATGACGACTTCTGCGTGCAGGCTTCACCTGGGCAGCCGATACGTGGTTTTTCTGTGCGACTTCGGATCCGTGAAAGAAGCATTTTCGCAGGACGCTCTTCTCAACAGACCAGAAGAATTTCCCTTTAAGATCCACGAGCAGTCACAAGGTACGCTTAGGCGCATTGCACATGGCAAACAGACGCTTCAAGACCATACACTTTTTTCCGAAAAGTGACAATTTTGCCACGGGTAGAAATTTTGAACTCACCACTCATATAAGTTTAGTCATACTGTAAAGTGCACGACTAGAGCGGTAGTTATTGAGTATATGGCTTCACACACTAATAAGAGCATTTCTGATGTTACTGTAATCAGTGCCACGTGACTGGAGAGCGCCTGTTCACTTTTCCTGTCTCTCTGCACAGGCCTTCTTTTAATCAATGGGCCACTGTGGAAGCTGCAGCGTCGATTTTCGCTGAAAGTCTTCAAAAATCTGGGCGTCGCCACACCCGTCATGGAGGGACATATACGCGTGAGTCATCATGGTTCGTCACATCAGTTATGTCGTTCTGCTTCTAATCAAGCGATAGGTCACTTGTTGGACTTCCAGCCACAGCTGCAGCATTTTGATGCAGGGAGATATCGCAGAAACTCGCTCGTTTACTTATATTTAGGCCCAAGCTAAAGGACACCAGGGGGTCGAAATTAATCTGGAATTCCTCATTGTGGCATCTCTATCAGAGCCTGCGTTTTCCTTTGGGACCTTAAACCCCGGTATTGTTGATTTTAGCGGTGCCCATATTGACCACACAGTATGTGAAACTGTTATACCAAGCCACGAATTTGTTACGGCGGGCAGCGCTATCCGCACGTGCGAATGGTGCACATGACATGCAGAACCTCGTGAGCATGCGCTGCGGCACTCGCCAGCACACCCAGCACCGCGCCCCGGGACATGAACCCTAGTCTCCCAAATGCAGTCGCGATACCATCGCCCCAGCACAATATGGCCGGATCGGGAGGCGCAGAAGTACGGCCTGCGAACGTTCAGCGGCGCATATGATTTTATAGCCACGCGGGAACACAACGCTGAACAATTTACTGCAATTTCAGAAGGAGCTGTCGTACTTGATCCGCGAGCTGGAATCCCTCGAGTGTAAGCCCGTGGTTCCCACGGCCCTGTTGACGCCCAGCACGTCCAACATCATCTCGGCGCTGGTGTTCGGCCGGCGGTTCGAATACGACGACCCCGAGCGCATTTACCTGGACGAACTGATCGAAGTCATCCCAGCACTGGCTGCACAGGCGGCGGCCATCAACTTCTTTCCCTGGCTTCGTAAGCTGCTCGTCTTCTTCCGTGTGGGCGCATGCAAGCGGCTAAAGGACGCCCTGGCCCGCAGAGAAGATTTTGCCGAGTGAGTGGCACACCATAAGATACAGATCCCACCCCTTCAGCAGCAAATTCTGCGTTGCTCAAGGACGCATAAGCGGTTTTTCGCTTAAACTACTATATTAGTTAATTCCGAAGGTTAGCCCTTCATCATGAAACGAGCGAAGCACATTATATGTACAGTCGCGGAGAGAATAAAATGGACCACGGGATCTCCGAAAACGTTCAATTCCCGAGCAGCCTGTAGCAGTAACCAGCAAAACTGCCCACGACAATGTTGTTAGCATATTCTAGGCGAGGTCCAGAATGCAAATACAAGATTGCGTTGTGTGGTTGCGGAGATATTCAGCTTTTTCTTAGATTTCATGGTCCATAATATTCTGTCCGCGACTGTACATGTACAGTTTGCTATGTTTATTGAAGCACAACAACCATTTAGTTCAAAAGTGCTTTCAATACTCACAAGAACCAGATTTTGCCGTGTGATCTGTTAAATACCATTTTTCACCTGTTTCGTTGAGGATCAAACCTGCATGCGCTGTGTGCACAATTGTGGCCACCAAGATAGTGCATCAAAAGCAAAATCAATGACGAAAATAATGACATTTAAAATCTGCATGTTGCAAATACCATCAAATACTTTTAGTTGGACCTGCGCTGCAATTTTGAATGTGTGTAAGGTGTTTTAGTAAAATGAATTGGCAGGACAGGCATCTGGGTGTTTGCTCTCGGTATCAGAATGTTATTATGCAGAGGGCTCACTTCTTTCATTGTTTCTCACAATATTTTACCTTGTAATATATTTCAAGTGATTATAGATGGGTGATTCCCGAGTATGGTGGACATTCAATAGTTGAGATGTTATTGTAGCTGGCGTGCTTGTAATGAGTTATCGCATGGATGGACTCCCTATCCTGTAAACTTGACAAAACTCATTTGAGGTATTGAATGTTCTTAATTCATTCAGCAGCAGCGCGATTCTCATTTTCTGAGCATGCGGAAGTGGGGTGAAACAACATTTTCAATTGCAAGAATTAATTGGTGCGTGAAGAGGATAAATTAGAGTAAAGCACTTAACAATGTCATACGAAAAAGTGGATTTCCTCAATAAATCGAAAGGCAGAGCTGTACAGTAACTCTCGCAACCGCTCCACACTTTATTATTTCCTCGGCCGCAGCGTGTTCCTGTCGAAGACAGATGGTACCATCTTTCCTTCTAGTTGGGAAATCCGCATTTCCTGTCTGGAACTACCTCAGATATTACGTTCTTTCGATTCACACAAGACGAAATGAACCATACAAGCAGGGTGTTAAAAAGCTACCAGACGCTGCGTGCGAAATGTGAGCGCGAATTAGCTATTGTTTTAGCAGACAGAATCTTTTATGCCTGTCATCCTGTCCTACCATATGAAGCAATATAGTGCAAGCGTATAGGCTTACACTATCACACCACTGAGTGCGTATCACACTAAATACATTGTGTAGCTTCACTGCAGCTAGACAATATGGTATATTTACAGCAATATTATATAGAACGTTCAGCAACAGTGACAAAAGCAGCGAAATTATGTCTTAACTGTGACATCGATATTGTGACACCATCAACCGTAGCTAGCGACCTCGCGTGCGCAACAGCAACTCCACTACTTGCATCGCACGCTAAGCGCCTAGAACATTTCAAGGAGGAGGAAGAGTAGATTTTAATGAAGAGAAAGGAGGAGAGGTCGGCCTGGAGAGCGTGTCTCTAGCCTGCTACTCCTCACTGGGGAAAGGGGAAGTGGGAAATACAGGGAAAGGTAGGTGGCGGGTGATTAGGTTATGGTACAATGAGATACTATATACACGTTGTCCAATATGCGGGTGCGCACTGAAGACGCAATACACGTACGAGTAATCTTGTCCATACAAAAAGTAATCTTGTCACAAAAAGTTATTGCGCAAGCACATTTCGCACTGACTGCACGTCTCACAGCTTCTAGAGGCGATCGTCTAGACCAGTCTCACTTAAAAAGTTCAAAAGTGATTTTATGGCACGTTGGGCACAGTCAACATTCCTCCACGCACCCAAAAGCTTTTCTTCTGAAAAGGGGCGGGAGACCAAGCAGTCAACAGTAGATTTGAGTGTCTTCGTTCGGCCGCATATTGAGGGCACACGCAAACTACGTGAGCTATTGTCTCGAGAGTGTGAGAGACGCTACATTCAGGGTCCTGTGCTTGTCCAATTTTGTGAAGGTATCGGTGGGTGTATGCCACACCCAGCCGTAATCGATGAATGAGTGTTTCCTGGCTACTCCGCAACCGAAGTGGAAGCCGGAATTGTAATCCAGCGTCAAGTCTATGGAAGCGCTCTTGTCGATGTTCGGGGTTGTCCCAATGTCGCGCCGTAGCAATTTTTATGGAGGTATGGAGCAAGTCACTAATGTCATACCGGGAAGAATGAATTTTTATAATGGTTCCGTCAGTCTGCGCCTTTTTTGCTTCCGCGTCAGCCTGTTCGTTTCCAGTTATTCCACAATGGCCAGGAATCCACTGCAGCACGATAGTATGCCCGGAATGAGACGCCTCAGTAAGCAGAGACATGTTGTCATAAACTAGAGGAGTATATGCGGTTCTGTCATTCATATCATTCCTGATGAGTTGCAGTGCTGGTTTTTAGTCACAGAGCACTGTCCACTTCTCGAGACTCTGTTGCAGTATGCAGCGAACTACTTCTCGAACTCCGGTCAAATCAGCTGCTGTAGACGACGTCCTATGTCCTATCTTGAACCGCTGTGCGATCCCCATTCCTTATACCGTGTAGGCCGCCGCGGAAGAGGCCTGTGTCATAGAACCATCTGTAAGAACATGTTCGTAATATCCATGCATGTAAGCAATGAATGATAGCGCGAAATGCTTGAGGCCAGCAAGCGGCGCATTTTCGAATTCTTCGTTATTCCAGGGATTGAGAGTCTCACCGTTGGCTTTGGCATCGTCCAGAGTGGAACTTCGGGTATGTCATAGGGTTCGAAGTCCGACGGCAATAAGTCTTGCTGCGACAACACGGCTTCTGAGTAGGCAGACACAGGCCGTACGCTTGTAACGTTCGTGAGTGGATGATTCCTGTGTCTAGTCAGTAGCCTTAGATGCACTCGCAATGGCTCATGTTGCAGATAAACTCGAGCTGGGCACGCACGTGCCTCTGCAATAGTGTCCCACGTAGACGCACATAATAATAATAATAATATATGGGGTTTTACGTGCCAAAACCAGTTTCTGGTTATGAGGCCCGCCGCAGTGGGGGACTCCGGAAATTTTGACCACCTGGGGTTCTTTAACGTGCACCTAAATCTAAGTACACGGGTGTTTTCGCATTTCGCCCCCTTAGAAATGCGGCCGCCATGGCCGGGATTCGATCCCGCGACCTCGTGCTCAGCAGCCCAACACCATAGCCACTGAGCAACCACGGCGGGTATAGATGCACATCGTGGTATTCCAAGGCAAATTCTCAGTGCACGAACCTAAGCACCTTCAAGTGTGCGTACAGCAGTTGTATTACCCCGAGAAAGTACAGGCGCACTGTAGCGGAAGTAGCCAACGAAAAGCGCCTGGTAGAGCTGCAGAAGAGATGATTTGGATGGCCCCCATGATTTTCCAGACATATGTCAAATGATCTGAGTAAAGCTGTCCAGCTTTTTTTCTTAATCCAGAAAGGTGCTTCGACCAAGATAAGTCACGGTCGATGATGACTCCGAGAAACTTGTAGTGGGTTACTGGAGGTATAATCTTCCCATCAATCATAACGGGGTAGCAGGTCATTGACTTCCGTGTAAACGCCATGGTTACACTTTTTTCCGGTGAGAGCTGCAGTCCGCGACTGTTTAGGTATGTCGACGTTATTGACACCGCGCGCTGCAGCTTCGTTTGCACCTGCAAGCGCGTTAAGCTCGTGGTCCATATACAGATGTCGTCTGCGTACACAGAGACCGAGACTGTGCCTGCGTTTTCTTTGACTAGTCCAATGAGAACGAAATTAAATAAGGTTGGGCTCAGTACTCCTCCTTGAGGCACTCCACGACAGACGGGGTGGTACTTTGTTTCACCGTCTGGAGTTGTCATGAATATCGTTCTCTCTTGAAGATAGCCGGCTATCCACTGATGCATACGTCCCCCGACGCCACATTCTTCTAGGGCATTTAAAATTGCATCATGTAGAACGTTGTCAAAAGCACCCTTGATATCTAGAAATACAGCAGCCATTAATCGACGCCGACGTTTCTGATGTTGAACAGTTGTTACTAGGTCAATGACGCTGTCGATTCACGACCTACCCTTTCGGAAACCTGTCATTGCGTCTGGATAGATATTACGCTTCTGCAAAAACTACTCCAGGCGCGTCAAAACCATGCGTTCCGTGGTTTTATCTATGGAACTGCAAGCGCCACAGGTCTGTAGGAAAGCATAACATGGGGTGTCTTGCCTGGTTTCAATAATGCCACGATTTTGCTTGTCTTCCAGTGTGCAGGCACAGTTCCCGAGGACCAAGAGAGATTGTACAAAGCCAGAAGCTCTTCAGTCGCTCGAGGGCCTAGATGGCACAAGGTAGAATAGGTAATGCTATCAGGACCAGGCGCACTTGAGTGTCTTGAAGAGAAAATCGCTGCACGTAGCTCTTGCAGCGTGAATGGGAGGTCGAGACGATCGTCCATAGTTGGAGGAGCACACCTGAGCACTGAAGCTACCGATGTTGTAGATCCGGAGAGGTGTATGCAGAAACCTTCCGCGATTTCCTTCTCACTACGCGTCTGGATGATAGCCAAAGCTCGGAAGGGACGTAGCTGTTGGGGATGGTAGTGCTCGTCCAACATGCCATATTGTGGACAACGGTTTTCTTGGGTCCAGGCTGGTGCAAAAGGACCTCCAACGTTGTCTGTCGAGCTTGTCTAAGTTTCTTTGAATTTTCTTTTGCACACGGCGTGACGTCCTCAAGTCTGATATCAATTTAGTTCGCCTGTATTTCCTCTCGGCGCGACGTCGGACTGCCCGCAGCTCTTCATATATAACGTCAACGGATGTTCTTGAATTTGATGTTTGGATGATGCGTGTTGTTGCATGCATTGTTGCTGTA
Source organism: Dermacentor albipictus (assembly GCF_038994185.2). Classification (NCBI taxonomy): domain Eukaryota; kingdom Metazoa; phylum Arthropoda; class Arachnida; order Ixodida; family Ixodidae; genus Dermacentor; species Dermacentor albipictus. The sequence continues at coordinate 160,233,434 of NC_091825.1, read as the reverse complement.
ATGCGCTCTTCAATCTCTTTCGGTGAAATTATACAGTTGCAGAATTCTTCTAGCTTGTTCTGAAAAGCACCCCAGTCAGGGCGTCGCGTATGAAAACTTCGAAGCCTTGTAAACCATCTCAGCTGCACATAAGTAGGTAGGTGATCACTGCCATACATTTCAGCATCTGTGCACCAGGCAGCAGAAGACGAAAGGCATCGTGAAGCGATAGCTAAATTGAGACAGCTGCTGTACGTTGTGCCACGAAGAAATTTTGGTGAGCCGTCGTTCAGGATGTCAAGACCATTGGTGCTTGTGAAGTTAAGAAGTTGTCTTCCTCGAAGATTTTTTATCCTACTACCCCAATGACGGTGGTGCGCGTTGAAATCGCCTACAATAATATGAGGTCCTCGGCAAGAGTCAAGAACAAGTTTCAGGTGTCCAGAGTCAAATTTTCCCTGGGATAAATATAGCCACCGATGATCGAGATTATCCGGCGCTTTAGCTTCAGTGTTATAGATACGTACTCGTTGCTGTTATGCACCGGAACTTGGTTTAGCGAATACGTGAGGTCATATCGCACATATAGTAAAACTTTGCTAGTATTTCCACTTGTCCCAGACGCGAATTGTTCGTATCCAGAGAGTCTAAATGGCGATGTCATATTCGGCTCGCATATTACGATAACTGGAAACCGATGCTTGAGTACTCTCTGTTTAAAATCTCCCAGACGACCCCGTAGACCTCGTGCGTTCCACTGGAATATTACGGAAGCTCTTATCATTTCCTGTAGTGACAACCTTGAAGTTGATGATGACATGGCCTTTCCTAGCTTTTATACAGCAGCAAGCACTGGTTCCAGTGCGTCGAGAATTTGCACCGCAGCCATGGCAACGGGAGTCCTAACTCCTATGAGCAGCATTCGCAAGGAACGAATCAACTGTGCAAGCATTGCCTTGATTTGCCCATCCGATGATGAAGGTTCATGTTCACGCTGGCGTTCCGGCTGCACTTCTGTACTCCGAAATGGTAGGGAAGGCCATATAGTAGTGTCCTTGGTGTAAGAAGAGTAGACGTGGTTAAAGGTGGCTCTGACGTTTGAGGACTAGCAGCAGCGCGCGACGACTTTTCCTGTAGTACAGGTTGTCCTGTTGTAGATGCTTATCTCCTTCTGCGATTACGTGAGGGCCTCTGGCGGCGGTGGACCTTGGTAGCCGCTTCTCTGTGTGTAAATCGATCTTGTGCCATTTTCCTTAGCACGGACATTTCAGTCTTTAATTTTGGACAGTCCGTGCGGTCCGTCGCAGTTAGGGCACTTCAAGTCAGAGCCAGCACACGTCAACTCATCGTGATCACCACCACAGCGCGGACCTGTCGTCTTGTTCACGCACACAGCACTTACATGCCCGATTTTCTGGCATTTACGGCACTGCAAGGGCCTAGGGATGTGTGGACGGACAGGATGTCGCACATAACCCACTTTTACATGTGTTGGAAAGGTCTCTCCCTCAAAAATAAGTTTTATGCACCTCGACCGTCCAAGACGGTGTATGGCTGTGATATGGACAGTCGAGGAGATTAGCGTTGGGAGATCGACATTATCAACATCTGTATCGACATCGTAGATAACACCGGCAGTGGTGCTGCCTCAATGTGCGATGAATGAACGGACAAGTATATTTCCTAGCTCAGTTACAGCATTCAAAGTGTCGAAAATGGTTCGTGTAGTCACATCAACAGTAAGTATGTTTCTTCTGGGATTAATTCGGACCTCTCTGATTTGCCCTGGAGCCAGCCTCTCGAGATAGGCAGTGAGAGTTTGCCTCTTGAGGGAATTGAGGTTGCCTGTAGCAGCGACGGGGAAGTAGGCGATTGTGTACGCTTGCTGCGTGGGCGGCTTGTTGTAGTTAAGCTCACTCACGCTTGATGTCCCTACGAAGTTTCCTCTTCAACCGACGATTTGTGACCTCGGTATCCACCGTCAGAATCCATGTCGTCGACGTCTGAGCAGCTCGATGTCCTTGGCAGAGTCGCGTTGAGGTGGTCGGGCGCAGCAGACCGACTTGCAGCTTGGAGGCCAGCCCCCAATCTTGGCGGCAGAGGAGGCGGAACGTCCGTCATTGCTTTTGATATCGAACCCGCCACGGGGGCGTCGGTACGCACAACTTTAACCGAAAAACCAGAGCGAAGCAGGATTAGCAACTGATCAAGAACTTGTCTTCTTCGTCTTCATTTCAATTTGTTCATTAAAGTCGCCTCATGGATATACATACTGCAAACACCCGCTACCATTTCCGCTCGTTTCTTGGCGACTAGAAGTGGCAGATGTAAATAACACTATCTGTAACCAAAATCGTCCAATACAAGGAAATACAGAACCAAGCTTCAGCCATTCTCCATTTTCGCGCCGTCAAACTCAGGAACGGAACGCTGTCGTTGCCAGTACTGTACTAAAACGAGCAGATCAAAACGCTATAGCACCTCGCAGTGCTCGTTCCAGGCGTTGGATACGCAACTCAAGATATATGCACACGACAAGGACTCGCATGCTCCCGTGAGGTGTGTCAGATCATTTATCGCCGCATGCACAATTTTCCCTAGCATATCTCTTGTCACATTGAATTAGCACTGTGTATAAGGATCATGCAATAGTCGGTGAATTAATAAATTCAACAAGTTGGTGGTCAGTGGTGAAGCGCAAATCATGTTTATGAAATTAAACACTCAGTGGGTGGGGAGTAGGGACAGTAAAACAAAATTACGGTAGAACTCATCTCGTGATGACTATTGACGGTAATGCGATTAGCGTTCGAGCAATGTAGCGACACATCGTATTTCTGGAGTCACGTTTAGTTAACATCTGTAGCGGTCATTCTGAGACTTTCGTTGCATCGGCTATATGCGGCGTACTTCGGCATCATCCCCCTTCGTTATGGCACACTTGCCAAGGTGGCCCAAGTGCATGGCTGGAATGACGACGAGTGCACGATGTCGGTGCAGCGACGGCGATGGAATGACGAAGGAGAAATGACGAGACACGACAAAGGTAGCGTGACACATCAGGAAGAGGACGACGGTATGACAGCGATTGTCAGGCGAGGATGCAATGAGGATAATGGCATGACAACGGTGTATAATCACGATTGTATGACGACAGCATGATTACGATAGAATGGCGAAGGAAACTGAAACCCTCGTGCATGCCTTTCAAGCGGCGAATTCTGTCACCTCATTGTAGGACGGTGCATACAGTGAATGCACGCCATCGCCCATTAGTCGGAAAACTCAGTGCACAATTTTTTTTAACTTATTCCTTTTTCTTTTGCGCCTCTCTCCTTCTGTCTTTCTTTCCCCAATTCCCTTCCCCATGCAGAGTAGCATGTTAGCGATGTCTATACGCCGGCTAAAATCTCTGCGTTTCATTAGAGGGTTCTGTCACTAGGAGGAGGAGGAGGAGGAGGAGGAGGAATGTAGTCGATGGATCAACAAAGGCGGTATGACGTTATTGAAGTGATTAATATGATAAAACACGGCGTGACGACGTCGGCATGACGACAGCGGTATGACGACGACGGCATGTCGAGATTCGGATGACTCCCGTTAGAATGACGATGACTGAAGGACCGCGACGCCATCACGGCGACTTTATGAGAACGAACGCATGGCGACCAAGAAATGACAGCTGCGTAAGGAGAACGAGATGAAGACAAGTGTATGACTGCGATGGCGTGACGACGGTATCACGAAGCTTGTACGATATGACGATGGCGTGACGATGATGGCGTATACCTATACATGTATACTCACCAAGCCAAGACCCCATGGTTACGGTAGAATGACGAAGAATTGACGTCGATAAAACGCGAAGGTCGTATGACGTCGACAGCATGACAATGGGATGACGTTACTGTAGTGGTGATGATAAAATGACAGCGGATGACCACAGCATGACGGCGATGGCAAGTCGACAACTGTGTGACGAAGGTACCATGACGACATATAGGCGAAAGTCGAATGATGAAGTTAGAATGGCAACGATGCAGCAACCGCGATGGCATCAAGATATTGGTATGACAACGAATGCATGACGACCACTGTATGACGACGACGCAACGATGATGATGGCATGAAAAGGGTGTGTATGAGGACAACGAGAGGACGACCAGTGTGTGTCGACAATGACGTGACGACGAATCTACTACGAAGCCTGTATGACGATGCGCGTGATGGCAGGACGAGAGTCGAATGACGAAGCTGGAGTTACGGCCATACAACGACCACAAACACATCTTGACGGCGATGTGATGACGAATGCTGCTTGAGACGGCATGACGACGATGACGTGAGGACGGCGGCATGACAAGACTCAGATGACAAAGCTGGAATGACTACGATGGAACGAGCACAACGGTGTCACGACCACGAGCACATACCTATACTGACCAAAGCTACCGGACAACTTGGGCCACTAAGTCGGAATAGAAGTCACGACAACGAAGGCATTACGAGAGCCAGATTACGAAATGCATAAGGGATCGACATTGGGATATTTGGAGCCCCATATGGAAGAGGAAACAGCGCGTAAGACGAGGACTTAGATCGACGACACATGCGCTGACTAACAACGTTGCCTTTATTACAACAAGACAATATATAGAACTAGCACGACCCCCGCATGCGTCGAGCATATCGTCAAATATATAAAATTACAGGTAAAAGGTTCTTATGTTTAGGAACGGCGAATCATCGATTTTAAAGAAGTGGTTTTCCCTCAGGAATGGTCCAAGGTGTACTTTCTAAGAATGAGATTTTATTATTTATTTTTATTTTTTGCTTAGAGTTATCGAAGCCTTGCTAACACATGCCGACCGGATGGTGCCTCAATGTTCGCCTCAGAGAACACGAAAACAACCTTATCCAGAAGCAAGGGAGCGAGCCACGTGGCGCTACATTGTGGCGATTGTGGATGCGCACCAGACTTTCGCGCAAGTGGGGTTATCGGCAGATACTGTCAAAATTACGCGTCTTTGATAGCCGAAGCGAGAAGGAGGCAATGCATGTGTAAAAAAAAGATTCGTAATAACCAATTCGTAAAAAATATTCGTGAAAACGAATTTAGCAATAAATAATGACGAACGCTTACACTGACCGTTCAGAATTAGTCTATGCCCCTGGCTGTTAGGAACACCACCACAATAGACTCCAAATACATGCACACCCTCTGAGCTATCGGTATTCTTCTCACACCATTATACGAGCTTATATAGGCGCTTTTAACGGTGCTATCATCGAAATGGTGGGACAGTTGAATTTAACGAAACAAAACTCAAATAAAGAGCACGAACTTAAAGAGGAAGCTTTAGCTCGGGCCCAACTCCGACGCGGCCTATTCAAATGCATGTAAAACGCAAAAACGTTTTTCTGAGATAACCCCTGGACCGATTTTAGTGAAACTTGTTGCATTTGAGAGAGAAAGTTAAATTCTGGTGACTGTTGGAAGCAGAATTTCGGTTTAGGGCTTGAATTTTGTTAAAAAGATTTTCAAATATTCGACCGTTTGAAAAAATAGGAGCATGAAGTTTACAAATTCATAGCTCTGCATCAAGAGCAGATATCGCGGTTCTATAAACGTCATCCATTAGACCATTCAAAGCGGACAAATTCAGTATGTCATTTTACATTTCACGTGAACTTGTTACGTTGGTTACAAGGGTCCTGCAAAAGCTGTATTTCCACATTACAAATTTTTTTTATATTCATGTGTAACATATCAATTTTAGTCCGCTTTCGATTTACTATTAAATGCAATTCACTTAATTTCGACATCATTTTTCGTTGTTGAGTTACACAGTTGTAAACTTAATAGTTTCATTTTTTGAAAATTGTCGATTTTTGCCAATTTTTAATAAAAGTTTCACAACCTAACTCAAAAATTTGAAACCAACAGTCACTAGATTTTAAGTTTTTCTTTTAAATGCAATAAACCACGTCAAATTTGGTGCAGTGCTTGCCGAGAAAAACTAATTCTGCTTTTATATGTATTTAGATAGGAGCACCCGAGCTGAAGCTTCCTCTTAAGTGTTTTCCAATTTCTACTGCGGAAGTTTCAAACGTTGCTCTTGTTTCGTAGGAATCGTTGTGAACATGTAGGCGTACTGCAGTGACAATGCGAAAGCGCTAGGTTTTCTCATGCGTTGATATATTATTAAACAAATAAGATGAAAGTGACTAAATGCACAATATCGAATGTCCCATCCTCCTTTCAACGTACTGACATGAAAACTGTTTTACTCCCAGCTCCAAGATCAACGAACATCTGGACACGTACAAGGATGGCTTGGTCCGAGACTACATCGACGGCTTTCTCAGCGAGATGAAGCAGCAGCGAAACGGAGGTTTCACTCGTGAGTGCGCGTGCGCTTTTGATGATGGTAAAGGGCGGTGAAATAAGCGGTGTATCTGTCGTCCATAGTTTCTTTTGTCTCATTTATTTATTTGTTTGTCGCGAATCCTAATACAAATTATCGCAAGTGAAATTTTCACTCTGCTGAACAGAGTACCCAAAACGCTCCGGTGTGGTAAAAAATCAGACATAACTCTAAATAAAGTTAAATTCCGGGCTTTACGTGCCAAAACAACGATCTCGTGTTGAGGCAGGCCGTGGTGGGGGACTCCGTATTAATTTTAACCACATGGGGTTCTTTAACATGCACCGAAATCTAAGTACAAGAGCGCTGTTGCATCTCGCCCCATGCATCTAAATGCGGCAGCAGCGGCCGCGATCCAACCAGTGACCCCGAGCTCAGCACCACAACGATATATACCCGCCGAGCTACAAGCAGCGGGTTCAAGCAGGACTCTGAAGCTATAGCGCTAAGACGCTGCAGCGTGAACAATCATCCTCACAACTGTAGCACGAAGCTGCAGAGAAAACCTATACGAGTTGCTCAGAAAGAACATTTCGCACTTGAAGAATTTCTTCTGGTCCGAAGATAGGAACCGGGAACGACGCTTTTCCGGGGCGGTGACTCTATCATAGAAGTTTTGGGCGTCCTTAACAGTGTACGTTCTCGCCTCATAATTATTTAGTTTTCGCACACAATGCTGCTATTTGCTGGTTTGTCATTCTTTGTGAATTCTCGATTACACTCACCCCTGCTATAGCCCTTGTAAGACTGCAGTATCTAATGTAACTAACTATAGTCGTATACAACTAAAGCCTACACTGAAGCACCACCCACGCCCTCATAACCGCCAGCGACTGTTCCTCCAGGAGGCTGCAAATAGCTCGTACTTCAAACTTTCCCTGTTACCTAAATAAGGCGGTAACCACAAAAATAAAATTATAAGCGCGTAATTTTGTAACTTTTCACTCGTCTGTTATAGCGGAACGGTGAAAGACTAATTCTTTATTGAACTGAAATAAAACGCTTGCCTCGCTGCAACTATTTATTGCCAAGTTTCACTTCAGTTGGCTTTGAGTTTCATGAGTCAGCACGGGGTCAGCGGTGAAATGAACTGTACCGGGGACTTTTGAAGAGTGAAATGCTCAGACTCCATACACTTTGTCCATGTATGTTGCACACCTCATCGCTTTCGGCGGTGAAAAGACTCTTCAATAACAGTAGATGCTCCGGAGGTATCAAGTACCACGCCATTTTGAAAAGGTCGCATGATGACGATGTTGCTTGCTTCTGTGATTGGCAGGCGGAATAACACAACCACGCCGCGGTCCATGTGCATTGGTTGCCAACTGCTGTTTTCTTTTTTAAGTTTTATCCTGCTATAAATGAACAAATTAACAAAAAATTAGCGTCACGTGGCGTGCACAACGCGTCCTACGCATGCAGGCAACCTTCTCAGGGGCAACGTAGCGACCTTCTTCGGTGCCGGCAGCGAGACGGTTCGCTCCGCCATCGAGTGGTTGCTGCTCACGTGTGCCGCCAAGCCGGAGCTGCAACGCCGCATCCACGCCGAGATCGATGCCGTGCTCGAGGGTGACCAGAGCTCGAACGTCTCGTGGAGTGACCGCAGCCGGATGCCCTACACGCAAGCGTTCATATGGGAGACGATGCGCTACAAGCCGGTCGTCCCGCTTAACATAATGCGATAGTAAGTTCAACAAGACGTGTTGTTAACCGATCTGGTTCACGATACGGAATAAAATTTAAGGCGCACAAGAAGACCGGAAAGGGAACAGCGCAAGCGCTCCAGCAGAGCAGAGTGAAGCGGAGCCAAATGTTCTCTCCGTGTCTGTCTTTCGTTCCTTTAATTTGTTCCATAATCGTAAGTGCCTCACCACTAGTTTACGTGAGTTTTTCTTTGAAATGAACGTCAAGCGAAAGGCAACAGTGGATTCACTTTTACATTGCGTTGCAAATGAAACTGTGCGATAACCTTCCTGCGATCTGTTGCTCCGCGCACGTAGCACAAGGTGGTTGGTTGTATGTACACACTCGCTTTATATAGCAGCGTTGTTCACCATCTCGTGAACGTGCAGTGTACTTTCTATCTCCTCACCCATTTGCCCTTGTGCAGAGTAGCAAAGGGGACGTTAATCTGGCGGCTGATAAGGTCCATAATTTTATGTACTTTTCACTCCCTCATAGTGAAAGACCCATCTTTCCTCCTGCTTCTTTTGCTACAATATTACAGAAAAAGTAGCCTACGTCCAGCATGTCTCTCTGTCGCTTCTAAAATAAATTCTATGAATCTTGAAATGTACAAACACGCATTTCCCCTGCGCTTTCCCCTACTAGCGTGCATGCATAAAACCAGATGCGTTGTTTCTTGAAACCTGTACTTACTGCAGTCAATGCCCCCAAAGTTCTAAAGCCTGCCGCTGACCCTCCCTGCCACGCACTGCTTTCTCTTCTTGATAAATCTGTTGTCTAATCCACAACAGAGAACGGTGGGAAGGAACAACGCATAAATGACAGGTTGAGGCCTAAGTGTCCATAGAGCTGTTATTGAAAATATCCGCGAAACAGCAAGCCGAAGTTGACAAGAGGTCCTGGCGTGGTTTTCTCCCTCTCTTAACGGCGCCCTACACCTGTGTCATCGTATCCAGCATCCGACTGAGCAATCCGACAGGACACCAACACTTAACAGTTAATTATCTCGAAAAACTTTTCGCACCCTCTTCACCAGAACCAATGCGGCAACAAACTTTTTTCTATACGCTTTGACCTCTGATACAAGAAAAAATTATCCTTAAATTTCACTTTTCTGCGCAAAATCTTAAGCGTATTTGTTAACACCTTGCACTTCGCTCACTATTTCATGACGCAGTGCCGACGCAGATGTCAAGGCGGGAAACTTCGTTATACCCCGCGGCAGCATTGTGATCGCCTCCATATGGTCCATCTTCCACGACAAGTCCTTCTGGGGAGATCCGGAAGACTTCCGGCCGGAGCGCTTCCTTATCGACGGAGAGACGCGACCGCTGAAACCAGAGCAATTCATCCCTTTCTCTTACGGTAATAAATGTTTGATATTTTCTTACGGTAACAGATATTTACCTAAGGACAACGGATAGCTCAAGAAGCTGCGTCTAAGTGAGTGCAGTACACACGGAACCATATGTTCTCAACGCACACATTAACATCTTCAATGAGCTATGGTGTTAGGCTGCTGAGCACGAGGTCGCGGGATCGAATCCCGGCCACGGCGGCCGCATTTCGATGGGGGCGAAATGCGAAAACACCCGTGTACTTAGATTTAGGTGCACGTTAAAGAACCCCAGGTGGTCGAAATTTCCGGAGTCCTCCACTACGGCGTGCCTCATAATCAGAAAGTGGTTTTGGCACGTAAAACCCCATAATTAAAAAAAATTATTATTAACATCTTCAATGAGGGAAAAAAAATCGCACAAAATATTTTGACGTGGGGGCTCATTTTTACCGCATGAGAACAGATAAAGCAGACTTTATGTTGGAAAACGACGTACTTCAAGTTTCGAAAAGTAACAGCACTACACAGACAAGGACACAAAGAACACGACACGACACAGCGCCAGTGTCGTGTTCTTCTTTGCCTGAGTCCTTGTTTGTGTAGCGCTGTTACCTCTCGAAACATGAATTGCCACCAACTCGCCAAAGTTTCCCTTCTACGACGTGCTTCAAACCTACGGCTAGCTCATTTCGGAATAACGACAAAATGCGTTGAAAAAGCGCTAAATAGGAACATATAAAAAATAGGCACCACGCGACAACCACTCCACCAGTGCATAAAACGCGCTTTAAGAGAATGCGCGGCCTTCAGCACATTTTATTGTGCTTTGATCATGGTGACGATGATGATTCTGTAATAAGTAGTTCTGTCGTTCGGGGGATGGTTAAAACATGCGAGTAGAAAACACGCCCGCATTACGCAAGTTACCCCAGAGAATGAAGAGTAGCATACCGTCTTGCAGGAAAAGTTGTGAATAAAACGTGACGTTGAAGCTTTTCATAGATTATACTGAACACCACAATTTCTTCATCTTTTACTGCTTCGCTTCAAGCGTGGATTTTTCACTGCTCGTAGGCAAGCGCTCATGCACCGGTGAAGTGATCGCCAACATGGAAGAGTTCATCTACTTCACCACCATCCTGCAGCACTTCACGGTCGAGGCGCCACCTGACGGCCCGAGTCTCGTCTTTGATGAAATCACCGGCCTCTCCATTCGACCCAAGCCCCAAGCAATCGTTTTCCGGCCGCGACGGGTACGCGGTTGAGCACACCACAAGTTGAACCTTTGAACCTGCTGCTCGACAGTGTCGGAGCTGAGGATAAAGCGGCATGCTCGTGATGCTGGTGTGAGAACTCGTTACATGACCAAATCTGCGATGAAACCAACGTCGTTTTATTGTTAATGTCATTTTTTCCGTTAGCTTTTGACGCGGATATCAATTTTCTTTTACGAGTGCCACTTCGTAATTTTTCCCCCGACATTTTTTTTTCTTTGATCCCTAGAGATGACGTAACAGCAACGATATGTAATAGATGCAGCCGCTGTACAGCAAACCCTTGACTCACGGTGCACACATATGGGCACGCGACTTGTTTTTATCAGTTCTGTCCAATGATGGCAACGAAAAGTAAGGCACCACAATGTTTGATGGTATGTTCGTCGTGCCGCGTTCTATCAGCAATGACGAAAGTAGCTTTAATGCGACATTCTTAGGATATTTCACGACATTCCCGTTATCTATCTATCTGTCTGTCTGTCTGTCTGTCTGTCTGTCTGTCTGTCTGTCTGTCTGTCTGTCTGTCTAGCTAGCTAGCTAGCTAGCTAGCTAGCTACAGGTCTCCCCGTTTTCTTTTCCCGGCGTGTTAAAAGAGCGCGGCTGCAGTAAGTCCCCTACATGACGCGTTTCGCCGGTGGCAATACGTTGTCCATACATTGCTTCAATGCGAATCACATTGACATCGACAGTCATCCTGGGATGTGTTTTTTTGCCGGAATTTTCTGCCTTTCTCGTTATGCCTGCAAGTTGTGCATACGCTTTGGCCCGGAGGTCAGTCCTTTAAGATTTGAGCGCAACTGTATACGTGTTTTGATTTCGCGATGTATTGAGGCATCACACAGATCACCGCACCGACTGGCAGAGCCACGGTCGACGCGCGGCGCCATAGAACGGCCGCACAGTTGCCGCTTCCGGGCAACCGCAGGTTATGCAACCGAAAACCTTGCGTCGAACTCTATGAGCCGCACGGTTCGCAAAGGCGAGCTTTCTTGTTGTTGTTGTTCTTTTTCGCCTGCACGGCTTGTGCCGCCGCTGCCGCGGACGCATAAAGTGCTCGATGCTCAGACGTGAGCGCTAACTGGTAGCGCTTCAAAGTGGCTTCCTCTAAAGCACCTTCATAATTTGAAAGTAGCGACACTCTCCTCTCCGCGGCGCTTTCCTCCTCAATTCTCCTCGAGCGCCAGCTGCGCGCGCTGCGCACGGCACGCTTTTTCTCCTTGACTCCCGCGGACGGACTGCAGTATTCGATGGAGGCGCATGATTTTGGACCAGTTGCGCGCCCCAGTGATGTAGAAATTTTTGAAAAACGGTGATAACAGCGTCGAAAATGCTGAAGGTAACGTTTATGAAGAGGTTGTTTCTTCTTAAAGCTGTCTGAATGAGGCATACTGGTGTAAAAGGAGCTTTAAGGCGAGGGCTGTACTCCAGACATTTGTTCCTACCACATGATAATAACATGCTTTACTTTCTGCATCTGATCGAGTATTGCTTGTGGCACATCCCTCTGTTTGTGGTAATTTTTTCTTGCCTGTTCGCGCATGTGCACCACAGGTATTATATTCAGCGTGCTTTGTCATAATAAATTAGTCGCGAGGGCGTCGTCCGTCCATGTGTTTGTCTTATCAATGTGAAAGTAGCTTTGTGAAGGAGCTATATAGCTCAATGTGAGAATGAATATGACGGTTTTGCAATTTCAGTGCGAGCAAGCGTGTGCGATTATTCGAGCACCCGCTGCACATTGCCTGTATCCGTGAGAAAACTAAATAGTAATCGCCACCCACTCATGCATTCGTAGCAGCCAATTTCAAAGCAAATTCAAGACCTGAAATAAATGCAGAAACCACACTGGAGTTGTCTAGGTATGCGTGAGCATACCCCCAAATTTCAGTTGGCCCACCCCCAAATTTCAAGTTGTCCTACACCCAAATTTAGGTTTGCCTGCATCCACATTTCAAGTTGGCCCATCCCCAGATTTCAACTTGGCCGACCCCGAAATTTAAGTTCGCCCATCCCCAGGTTTCAACTTGGCTTATCCCCAAGTTCAAGTTGGCCCACCCCCAAATTTTAGATGGCCGACCTCCAAACTTCTAGTTGACTCAACCCCAAAGTTTCAGTTCGCACAACCTACTATAAGCTTCCCCATGCATTTTCTAAGGAGCCCTATGTATCTCTATGTGTATTTCTTTATTTACTTTTCGAGCGTTAAAATTGTTCCTTATAGCTAATGAAATGAAATGAAATAATATATATATATACACTATTATAATGATTATGACTAAAGTTTGCAAATTATGCATTTTTGTACAAATACAAGGCATTAAACTTTTTGCTGGATGAGGCTGGAATAGTCGTCAAGGAATGCTTACGCATTAAAAATGCAATTAATTATTAAATTATGGGAGTTCACGTGCCAAAACCACCATCCGATTACGAGGCACGCCGTAGTGGGGGCGTCAGGAAATATTAACCATCTCGGCGTTCATTAAGGTGCACCTAAATGTAAGTGCACGGTGTTTTCGCATTTCGCCCCCATCGAAATGCGGCCGCCGTGGCCGGGATTCGATCCCGCGACTTCGTGCTTAGCAGCCCAACAACATAGCCACTAAACAACCACGACGGTTTAAAAAAGGCAATGTAGACGAGCTGGAGCTCATCACCCGCAGTGCCACAGGTATACTTGCCATTAATTTTTTTCAGGACCTGCCTTCATTGTATCTAAATGACTGACGCACGCGTCGAAGTAAGCTTGAAAGAAAGCTCCTCTGGAAGCCACGATTTCGATTTTCAGTAAAACAGGCAACGGATTTACGAGTTAATAACAGTTGACGACGGGCTACACGATGAGTCTCAGCAAAATATTCAGTTTACTGTGGACACCCCCGTTTTTATGCAATGTACAGATTGCCGCAGCAAAAACGCTGATGAGTAGGCCGGATGAATTAAAGCAAAATGAAGCATTAGCATGATAGCATTAGTATGATAGCCTTAGCATGAAGCATGATACAAGCAATAAGAAAGGCGCCTTGCGTCGCAAACAATGTTCTTTGTCGGAACAAAGTTCTTTCGGCTAATGTTGTGTAGCCAATGCTCCTTGCGCAAGCCGTCACGCTTTCCTTGTGGTATCATAAAAATTGCATAACCATATTCAACGGCTTCTTGCTGCAGTTATATGCGCTACAGCCCGGCATAGCGCTAGCACAACACCGCAGGAAACACAGCGGGCAACGCTCGCTGCGCCGAGCCAGCCGCGAACTAAGGAAAAAAATGGCGCCAAAAAAAACACAAGCAAAACCGTGAGCAAAACACAAGATCCACTCGTTTCCAAGGGCAACGGCAAGGAGACCAATCGCCGTGCAGAAAAACGGAGTCAAAACTGGTTCCCGCGGGATGGACGCGCAAGGGGGTAGGCGAGGAGGAGGCGCAGCGGCCGCAGAATTCAAAGAGTGGCGGTACTTTCAAATTATCAAGGGATTTTAGCTTCCTCCTCTTTCCTCCTTATGCTTCCGCTGCACCCCCCTCATACACTTTCCCCTCGCCCTCTATTCGATCTCGTAGTATTCTAGCCACCACTGCGCTGCGCGTTCGCTCTTTCTTCTTTCGCTCTGCTAGTTCATTTGGTTACGCCGCCGTGGCACGCCGGCATTCAACACAGGAACGGGCGCCCAAGAGCTCAGCTCTAAAAATGCCTCGCCCGAAAGGCGAAGCATCGATTGAGATAGGAAATTAGTAGACAGCTATACCAAGTAAGGATAGTATTTTAATCTGCCATACACACTTGTAAACATATTCGCTTATCAATTAAATTAACAAGCTTGGTATCACGCGCGCCCAAGCAAACATGAACACCTCTCACTCGATGACCGCGGAAACTCGCTGTGAAAACGCTGGAGTGAGGAAGCGCGGCAGCAGCAGCGAGCGAATTTACCTTCGTCCTGCCTCTCGCTTCAACGTAAACTAGGCGGCGAAAACAGCGCGCTCGGTGCACTCTGCCCATATCGCAGATCGCTTTGAAGATAGGGCCCGTGCGGCCACACCATAAGCAGCTGCCGTCAGAGTAGAAGCCCCCCCCCCCCCCCGGTGCCTTAGGCGCGACGGAAGACGGCGTGCTTCCTCCCCGCTTTTCTCCCTGCGTTTGCGAGACTGAGCCGCAATCGTCGACTAACGCAAGCTTTCATTCGTGCATACGGAATACGACGCGCAGCGACGATGTTACCGTCCTTGGAACATCGCGGCGATGGCGACGGCAGAAATGCACCTGGAGTGTCTATATAGTTGAATAAAAAAACTAAACCTATCTTACTGCACAATATACCAATAGTTAGTAATTCTGTAATGATTATAACTATAAAATGTATAGATCATCCTGCCCCCTTGACTTCTGCAGCGCATTGGAATAAAGTTATCATTTACACATTTTCGATAGCCCATCTTAATCCATGACTGAAGTTGATAACACGGTTAATTCAGGAGTACTGGTGCAGAAATCATGGAATGTTATTGTCCAAGTAAGCGAATAGATTCTGCGACCATAAAAATCAAATAAGAAAAATAATTGTTGGATTTTTACGTGCGGAAACCATGATGACAGTTTAGTGTGTTCAGCGTCGTAGCGGCTTTAGCGGAATAACGAGATTCAAATGCGCATGCTCAGAACACTAAACGACCCAGGGCGTTTAGCGTACGCACGCTATTTCTCAGATTTATTAGAAATAATTAAACAAAATATACCGTTTTATGATAGGAATAGTAATCTTGACTTGCATGTATTCGCGTGTAATTACAATTTAGAGGTTATGTTCTGGGCAACAAAACCAACTTTACGCGCTTTTACCAGCCAAGCTTAGCCGTGTTAGGCCTACGAGCCATAAAATCCACAAACGAATTCGGAATCAGCGGCGTCTTATGAATCAATATTCATAACGCACACTAGTTGAGAGAAAGCGATAACCGCAGTCACTTCTCCTAGCTTGCAAACTTCACGCGTTACCGCGAATCAAACCCAATTTCGCGCTGGGTTAAGCGCCGTCGCTTCGGTGGGTGCCGCCATCTTTATTGACGCAAAGCTTTTGGGGCCGCTATTTGTTGTGGGCGTTGAATCGGTGTAAAATCGGTGAAAATCGGTGAAATCGGTGAAATAGCGTTCCCAACGCAAAACCCAAATGCAGTTTGCGTCTCGCGCATGCGCAGTGACTTCGACACTATTTCTTTGGGGCCCCAAAACGTTTGGGGCCCCTATTATAATACTCTCTAGTGTTACCCTCGTTGCGTGGTTTACATAGCAAATTTGGTAAAGGAAAAAATCGAGCGGCAGGCATAGCCAAAGCGACAGGAATGTGGCATTCCATTAGTATGGAAAGTACAATGTGCTCCCACCTTCCACTGCGCTGCCTCTCGCACTTTCCGGACACACACACACAAAGCTTGGCGAATAGACAGAATCATAGCGCGCGAAGGCGGAACTGGATGTACATCAGTAAAGTACTACCGATTGACATACGGAACAAACAACTAAATTTTGATAAGTGCGAGGACTTACGGAGTCACCATCTGTCGGAAGCGCTTCCCTTGCGCAGTACGAGGGATAACTCGGCGTGCTCCTCATATAGGTTTCGCTTACGGCGCTCAATAAATAATCAATAAAAACACCACGCGGCAGCCCTCCTGGAAATTTCTGTAAGTACTCTCAAAACGAGGGAAGTTTTTTTTACTGCCGAAATAATAATGTTGGGCAAACTGTAAGCACAGAATCGTTTACAGACGCTATCTCTTTACCGAATATGTACAGGGAACGCCACTGCGCGCGATCGCCGCTATGGAGTCTCCCGAACCGGCTTCTTGCGTAAAAGGTAGGTAAACACTGAGAGCAAACTATGTGAAATATGTTCTTATAGTGGACTGTGTGCATAACCAAATGGAGCATAACAGAATGAAGCCTCAAATCAGTAATCGCACGGGTTCGCAGCGACCGCGCGGCCGACTGCGCGTCTGCATGCATGTGCGCGCACGTTTTAATTCCTTTCGCTGGGAACGCGTTTTCGCATCGTGCCGCGAGCTTTAGGGCGCAGAACATCGAAATTGGACAGCAACCATTGTTGCGCGGACGCTATCAGATCTCCAGCTGTTCAAAAATAATTTCGTTATAGAGCCTTATTCGACGCCTACGGTGACTGTGATGTGGCGTCGCGACGACTCAGTCTTTTTTTTTTTCTAAATTCTTGGACATTTCAATATTATTTCTTAAGGTGCGTCGTATTGTATGTTTATTATACCCCTGTCACACGAGCACTTTAAAGGCATTTGAAGAAAAAGACATCTCACACAAAGGAGTTGCATCCGCAGACACACGCCAAAGTTTAATCTCTTTTTCAGAAGCGGTCTTTTCCGAAACCGGAGATCACCGATCTCTTTTACGGCTGGAAAGGCGTAGCCTCCAACGCAGTGGGCACCAGTAATTATCATGCAATAAAGAAACGAAGCAAAAGTGCATTTTTATTTCAAGTGTACACATCACAAAAAAGGGTTTTGTCTTTCGTTGAACCTTAAGTAGGCGCAGTTTTGCACTTTTTGCACGGCACTCTCGTAAGCAGTTCGAAAATATCACGTGACGCTAACAGACGATGCAAATTCGCGCCATTTTCTGCGACCATGGCTACGGCGAGCGGTACCGACGAACAGCCTCCGGCACGCCAAAGAAAACCGCGGGTACAGTGGTCGGAGAGAGACACCTGGGCGTTAATCAAGTTATGGGAAGACAACCTGCCCTCGCTGCGTGCGCAGAAGCACAACGGAGGCGTTTACGATGGCATTGCACAAGCATTGACGAGCATGGGTGTACCTCGCACAAAGGCGCAAGTGCACAGCAAGATAGAGAACCTGGGACAGACCTACAGGTAAGACAAAGCACAGCAGTAAGCTGTGAGCGCTAAATTTACCTTGAAGCGGCTTCAGGCTGTGGTCGCAAGCTGCAAGCTCTCGTTTGTGGTGTCGCGACCTCAGCATCGAACGTTGTTTCCGTAGTAGGCAGCGACGGAACCCTAATCTAGCGGACGGAGCCGTAGTAACGAAGGTTTTAAGGCAGAGACCCTTCATTTCAGCTAGCGTCGAATTTTGCAGGGCTGAACTGCGCCCTGCACACACGAAAGTCGACGACGCGCTAAAGGCTGTTTCTGCAATTCCTTTACAGTGCGAGTCGGTCTGAGTAAACGCAAATTCGCCTTCACATGCGGCGAAGAATGACAACCCGCGCAGGTCGTCAATAGCATGATTTCGTTCGTCACAAGATAACGGGAACCTTAACTTATGGACAGGCGCATTTCACATTATATTGTACGCCTTCTCACGGCAACATATAATACGAAGCAGGAAGTCGTCTGCATGTTTTCATTTCTGCAGATGTGACTACGGTTTGCATTTTTCTCGGACCATGCGCAAGCGTTGTTCTCAGACAAGAAAACATGAGAAACTTTAAATTTTTTCGAGTAAAAAGGGTTACCTTCGCTTCTCAGGCTTTCTGTACCATCAAGTCGCGTTTGTATCTATCGGCAAACGTTTTGCTCTGTGTATATCTTTACATTTTGAGTATATAAAATTTTAGTTCTTTCGTTTTCTTATCCAGGAGCTGCCTGAAACACATGACAACAGGGTCATCACCGCCGAGCTGGCCATTCTTCTCCGAAGTCCATAGGTTTCTAGGATCCCTGCCTGTTCACGATACATCTTTAATGGAAGAGGCTGGGTGCAGCGAGAGCACAACAAGCAGCACTGCCTCCGTCGAAGAAGTAAGAAATGCATAGTGGAGACTATATATGCTTTATTACAGTCAACTAAATTTCAAGACATAATGTAGCATCAGCTGTGCTGCCAAGCCCATAATCTGCACAACCCTGCAGTGTAGCGGACTGCTCTTGTTAATACTGTGGTTCATTTCTGCTTGTGCTCACGCGCTGTTCATTTTGCAAGCTTGGCAGTGCGCTGTTTGGAGAATAAAAAAAATGCAGACTCTAAAATAAAAAAACGTGAATACATACACGCAAGGAGAGGCAGCTCTCTTGCAAGTAAAAACCCTGAACTAATTGTTTACCGCTTCACACATCAACTAATGTGGTCAATGTATTTCGGATCCCTTCTTCAAACGCAGCTGATCTTCGACATGCTTGATTCCGGCTCTGCTTCTTGTGAAGACGTCGCCGAAGATTGTTCACCTTCCGAGTCGCCAGTACAACAGGTTGAATCCAGGAACCTCGCAAGTGGCAGTTCCGAATGTGCCCGCAGGAAGAGAAGGCAACCGGCTGGCGACTTTCAAGAAAGGATGCTTGAGGAGCAGCGACGGCAGAGAGAGCAGTTTGCTGATGCGCACAAAATGGAAATGGATCTCCGTAAAGAGGGGCTCAAGTTGCAAGAGAAACTTGTAGATGCAATGTTGAAGTTTTTTAGTAAAAACTGACATGGTGTTCCACAATTGTTGCTGATTCTTGGGACTCTTGCGTTCAGTTCCTTCGCTTGTAATATTCCACAAGTGCTGTCCTGATGGCGGATGCATTTCCAATTTCAGCTTCTGTTCTGCGTGATGGCTGTGGAAATGTAGCATTGGACTGCTGCACCTCACTTAACCACTGTGGGTGGACACTGTCGTTGAAGTGCTCGCAAATGTTATTGAGCACGCAGCATGCTCGTATAGCCAAACGGGCATTGCCAACAGAACACTCCATTCTTTTCGCAATGAAACGGAACCGGGCCTTTAGCCTTCCGAATGCGTTTTCAACTATCCTCCTTGCTCCAGATAAATGACAGTTGAAATTCCTTTCAGCTTCACTGATGACAGTTCGGTGTCCAAATGGCTTCATGAGGTTTGGGGTTAGTGGAAATGCTTGATCGCATAATATTATCGGTGGGACTGCTGTGGTACCCACTGCGGCAACAGGTGCTTTGAAAAGGGGACTGTTGACAATCTTCGACAGCCGTGAAACACCAAACACATGTGCGTCGTGGCAGCGTCCTGGGGCACCGACATTGCAGTATCTGAATCGATACTTGTGGTCGACCAATGCTAGTAGGATAATACTGTGCCTGCAAGAAAAAACAAAGTGCAAAGTGAATAAAGGTTAGTGCAGCATGGCACTGCTGAGTTCACTGCCTTTAGTTACTGTGATGCGATTTTACAGTTTGCTTTTATTAATAGCTGTGAGTGCAGCTCGGATTACATTATTTCACATAATGCCACAACCGGTCGCTGTTAGCGTACTCTACATCGTATAGGAGTTGCAGTCCTGCGGAGAACTCTTTTCGTCGTCGCATTAAAATTGTCGCTGCTAAACACTGCAAGACTGCGAACCAAATTACGCGTTTTCTTAAGAGCTGCTGGTAAAATTGAATAACATTTTACTTAGCAATAAAATATGGGTCAGTCAGTTACTTTTTTTTACTACTATAAAAATGGGCCCAAACAGAACACTTACATGAAATAAGTTAAATCGTGGCCACTTACCAACCCTTGTAGTTGTAGTAGTCGGTGGCGTACTTCTTTGGAGGCGAAATAGGGAAATGGCAGCCATCAAGGGCACCGACAGCTTGAGGGAAATCGCACACGGCTTCGAACTCTTGGATGTGCCTAGGCATTTCCTCTTCAGTAATCATTCTGATCCAGTCACTTTCGAGCACAGAGACAACAGCTGCGCAAAACTCTCTGTAAATGACGTTGACGGATGAGCGCCCAACGCCGAAGAGGTTTGCCACAGTTCTATCTTCGGCAGAAGAGCACAATTTGTAGAGGCCAATGGCGACACGCTTTTCCGCAGTGATCGGGTCACGCATGTTGGTAACTTGTTTTTCGAGCACATGGCGCAGACTTTCCACGAGAAACCGGAACGTTGAGGGGTTCACTCGAAACGACTGCTTGAAGTTGTGGCCACCGAGGTGAGGCACAGTCTCCTCGAACCACTTTTCGTGGCGGATGAAAGCCCACGTCGATCGGTTGCAGACTCTCGTGGGAAGCGCCAAGGCATAAAATGTACACCCGTTGAGTAGCAACTGCCGCTTAATACGGTCTTTGACTGCCTTTGCGGCGTCTGCTTCGCTCTCTGCAGCAAGAATCCTTGCCAAAATGCATGCTATTTCGACTTTTTCCTTCGTGTCCGTGCAGTCCCCCATATTCTCGACCTCCATGTTGACTCCGATGTAAACAGTGGCCCAAGGTTGCTAGACGAACATGTAAAATTTGCTACTTCTGCGAAGACTCTTGAAGCTACCTTATTAAATCTTCTTTAATTTAACCTTTTCGAATAAACTGTATCTAAATTCACTAAAACAAGCATATTATAGTACGTTTCTAATTTCTATATTGAAATACGTTGGTTTATTCTAACTGGTTTTGTTTCAGAATCTAGCGCCATGCTTTCCATAGCGTGTTCGGAAGGAAACGATAAAAGGAGATCGCCCGCGCCGTGTGTCTGCAGCGCAACTCCTTTTAATTAGAGGTCTTTCAACTCGGTAAAGGACCGCTTAGGTAAAAGAGTTTTTGCGTGCTTGTGTGACAGAGGTATTAGTCTTCTCAGCGTGCGATCTCCCGCTGCTCCTTTTTCGTAATCCAGTACGTTAATTCATAACACAAACATGTGACTACCTTTAATGTGCTTCTTAACGCTCCCTTCCCATTCCAGTGAACTTGCCAGAATCTAGCATCAACAAGTTCACAGACCAAATAAAGCGTCAGGCCATTAGCCGGGCAGCGGACGCGGGCGAGTGCCTCAGTGCGCGTTTTCTGCTACTCACCCAACATATCGCAGTCCCGACGCCGCAGCAGAAATCTTCCTCGTGTCTGTGCTTTCTGCATACCCGAGTTGTAGCCGATGGCTGTTTGCCGGTTCTAAGTTTCACCAGCCAAGCTTCACGCAGCCTCTTGTCCTGCGGCTACATATATGTGAATAAGGCTGTCACACCAGGCTCCGTTGTGTACGCCCGGCACTGCGGCACCGAGCAGTAGCCTACCATGCCGCACACCTCCAAAAGCAGCCACTACCTATTAAAGCGATTTCAAAGGCTGTCACGCAGATACCCAAGGGGAGAAAACCTCACCAGTTAATCAGAACCGCAGCGCAAGTAACCTCGTTTTCAGTTCGCTTCGGCGCTTCCGAAGCAGCCGACGCGGCCGCTGTGTCCACATGATCCCTCCTGCCACTTCACGCCGACGGTGGCGCTACCTTTTCCAGTGGTGGAGCTCGCACTCAATACTGCATCATCATCATCATCATCATAAAAACTTTATTGTATGATTGAGGAGTTTCGGGCACGCAGGCTCCCGGGCCCCCGCACGACCCCACTACACTCAAGCGTTTATCGCTAGAATAGCAGCTTGGGCTTGTTGGTTTTCCATCCTGCTAGTAACAGCGCAAAATGCAGACAAGGGACGAGACAAGACACCACAAGCGCTGACTTTCAACAACGTTTATTCCGAAAGAAACACGGCTTCTTATAATCGCACATCATGTTTCACATGATGTGCGATCACGTGACTGCGACACGTGAGGGCAATGTTTATAAGAAGCCGTGTTTCTTTCGGAATAAACGTTGTTGAAAGTCAGCGCTTGTGGTGTCTTCTTGTCTCGTCCCTTGTCTACATTTTGCGCTGTTACTAGCAGGCAAGCGTTTATGTTGCTTCGCTTCAGAACGCTAGCAGCCAGATCAGTAGCCATGGTCTGCACGGCCGGGACTCCAGAGCGCAGCAGGGTCTCCCAGTCCCCCCAGGTCTTCAGGTGCTCAAGGCCCCGCAGGGGAGGATCCGCCGGGCGATGAGAAAGGAGGTGGAGAGCAGAAGTGCGAGGTCGGGACAGAGATTACAGGCTGATGTGAGGAAGACTTTCAGAATTTTTGTATGCTACTCTTTACAGTAAAACACATCACCTTAAATTAATAAAACATGCGTCACACCAGTTTCGGTGCACATTTGCTACCTTCATACTGGCAACACGGGGAAGACGTTGCTTGTCGCAGTCGCGTGCAAGATTGCTTGCATGGGGTTTATACTTTATTGATACTTTACTCAACTTCATACTAATTATGGCTACCAAATGTTATGCCGCTGGCTGCCTAGTTTACTCAATGATCTCACCAGATGCAATATCGATGTGCTCACTTGTTCCGCAAAGAATCTGCGTGAAGTGTTTCTGTGATCTTGACTGTGTACGGTTGTACTTTGTGAATTTTGCCCTTGGCGTTCTTGCTCTTTTTTCTTTTTTTCCCCTGTTTTTCCTTAACACGTTTCCCACCTGCCCTGCTGCTGCCATTGTAAACGGAACCTGGGGCAAGTCAAGCTGCTTTCTTTGCAGCTTTTTCCTCCTTGTTTTTCCGTCACAACCATGTACCTCCTTGCTTGCGGAAACAAATTAAAAAAACTCCACTCTTACAGCTGGCATGCATGGTGTAGTATGCTAATGCCGATTCACTAGTATCACCAAACAATGGTCCTTTTCGACCTTGAAAATGAACTATGGTGCTCGAACGTTCAGAATGGCTGAACAAACTTAGTGAACTGCAATGCATTGTGTGCACTCAGTGTTTGCTTAGGTGGAACTGCTACACTTGTTTAAGCTGCATCTTAAGTTCTGAAAAATATGAGGGCATAATGTAAAGTGGCTTGTCCTGCTGCAAATGCGTAGTGGCAGGTGTCGTACTGTGTATGAAAACCTCCAATAATCTTTGATTGCCAGCTTTCATAGACATTAAAGTTGTTTTGCTGACACCATTTGAATACTAGAAATGCATATACTTGCCCAAGCTTAGGCGAAAGCCATTGTCTTGGAATTTACGTGGAACATTTTACAAGGAGTGGGAAAACAATACATAGCACAAATACATTTCTTTGCGAATGTTGGGACATTTCGGTACTAGTGCTATGTATTGACAAAAAGTATTCTGTTGCACTGTATTTATTACTTGTTTAAATGATTATTAATTTGATATTTGTTCAATATTACAGTCGCATGAAATTAAGGGCTTCACAACAGCTCATCTGGTTGGGAATTAACTTGGCACAAGACAGTGATCACAGTCAATGTTAAAATTTTAATGTGGTTGTTGCCTTTCTTGCACTTTTTTAGTGAGATGTAAAATAAAAAATCTACCTTCCAGGATTGTAAGCCTGGTAAGTAGAGCTAACTATAGCACCTGCAAAACTATAACAACACTGGACTTTGAATATCTACACCCCAGCTAAAGCAGTGCTTCCCAAGGTGGCTACTAGCCGTAAGTGGAGGGAGCATTAGCTGAGCTACCAGCCTGCTTGTAGAGGTCTAGGTCTAGAGCACAGCTTACAAAAGACGACTACTAGCTGTGGCCTTAGCTAGATCAAGCTGGAAGGTAGACATCTACTAGCTATATAGTAGTTGCGTGTTTCCTGGGACATAATGAACGTCACATTGCTGTGCTGTTCACAGCTTGCTCCGGAGTGCACTAATATATTGTGCTGGGCTAAGCCCTTTGTTTATAAGTGCACATTCAGAAACACATAGCCAAATTAACCACAATTGATGACATCGCAATATTTTAGTCTTGATACGTCAAGCCAACGTGACTGTAGGATGCATAACTAAAAGAGCATGGACTAGTAAAAAAAAAAAATCCTGTTCCCACCACTCTGCACACCTTTAAAGTGAAGCTTTCTTTGACTGCCCTCACAAATATGGTGTGGCTGCTGGCTGGGTCACTCAGTATCTCGGCAGATATATTTGTGGGTATACAGCAAAACCTCACTATAACAAAGTTTACGGGGAGCCAGAACTATTTCGTTACATTTATTACTTCGTTATATGAGCTACTGCATGTACTGCAACATGAATCTGTAAGGATTTTAAGGAAAGTTTCACTTGCTTCATTGCAGCCATTATTTATATCCCATTTTATTAACGAGGTTTGACTGTTGTTATGACTGCAGTAGATAACATGCTGTTTGCAATGTGCTAGAACGCGAGAGCCATGCTGAGAAGATATAGGACAGTCCCTACGCGATGCTGGGCACTGATAATTTTCCATAATGAGCTCCCCTCATCAGAGAAGAAGCACCACAAAGGGAAGAAAGAGTTGCCACTCCTGGGAAGGCATAGCTAGCATTCCAGCATAGCTTGTACTCGACTTAGTGAATAAATATAAAAATTATATGAAAATAAAGTTGTGAGCTTTGCGATGAATAAACAAACATTGCATGACATCACACATTGCATGGTACGAAAGTAAACAAAATTGTATGCATCATCATTACTCGTGAAGCATTTTAATGAATCACTTTGTTAAAGCTCTGCCCCACACAGATTCCTACATGTACATTGGATCTGTATATATTTACTTGGTTCATTTCATGAAACACACCTATCCTAGTAAAACGAGAAGAAAGGGGGTTAACCGAGGGGCCTGATTTTTATTAATCATATCATAAGAAGCCAACAAACACTGACACCAAGGAAAACATAGGGGAAATTACTTGTACTTAATAAATAAAATAAAGAAGTGATAGATTAGTGGAAATGAAGGTGGACAAAGAAACAACTTGCCGCAGGTGGGGAACGATCCCACGTCTTTGCATTACGTGTGCGAAGCTCTACCAATAGAGCTACTGCGGCGCCGTCTCCCCGTCCATTGTGGATCCACATGTCCTTGGTGTCAGTGTTTGTTAGCTTCTTATGATGTGAACCCTATCCTAGTTGTATTTTTCAGCTGCCTTAAAAATTCATCTGTTTTAATACAAATTAACAATTGATTTTGTCTCCAAGCTTAAAAAAAGTTTAACTCTGCAGCTCTATGTGCCAAAACCAAGACCAGATTATGAAACGTGCTGTAGTAGGTGACTGCAGATTAATTTTGACCAACTGGGGTTCCTTAATGTGCACCGAATGCATGGTACACGGGCGTTGTTGCATTTAGCTTCCATCAAAATGCGGCTGCTGCGGCTGGGATTCAATTCCGTGACCTCATGCTTAGCAACTCAGCATCATAGCCGCTAAGCCCCCACGAAGGGTGTGTCTTGGCTTATGCTTCCGAATGAAGGCATGCCACCCGAGCCTTTCTAGAGCTTGTTTTAGGACATTTAAGTGAACGATGCATGCTTATGTCCGCTATGAGTTTGTTTCTTCTTGTTATGGTGTGTGAAGACACGAAGAAAAGTGAAACCAGTCAAACACAGGAAAATAGCATCACTTGTTTTACAACTTTCCTTTTCGCATGTAACACACTTTAAAAATACTCTCGAACGACTTTTTGTAGAAATTAACGGAGAGCTACGGGGTCTGAGCTTCTGCTGATGTGTAACCATACCGAGTACTGCTGCAGCATGAGGCAGTGCTTCTGGGTGTTCAAAAAAGACGCTGAATAGACACAGGTTCTACATGCGACAGTTTTGTGTTTGCCCAGAAGTGGAAGGTGGAAGCCATAATATAAGTCAACCTGAGCACTCAGTTGCGTGTTTTGTCTTATTTAGCTGTTGTAAATAAGCTGTTTGTTTTCTCTTCTCCAGGTTAAACTAACGCAGAGGAAAATGTGAGACTTCTTTCAGAAGTGCTCTTGCTTGTGCACAATTTGCCTCAGATAGTTTTCCTTTTATTGCCATATAAAGTTGTCTATGAGTATAGCCACGCAGCAAATGGTAGCCTGTATTTTTCTGTTGAGACCTTATCCCTGTAGAGCAATACAAATATGCACAGTTAACCACACCTTTTTAAAATCCAATCGGGGCTCCGTAATTTAGTGGTGTTAATGCGAATAGCAGGTTCTCTCTTTTTTTTTTCGCCCACAGGACACACTTCATGTAGGATGCATACACACTTAATTAATCAATATTTACCTTTAGACACGGCACACAAGCAGCAACAAACTTGCAACAGCAGATGCTAAACCCCAACAAAACATTGTTTTTAGATCGCAGTGACATTGCTGTTACCGATCAGCCCCCGCTAGATGAACTTGTCTGAATAAACTTGCTCGAAGAAAGTACACCTCAAGCATGTGGTGCAGGCACCACTACAATTTCTATTTTGTGAACATTTTTTGCAATATTGCACAGCCCTATTTTTCAACGCTATAAACGTTTTTGTGAACAGTTCACAGAACTTGATGCTGCATTCATAGAACCGTAGGATTCCAAATATCTAAACTTTATGAAAAAGTAGTGAGCTGGCACGCATGGTTAACTGTGTGTGTACCTAAAATGCCTAGTTTCCTGAACTGACCTGTTCATGACGGTACGGAAGATTAACAGCTGGGCCGACATGTCACCTCAGTAATAGCAATCATCGAAGAACAACTACAAGCACTGTTCATGAACAAATATTTTTAGGAAAGACCAAAAGGCATCCCGTTTATCCTGTCTTCCTCGAAGTGTCATTAAGCCTCAACAAGCCCAACTTTCCACCCTATTTTGATTTATAGCAGCTAATGTCAGTGAAAATTTTAGTCTTGCAAATGTGTGTGAAAGAATGAGCAAAATTTCATGTAACTAGGTCAAGTGACAAAGGCTTTTAGCAACATCAGAAGCATAGATGGAGCAAATGCATTTTTCCACTCCGATAAGCTTAAATGTTTGAAATGAATACATCCTGGGACGCCATTCACATTCCCAATCGTTTTTTTGTAAATATATTTTTTGACCATGAAAAAGGAACTAAAATATGGCCCTCAACTTGGTTATGTTGTACCAGCACATGGTAACAGCCAGAAATTTGGCACATCTCCAGCTCGGTCATGTTGCTCTCTCAGAAAAGGAGGTTGGCTCAGACAAATCTGTCAAATTCTGCTTTCTACTGGTGGTCATCACAGATGTATGTGTCAAACTGGTCATACGAGAAGAAGGCGGGAAGAAATTGTAGAAGAGCTGTTTGGCTTGCTCGTAGGCACCAAGGAAGATGAAGCCCCCCACTGAAAGGGAGACTACTCTCGGAGTGACACCACTAAAAAGCCTGGAAAGGAAAATAAAAAAAAGGTTATTTCTTGATCTGGTGCAAAAGGGCTATACACATATGAAAACATTGTTCAAATCATTGAGAATGAGTGCTAAGATGAAGTACACAAAAAAATGCGATCCAGATTACGACAGGTGCCAGATTATGTGAAAATATTATGAGCAGCGTGTCCAAGAGATATTTGAAGCGTTTCTGATACACAAAAAAAGTGATGTGTTCGTCAGCACCATGTCACTTCTTCTGCGCAAGAAGGAAATGTATCTTTTATTATAGGTCTGATCTATGCTCCCAACCCCTTCTTTTCCTTCTTTTTGTTGCTTTTTCGAAGTGTGTAAAGTTCAAAGCAAGAAGCAATAAACTCACACGGTTGATAGTCCACACAATGTGTGCGTCGCTCTTTTCTATGTACACTGTCTGACCACTGGTCCTCAAGAATTTGAACTATGCTACACCAAACCCAAGTTTCCACCCTACTAGAATGAAAACAATTAATATCGACACGTGTACTTATTTATCTTTCATGGGGTGACTGCGTTTCAGCATCTAACAGATGTTATCACTCAGTGCAGGATGCGCCTGCATGTATCAGAAGTTTCTCGAACGTTATCGATGGTTTTGTATATCATCTGCTGTCACTGAATCTTGTGTAATCTGATTTGTGGGGCAAGTGTGTCGGCTTTTATACATGAGTAATCGAATATTCGAGAATAATCGCTGATGCCAGCATGACAAACAACAGTTCTAAAGCATCGCATAATAACCAAACAGTGTGCTCAACCACTTCACCAGAACCCCTACCAAGTTTTGACAACAGAATGTAAGTGTATAAGGCAACAGGTCGACGAAATGCTGCACGACATCACCCAGCCGTCGAAAAGCTTGTGGGCATCTCCTGTAGTCTTGGTGAAGAAAAAGGTCAGAACCCTACCTTTCCGCATCAATTATAGTTGACTGAACAAGATCGCGAAGTAGAACGTATACCCCCTCCCACGGATAGACAACACACTGGATCAGCTCTACAACGATAAATACTTCTCGTCAATGGACCTCATGACTGGCTACCAGCAAATAGAAGTCAACGAGAGGGATCGCGAAAAGACCTGCTACATAACGCCAGACGGCCTCTATGAGTTCAAGGTCACGCCATTCGGACTGTTCTCGGCGCTTGCAATGTTCCAGCGCATGATGGACATGGCGTTAACAGGATTGAAGTGGCAGACATGTCTTGTTTACTTGGAAGACATCGTCATCTTCACCGCAAATTTTGACAACCATTTTAGGCAGCTTGCGACAGTACTAAATGCCATCAAGTCATCATGGCTACCTCGAAAGCCAGTAAAGCGGTGCTACGCTTACGACAAGCTTTTGTTCCTGGGCCACATCATCAGCAAATCTGGAGTCCGCCCCAACATGCAGAAGACAGCTGCCATCGCAAAATTCCAGCAGTCCATCGACAAGAAGGCACTGCATCGATTCCTTGGCATGTACGCCTACTACAGGCGCTTTGTCAAAAACATTTCACACATCACTGAGCCACTGACACATCTAACTAAATCTGATGTCGAGTTCAAGTGGGAAATGCTGCAGGCCAACCCATTTCAAAAACTCAAACGATGCACGCAGTCACCACCGGTACTTGCGCACTTCAACAAAGACGCCGATACAGAAATCCACACTGACGCCAGTAGACAAGGCCTCGGTGCCGTCCCAGTCCAGAGGAAAGAGTGATGGGTTATAGCTTATGCTAGCTGGTTGATGTCAAAAGCGGAACACAATTAATCTACGACAGAAAAGGAATGCCTCGCCATCCTAAAACTTGTACAGCGCAATATAGAAAGGAAGAAACAAGCCGAGCTGACCAGATGAAAGTATAGAGCGCTCTGTTCTTTCATCTGACCGGCTCTGCTTGTTTCTTCCTTTCTATGAACAGAGTGCTTTGTTCTTTCATCTGGCCGGCTCGGCTTCTTTCTTCCTTTCTATGTTGCGCTGTACCAGTCTTAGGATGCAATATCAACTTGCCCAATTCTCAGCCCTAATGAGCCTCGCTATCATTTCGGCTACAGCAAAATTCTGCCCTTACTTATATGGCAGGCCACTCAAAGCCGTCAGCGACCATCACGCATTGTGTTGTCTAGCAAATTTAAACGACCCTTCAGGACGCCTGGTACGGTGGGGCCTCAGACTGCAAGAATATGACATCACTCTAATCTACAAGTCCGGATGAAAACACTCTGATGCTGACTGACTGTCTCGCGCTCCTATGGACCCGCCGTCCCAAGATGACCAAGATGAGGACGCCTTTTTAGGTAAACTGAGTGTAAACGACCTTGTCAAGCAGCAATGAGCAGACCCGGAACTCAGAAGCCTTGCGGAGTACTTGCAAGGCAAGAATGACTTTGTCCCAAGTGTATTTAGGCACGGATTGTCTTCCATTTTTCTTATAAAATGACGTCCTGGTGAAGAAGAACTTTCCCCAGCCCGCGCAAACTACCTTCTCATTGTGCCTGCAGCACTCCAGTCAGAAGTCCTGCACATCATGTACAATGATAACACAGCCAGGCACCTCAAGTTTTCCTGTACTCTCGCAAGAATACAAGAGAAGTACTATTGGCCATGCCTGACCGCCGATGTCACCCATTACGTCAAGACATTGCGAGACTGCCAGCGACGCAGGACACTGCCAACAAGGCCAGCGGGATTACTACAGCCAACAGTGCCTTTTTGCCGACCGTTTCAGCATATCAGGATGGATTTGCTGGGACTCTTTCTGACATCGACATCTGGAAACCAGTACCTTACCCAACTACTACCAACTACCTTACCCACTATGCCAAAACGAAAGCCCTTTCCAAAGTAGTGCAGCAGAAGTAGCCAAATTTTTAGTCGTGAACATCCTGCTGCGACTTGGTGTGCCAGAAGTTCTCATTAATGACAGAGGCATGGCTTTTAGAGCTGAGCTTACTCAAGCCATCCTGCAGTATAGTCAGACAAGCCACCGGAGGACCACTGCCTACCACCCATAGATAGATGGCCTAACGAAACGACTTAATTGACAAGACGCTTTCTACCCAATATATATGAGAGCGATATGTGCAAGCTATGCAAGTCTGTCTATGCAAGTCTGTTAGAGACACCTTTCAACATGTGGGGATGTCACGCCTAGCGAAGGACGAATCGCAACATAAAAGCGTAACGCTTCTTTATTCGGCAAATGATGTCAGCGGACGGGCATACCAACGCTACGTTCGTCACGGTAGCGGATGGTAGAAGGTGGCTTTTCTCAGCCCGGCAGCCTGTTTTTATAGCCACCATCGGTGACGAATACCTCGGGTGACATGGCGGTTGCGGAATACTTTATCGACCATGCAATCCAGTGTGCAGCTGTGGTATGCTTGGCCAGATGATAAGAGGGAAGGTGCGCAGAAATATGCGCAGAGTGTGTCGCCACATCACCCCCCCGCGGAGTGGAGAGCCCTCAGGGCTTGAAAAAATCTGGGCAGCGTACGCGACGTCCGCTGCGCGTAGTGACGGAAGCAGGCTGCGATGTCGGCGGTCGTGGATGGACGTCTGTGGGTGTGCTGGTATTCGCTGGTTCGGCGGAATCGGTGTAGGCCGGCTTCAGCCGGTCGATAGAGACGCGGATGGCGTTCCCTTTAATGCGCAGGGTGAAGGTTTTGTCGTCACGACGGATAACTGGGTAGGGTCCGCTGTAAGGTGGCTGTAAAGGCCGGCGGACGGTGTCGTCACGAAGAAAAGTGTGCGAGCACGTTGCCAGATCCTTGAAGACGAAGGGCGCGGTCTTACAGTGGTGAGCTGCAGGTGACGGGCGGAGGGTAGCGATAGTGCGTCGGAGCCGGGCGATGAAATCGGTGGGATCTGACGTCGCGGTGGTGGATGGCGGTGCAGCGAGAAATTCGCCTGGGAGGCGGAGAGGTTCCCCGTAGACGAGCTCTGCGGGTGTAGCCTGAATGTCGGGCTTAAAAGTGGCGCGAAGACCTAGGGTGACGGCTGGGATGGCTTCAGGCCAGATCACGTCCGGGTCACCAGATGTGGGGATGTCGCACCTAGCGAAGGATGAATCCCAACATAAAAGCGTAACGCTTCTTTATTCGGCAAACGATGTCAGCGGACGGGCATACCAACGCTACGTTCGTCACGGTAGCGGATGGTAGAAGGTGGCTTTTCTCAGCCCGGCAGCCTGTTTTTATAGCCACCGTCGGTGACGCATACCTCGGGTGACATGGCGGTTGCGCAATACTTTATCGACCATGCAATCCAGCGTGCAGCTGTGGTATGCTTGGCCAGATGATAAGAGGGAAGGTGCGCAGAAATATGCGCAGAGTGTGTCGCCACAAACACATGTTGTGGGGATGTGAAATATACCAAGATAAAATGGCAGTCCCCCCCGAAAAACTATGGGCGTGGTGGTCGGCCGTGCTGCTCAGCTCAGAACTCTAAGACGAACTTTGGGCCATCCAGCGAGCCAAGGAAGCCACACGGGAGCAGCAGCTCCCAGTGGCCATCTAGGCGGCCCCAGGCCTGGGCCTGCCGATCGCCGGATTCCAAATAAAGTTATCACATCACATCGCCGACGTGTTAGTGATGCACGTCAATGTCGAACACAAGACATGGGATGCCATGCTTTCGTTTGTCACATCTGCTTACAATACAGCAGTGCAAGAAAGTACACAAATCACACCGTTTAAGCTGGTTTACGAAAGGAATCCGACAACTCTTGCCGCCATGCTGCCACAGGTCAGAGACGAAGGATAGGTCGACGTCAATTCCTATCTCCAGCGCGCCGAAAATGCCTGACAGCTCACCCACATGCGCGTCTACAACCAGCAGAGGACCAACCTCTGGCACTACAATCTTCGACGACGCTACATTACATGGAATACCAGCGTGGTGACTGTTTGAATCTGTGCCTCGATATGCTGACGAGGACTCGGCGAGAAACTATTGCGATGCTATTTAAGACCCTACAAGATCATCTGACGTATTGGCACGCTGGACTATGTGGTCAGGCCAGACAGTACTTCGCAATTACAGCGGCGCTGCACACAATCTAAAGTAGTTCCCATGGTGAATCTTAAGCCCTTTTATACCCGCTGACGAACTTTGTTATTTTGTTGTGTCTTCACTATGGGTGTTCTTGTTGTTTGCAGCATTGGGATGATGCTATTCAAGCAGGGGGTATTGACACATGTACTGTTCATCTTTCAACGGGTGACCACATTTTACCGTCTAACAGATGTTATCGCTCAGCACAGGACGCACCTGCATGTATCAGAAGTTTCTTGAATGTTATTGATGGTTCTATCTGTTGTCTGTTGTCAGCAAATCTTGTGTTATCTGATTGTATGTGCGACGCAAATTGTGTAGTACTTTCTGGAAGACACGCAGGCACCAGCAATTATTCTGGAACCTTCGATGACTCATGTATAAAAGCTGACGCTGCAAGAAAGAAAAAAGCAAAAGAAAGAAAGAAGGTGAAGTTGAAGTTTGCACAGCTATAAATGAATATTTTGCTCTGGAATCTTCTGGCTTTTCTCTCTGGTTGCCTTATGCAGCCCATGGCTTTTGCAGCAGTGCACAAAGTTGGT
This sequence comes from Dermacentor albipictus, assembly GCF_038994185.2. Taxonomy (NCBI): domain Eukaryota; kingdom Metazoa; phylum Arthropoda; class Arachnida; order Ixodida; family Ixodidae; genus Dermacentor; species Dermacentor albipictus. The sequence continues at coordinate 160,200,182 of NC_091825.1, read as the reverse complement.
GAGCGGAATACGGAGACGTACAAAAAGGAGAGCGATCGTGTGAAGTGTAGCGAAGGCAAGGAGAGAACACACTGCAGCTGCGTAGTTATGCATCATACACTTGTAACTTTGCTATATTATGACATCATTTAAAAAAACTCTGGCGACTGCATGTTCATTGTAAACTGGTACACAGCTGCCACTATACAGGACGTTTCACTTAACTTGAACCAAACTTTATTAATGATGGAACGGTACCCTTCATATGAATGAGACCAATAATATATTCTTCAAAGTCGTCATAAGACTATCTTTTAAGTGTAAGTAGTTAGCTAATTGGTTAAGTTTAATTATTCACTGTATTAAATACCCATTATAGGGCTTACGGCATATTCAAAAACTTCTGAAGTGTGCTCTGAAACACTGAATAAAGTTACTTCCAAGACAGTCCTTGCATGCTTATCTTTTACGGAGTATAAAGAAAGCCTGCCAGAAATGAAGTGATGTAGTTGCACTATTGTGCATCTGGATGACAGTGCTCTCAATCGTGTTTTTATAAGAACAAAAGCTACATGCACATCTTAAACATGAAGCCAACAAGTGTTTGAATCCACGTTCAGTGTGTGCTTACCTCTTGTCATTTAGGACCACAGTGGATAACATTCTCTGGAATAAATGTTCTCATATACGCTGGACGACATGGCCAATACCGTCTTTCTTTTACAACGTGCATGCACGTTTAATTCTGTTAAAACATGATTGAGAGCACTGCTATCCAGACACACAAAAGCACAGTTACACCATTTTTTCATACTTGATGGGCATTCTTCAGAGCCCAGAAAAAAGAACCACATCAGAGCTAACATGACGGAAACAACTTCCGTGAGTGCCTCCGAGTCCACTCTACAACCTTTAAAGATGTGGCTTATGCCCCCCAAAAAATATTATTTCTGCATAATTATGCATAGCTAATTAGCTAACTACTATTTCTAAATGTAGTCTGAGTAACTCAGGTGCACCAGTTTATTTTTGAAGTATGGTTCAAATTACATGAAACTCATGTTATAAAAAAATGTCGACCTCAGAGTGGCTTAGGGGCCCTTTAAGGCAGGCTCTTTGCACCAACAATGCAAAATCCATTCTAACAAAAATAAGAAATTATTCATGAGACAAGCATCAGCAGGTAATGTTAGTTACCCTGGTAACCCTTTCTCATGCCATACAGTCTTCAGTGCAGCATACATGCTCCCATCAGCTAGGTGGCTCGTTCGCTGCAGAGAGTTTATGGGGTATGAGCAATGACAAAAATTTATGAAATAGAAGCTGTTTTGATAATGCCGTAAACATGGCTAGCACATGCACCAGCAGCAAAGTTTACATGAAAAACTAGTGAAGACTCGTTTAAACAAAATGTGGTCTGTCCATGTTCAACACTGGCAACACAGATTTTTGCCTATTGACAGTTTCTACATACCACTTCTCACAAAGAAAAATCTCGAGGTTTTTCTCAACAAGCGAACCTACTTTAATGCACAGTGAACATTGATTAATAGAGCTTTATCGGCATTTTCACTGCAACATTCATTTGAAACTTGCTCTCAACTATCATAAATCATGTGATAATCTAAGTTTATTACATAATTCCCTAAAGTTATGGTTGCTAAAGTTCGTTTTTAAACTACACACATTATGCCTTATGTTATACTATGCCCTTTCTTCCGTTTGAATACCTTCATACTATTTTGTGGCTTTGGTGATGTGCTTGAAGTCTACAGCCACTGTTAAGTATTGACTTTGTATCTTCCAAGTCTTCTATTTTTTGCTGCATACAATCTTGTACACTTGTTTTAGAGGAGGTACCCGCCTTAGCAGTTTTACTTTGCAATTTCCATTCACAACTTTTTCAAGCAGCTTTTCGTAACATAAAATAGATCAATAAACTTGAAACTGAACTTGCACTACATTGACATGAAGCGAAAAAATCTTGCTGACCGAAATCCTACTCAAGTGCCCCTTCATGAGTGATTGTGGCCTAAAGTGGTTAGCTTTACAAGTTTTAAACATTACTTTAGGGAAAGAGCACAAATGTAATAGTGCTGCAACCAGCTAAGCAGCAACTGTATTTCAGCTTCCTATGAGGCTACTTCTGAAGTTATCCTTGATATGTTGTCTAGCTGCCCCATGCTTGAGCAAAAAATCATAGGGACTAGCAACAATTAAAGATATATGCACAGTTAGTGACTAGTAAGCTTTGTCTACCAGGCTCACTTAGGGAACAAATCATTGCCAGGACCAGTACCTCACTAATGTTACAAACACCTTAACTGTAGAGAGAGAGAGAAAAGAAACCTTTATTAAAATAAAGAGGAACTGCAGGGTCCTTTGACAGGCCCTGAGCGTGGGTAGAGTCCTCAGCCCAGGACCCCATGAGCCGCAGCTGCCCAGCGTGCTCTTACGACTAGATCGAGCTGGTCCCAGGAGCTGACACTATACAGCGAAGCTTCCCACTGCCGTGTGGATGGGTGCAGGATTACAGGGTTGGCACTCATGAACTGGCACGCTCGAGTGGCATGGTGGAGCGTGGCCGAGCCATTGCAATCTGGGCATTGTGTAGGTATAGCGCGAGGTACATGGCGTGATATAGTGTGTGGTGCGGAAAGGTGTTTGTCTGTAGCTGCCTCCACGAAACTGCTTCAGCGGGCAAGGGAGTCGTGCAGTGGGGGTACTTCCTGCACTGTAGTCTGTTGTGTTGAAGTATGGCATGAAATTGTTTTGCAAACTAGTTCCAAATTCTCCTTGTCACGATTGTCACACTGTGATGCTCGGTGAGTGTGTGCTCGAGCCGAGGCATAGGCCCTCGGATTCCCGGCGAGAGAATCGTGTCCGGGTGTCCATACTGTTGTGGCCGTTTCAGGGAGGGTAGATGTTCTTAACATGGCGATTGCTGTTCAGGAAATCCTACCAGCTGCGTAGTTATGACATGCCTTGTGTGAGTCCATGATTATTGTGATGTGTGTTTTTTGAGGGTCCATGGCCATGGCTGTGGCTCCGGCTGCCTCTCTAGCTCCTGTGGTGTTGATGCACTGTATCGTTGCTGCAGCAATCTCATGGAGGGTGCAGTCCATCACAGCTGACGACGTGGGCATCTCAGTCCTCATACCTGGCCATGTGTGTGCACCGCGCATCATGAGAATTGGCGCACTTCTTTTGTAATTCTCCCACGAGAGTGCATCAACTGTTGCATTCAGGATGCATATTCCTGGGTACCGATGCAATGTAGACACGCTCACAAATGTTCAAGGATATGTGTTGTAGATATACGCACTTCAAAAGCTGCAAAGTGTGCTTCAATTGACAGCACTAGTAATACATAAACTATTCGATGATGCTAAAATTTTCGAGCTTTTTCTACTAGCCACAATACCGCAAAGTAGTATCTGATAATCAAAGCAGATAACAGCACTCCATGGAGGCCTGGAGGAAAATTGATCTGGTAGTGTTTCTATCGATCTTCCAAGAAAGTAATAGCATGAGTACTTTCATGTCACAATGCAGTAGAAGGAAAGTTTAACCAAGCTGATTAAATTGCAATTGACGAGGTTCAAAATTGCTTCAAGGCAACACGGGAGATAGGAGACATGCTGTGTTGGAGAACCCCAAAATATCTAGACCATCAGCTGTTCTTAACTTTGAACCCAAGGCACAGCACTTGGACACTTCTGTTCTCCACCTACATCGCTATTTAGACGCCATACACACTTAAACAAAATGACACCCTCTGGGTCATATCTTGCCACACAACAATAATCGTCATCTGTCTTGACCGCATTTCCTTCCTTTAACGCTGCGAGCCCGGTACTTCCAAGTCACGAACCGCATGCGTGTTATCAGCATGACAGAGCGTTCTCGGCAGGAAAGTAGCGAGCATGCCATTTTCAAGGAAATGTAAGCAAGGCAGATGATGATTATTGTTGTGCGGCAAATATACACCCCAAAGGGTGTACATTTGTCTGGTGTACATTTGTCTAAGAGTGTAGTCGGAAATTGAGCCTGAGTTAGTGCTCAGCTACTGAACCACCATGTCAGCCAGTTGAGGCAAGCTAATACAGGAAAATTCAGTCGTGCCTGTGTGAAAGAAGCTCAAGCTTACATGACAGGCCAGCAAAGGGTCTCCTGTTGATCTTGATGGCCTGTCAGCAGCTTGCAGCGCTGATACATAGCATGTGGACAATGCTAAATTACAAACACATTGTGCCCCATTATTAATATCCAACCATACCATACGATCAGTATAATGACAAGAGATTACACACATTCACTTGCCCACTGTGGGACAGCCAAGACATGTCACTGGCCAAACATGCATGCACATCCAGACTGTCTTTCCAAGTATGTAGTTCTTGCTAAGCATTTGACATTTTTTACTACCAAAAATATTTTGAGCTACCGAGAAAACAAAATTCACTTCACTGTCTTGGATAATGTCTCAGATATTGCATTTTAAGTTATTATTACATAGTAATAGACTATTCGTGAAAAATAAAGGATGGAGAACCCCATTTCAGATTTACTTAGTTCTGTCTGATAATTACATCTATGTTTGTCATGTCAGACAAGAACTGCACTCATTCTCATTCTGAAATGCCTCTGAAGGTAATGACCTAATAGACACTTCAGGCCATTTATCTACAACTGTACAATCACAAGCAAAAACTTTGCAGAACAAAGGTGTAACAAGAAAAGCTTTATCACGTTATCTATATGCATTGTCCCTCAAAATCAGTGGTGCAATGTGCTTGCGAGTGTTTGGGCAATGTGGTGCATGTTCCAATTCAATGTTGCACAGCCATGCACAAGCAAAATTAAAATTTTTTTGTTCTCCTACTGTAGTCTAAAAAAGTTCTTCTCAGACTAGTAATGCCAAAAATAATCAACAGGCACTAACAAGAACTATGTTAGAGGTACATTGCATACAGATTATCACTACACTGTATTAGACTTTTTGCTGCAAAACTGTTTAATGCACAGAATAGGGAGCGTTAGAAATATTGCATTTAAGCCTTTTTTGTGTATCCTCTTCCATTTTTTTTTTGTAAGTCAAGCAGTTTGCATTTCCTAACTTTGGGTCCATTTCTGAAGCTAACCTAATTTTTTGTCGGAAAAATGTGCCAGTCTATGGACATCCGGACGGCTGCTGGTAGCGGCAATATGTTGCATAATAAAAGTTCTCATGTGTTGCTGTTTATAAAAATAATAATTTATATGACACAAAAATTCTGAAACTGCTGTGTGTTTTTCCAAATATACTGCATACAAGAAAGGAAGAAAAGACTTTATTCCAGGCCAGACTAAGACCTGTGGATATTCCTCCGCCAGGAGGACCATGGCCAGCTGGTTGGCGAAGGCTGCCGACGCCAAGCACACCCACCAGTGGGGAGGTGGGGGTTAGGGTAGGGATGGGGTTGTAGGGCTGTGGGGCAAGAGAGAAGGATGTGTTCTGCGTTTGCATAGGTAGAGGGGCAGTTGGGACACAAAGGGTCGGAGCAGTAACGATAAAGGTATCGGTGTGCTGGCATGATCAAAGTGTTGAGTAGGATGGCCCTGAGGGTGTGTATTTCGGCAGTGGAGAGGAAAGGGTGTGGTTGGCGGAAGAGTCTGTAATGAATGGCGGAGGTCTTTGTAGTGCTGCTTTAGAGTTTTTGTATAAAAGTGTGCCTCATCCGCTATGGGCAGGTAAGGTCGGGTGATAAAAATTATTTTGCTCATCTACAACTTCACATTTTTTTAGCATTCCCACATGAATTTCATATCTGTTGATGAAATAAACTATTTTGTAAAATTTACATAATTGTTTTAGGACATAGTTGGATTGCAAAACTTGTAGAGAATGCTGAGAAACACCCACTGAAGTTGTGTATCTGATGATTTTTTTAAGTGGTTCTTCTTGTGCGCTCAAGAAAGCTTAAAACGAGTAATAGCGTGTGCGCATTTGGTTTGTCATGCCCTCAAAGAGAATGAAGGCTGCATGTCCACAGCAAATTGACGCATTTGGCCACAACTTTCGAAGGCAGCACATCAACACATTCATTGTGAAAATGAAAATGTGCCATGGTCCAAAATTATAAGCAATAGGCCAGGGCTGAAAGCAGATTGAAATGCACTTATTGGCTTCTTTAACAATAGGCATGTAGGCTTCATTCTTTAAAGGGATACTAAAGGCAAATATTAAGTCAAGCTAAAGTGATAGATTAATGCTCGAGAATCTCTAAGGCGTCAACATTATCATGAACAGTGCCTTAATAATCAAGAAATTAAGGTAAATGCAGGATATGGTTAGAGACTCCCCCGGGACATTCAAGCACTGGCCCAATTATGAAAGCACTCCTCAATTAAATTCTGTCTCTAGTACTCAGCCATTCATTGAAAAAAAAAAACATTGTATTGTATTATAAGACAAAATAAAATGCTACTTGTCCAGTTCTATTTCATGTTATGGAAAAAAAATACTTATTAAAATTACCCTTGACAACAATGCGGGCAGTCGAAAGGTTTCATTGTTGCTTGGCTCTGCACCGCCGCTGCTTTCGAGTTTCACTATTTTCGTTATCACATAGTGCTGCGCTGGTTTTGTTGGCTCATGAAACACATAAACTGCAAGTAGCAGAGAATTCAACTTCCATGTGATGCTGCAGAATGCCCAAATGGAAAAAGCAGCTGCAGCGGCGAATCGACCACTCTGTCTCAGCTCGGTAGCGCCGTCTGTCAGGCGGGGTTTTGCCCACCGGCGGCAGAAAAGGAAGGTGATGGCGTGTACGATGTCACCACTCCCCCGGTAGGGTAGCGGGAGATCTGAATTTTGAAAAAGGCATTCGACCCTTCGGATGCAATTTTCTCGTAAACTAAGTCTTTCCTTGGCTCGAAACAAATGTTGCGAGGTTTCTGGAATGGTATTCAAACAGTCTAGGTTGACTCAGTACTTGCCTTTAGTGTCCTTTTAAAAACACAGTTGAGCCCACTGCAAGCCACACATGCAAGCTTACATAAAGTCTTCTTTTTTTGTCGTTTTTTTTATTTTATTACCTTAAAGACCCCTTGCAGGGTATTACATAAGGGGTGGGTGTTACAAAAATACAGGAGGTTGCCCACTATGTTATTTTACAGAGAGAACACTTGTTACTTCTTACACGAAGGCATATGAGGTGGCGATGGCAGCGAGCTTTCTCAGAAGCTCAGAGAATTGAACCACGTAAAAAGTAACATCTTGGAAACAGCTTTATAGGATGTTTCTGAGCCCACTCCACAACCTTTCCGGTCAAACTAATGCCATAAATATTCAAAATGCTGCCAAATGAAGTTTAAATAGTTCAATATTCGCACTTTGAAAAATTGTTTATGTAACACAAGACAACAACAAATGATATACTGTTATTCTCAATTGCGTTAAGGCATGCCATTTTTTAAACCTTGCCTGAAGTTTGGTAGTCACCCAGTACATCTATTAATGCCACAGATGGAATAAATGCATTAAAATAAATTTTCAACAGAGACAATTGACTGTTGCCTGAAGGAGGTATTTCCAGGTATACTTTAACATGCACTAGTCAGCGAGTAAGAATTGTACTTGAGTGAGTGACTGTGAGGAGAAGATAGATGGCGACTGCATGTGACTGCTTCTTGCACACTATGGTTTAGCATGTCAGGAAAGCACAGTGGGGCAAGTCTAACAGAATATACACAAGCTTCAGGGACTGAGCAAACGTCTCATCGAAATAAAAGGTAACCCCATTAAGAGACAATACTCTACAAAAAAAGGCAGCAAAAGTGATGTGGTAATAAATGCAGACAACCTACCTCAGCCAATATGATTCTTGTCTTAGCAACATCAAGAGGAGTGGTCAGTCCTCCTGCAATACCACCTGTAAAAGAGATAAGTTATCCTATACTACCTGACAGTGACATTGCCTCCTGCCATAAAAGTTGTTGAATGATGAGGTTTGATGTCTCAAGGAAACACATGAGACTATGAAAGGTATTGTAACGAATGTTCCCAGATCAACTTTTACCATCTAGAGTTTTTTATTCTCCCTGCAAAGCTCAGTGCAGCAGATAATTAGCCCTTTCAATCAACTCGATCCTGACTGCAGGTCCTGGGTGGCGCCCATGCATTTCTGTGGGCCCAAACTTTCGTTATTTCAATCCTAAAATTGGCCTTCACTGGATAAATTAAACTTGACTACCCCTTTTACTAGCTGCATCTGTCTTGGAAGCGCTTAGGGACAGTGAATGCATTGAAAACGTCACTGACCATAGAAAATGCCTTTTTCTATGGTCCATGACGTTTTCAATGCATTCACTGTCCCCTAAGTATTTTCTGCCTGTCCTAGCAAGATTTTCAAGCAATAGTGGTAGCTGTTACTTGCACTTGTCTCTTTTTTTCCCAAGCAAACTGAATTTTAAAAAAGAATGTGTTCATGGCGCTTGTATGCTTTTCCGCATAACACGACTGTATTACGGCGAAGCTGACAATAGAAAACCGGGCACAACTGTGCAATACGTACTAGACCGGTCCACAATTCTTTTTGCTAAAAAATCAGGTGCGTTTGATGTTTACTTTGTCTAGGAGCTTTCATGCTATCTATACATTATTTTTCCACTTTGGATATAAAGAAAGTGAGTGCGCCTCTGATTTGGGAGTATGCTAGTAGTATCGAGCAAATATTGCCTTGTGAATGAGCAGTGTGTGTGTGTGCTGCTTTTTCTGCATCTTGATTCGTTCGACCCACAAGGTAATTCGACTGATTTATTCGATCCCACGAATGTCGAATTAATGGAAGTCGACTGTATAACAGTGTTTTTGCATTCCACGACCATTGGAATGCAGCAGATGTGGCTGGGAATTGAACCCTGGCCCTCGTGCTCAGCAACAGAGTGCCACAGCCACTGTGGCATGTAACAAGTGGTGAAATTAGTTCACTTCCCTTGAACACCTGGCTTTTCAAGCCCATTTTCCCAAATTTCATTTTAAAGAAAATAGCTTTTTTTGGCTACTGTGAATGCTGGGTGCTGGCTGGGTATTTGCCTGAGTGAAAAGGCAGCAGACGAGTTATCCAAGTCACGAACCACGTTCGGTGCCTAAGGCATACTAGCTCCTTCAAACAGACATGCTGTTGCATGAAACCTTTAGGGCATTTGAATGTTTAGGTGCTATGCTCGGTAGTGGTGCTGTGTCACGTCTCTTCACTGCATGGGCTCAAGACTGCGGGGCGCGTTCATCGCCATAGATAGCTGTGCATCTCTTGTCAAGATCCAGCATGGTTTCATCTTATCATCATCATAGTTTCACTAAGACTGACTGACACTATGCACCATTTTAAAGTGAATGGTCAGAAACGTACCCAAATTTTGTGTAGTAAACCAGAGAAGAGGGAAGTGCCGATGTGCAGCCATTGTCATACCATCATTGTCACACTGTCACAATTATACTGTTCCGAGGCCAGTCATCACATGGTCGAGATTTTGTTGTCATACTGCCTTCATCGTCGTGCCTAAACCATTTTCATCGTATTTACACTGTCATCCCATCTACTAAAAGATGTTAATAATAATTTGTGCCATTGTAATCAAACACCATTATTGATCTCAGCAGCGTACTTTGGAAGTACTGCTAACCTTTCTACTTGGTTTCTGTGGTCTGCATAATGCATTTTCTTGTTTTGACAATTATGTTCAATGGTTTCTGCATAATTTCTTACAGATCAATCACGAAAGTGTTAAGCCCAAACATTATCTTATGATGCAGACTAAAGAACACTATCATAATGTGAAATAAATGTATGAAAGCTGCAGAACGTCCAAACTAAATTTCCAGCAGAATGTCCAAACTTTCCATGTTAACTTTTTCAAGGTGGGTCAGTGAATTCAGGAAGTCAGTGTAGTTTCACAGAAACTGACATAACATACCTGATATAGCCCCACAAACAGCAGCCTGCCAGGTCACTAAGGCATCCGGGTTTGCAAACATGTTCTAAAAAAAAAGGCGCAAGTCCCAGAACACCTGTGAAAAGATGAGCTAACACAATGCAACAAAGTAGGGGCACTTACTGAAAAGTGTTACCACGCACAAGTGCACACTGGCCAACAGGTATACAAGCTATTAAGCAAACCTCATTAAATGACACCCAACAACTTTTTTATTATATGGTAGCATCATTCCATCTCAAGTGCACTAGGTGCTTTTCCGACCATCTCCGATTCTGCTGAAAAAATCATACCATTTTACCTCAATATGGGAAGTAATTCCAGCAATTTTTTTCTAAAAAATTCACCGATGACTACGGTACTCCCTAATGCAAAATTTAAGCAAAGCTCTATACATGTTTTCATTTCACAATATATTGGCTGGTACAGACAATCTGTCCCGTGTGGCTTGTTGCAAACAGAGCAAACTGTGCCACAAATGCCTCGCTAATCTGGAGATCGCAAGAGCCAGAGCATGGGTGACACATGGGTTCGTTTCACACCAGCAGCTGCCATCTCATAGCCATCATTGCTGCACCTCGCTTTTCTTCTCGCCCCTTTGCCACACCCTCCTCCTACACTTTCCTCCTCATGTCTTTCGTTCCCCACTGCGCTCCACATTCACTTTTTCATCTTTCGCTGTGTTCGTTCGCTCGGTTACGCTGCCAACACTCGCCACTGAGACGGGTGCCTAACAGCTGTGCTCTAAATAGTTTTCTAATGCCATGAGGGTGCTTTAAAGGTTGCACACACAAGGGAAACCATATTGGGCAGAAAAATTTCCACAATATTACTGGTATGACCTATTACTGAGATTTTTTTATATGTTTGGCAGACGGCACTATTTTATGACTATTGTACTTTATTGCTTTTTGTTTTAATTTACATTATCTTCTGTCAAGAAAAAAGTTGACAACTTCCCCATTCTTAAATATCTTATAGAGAAAAAACTATTTGTTCCATGAGGAATATATTCACAGTATGGGCCTGGTATGTGTGTATACTAGATCACAGACATACTACAATAAGAAATAAAAACTAAACCTAAAACCTAAAAGCATGTTAATATGACAAAAATGGGGAAAAAGTGATCTTTTGATCATATTGTGGCTCAATTTTCACACTGTATCAGTCCAAGCAAAATATGGCCTAATCAGCATTGTATAGTACGCTTTGCTGCCAATTTATTAGAAAGTTTAAAAAAAGTAAATTTTGTTTTAAACAAAAAAAAATTTTTTTAACTGCAGAATCATAAGGTTGCACAGGGCATCTCTTTGTTTCGCCTTCACTACATGCGTCAGTCATCGTTTTAGCCCGGCTCGTTTCATGCGTTCATTTTCTTTCTTTTTGAAGACAAGGTTTTCTTTGGTGACTTCAGAACGATTTGAGGTTCGTGGGGTCTAGATTTCTGGCCACATTCGTCATGTAAATTAGACGATCTGAGGATTTCTAGTGCATGCAGGACAAAGAAACAGGTGTGAAATTGAAGCTTGGAGCGAAAAAGAGTAAATGTACTAAATAAACATAATGACTTCTTCATACATAGCTCTACGCTAACACTGTGTGTCTTTTTCATTCCAAGCTTCATTTTGATGCTTGCTTCCTGTCCCATGTGCACTAAAATGCCTCAAATCATCTAATTTATGAGACGAAAGTGGCCAGAAACCCAGACCCCACAAACCTCAAATCAATTTGAAGTCACCAAAGAAGACGTCTTCAAAAAGAAAGGAAAGGAACGCATGAAACGAGCCGGACTAGAATGACGACCAGCGTGTTATGCAGTGAATGCAAACGAAGATGCACTGCACAACCTGGTGATTGTGCAGTTTAAGCATTTTTTTCTGGCTTGAAGCAAAACTTACTCTTTTGGAACTTTCTAAATAAATTGGCAGCAAAGCATGCTATACAATGCTGATCACGTAATATTTTTACTTTGACCGCTACATTGTGAAAACGGAGCCACAAATTCGGTCAAATGTTATTCTTTCCATTTTCGTCATGGTATTAACGGAAGGTTAAGGTTTCATTTCTTATCAGAGTATTTTTACTACCGCATTTACTCGAACATAATGTGAATTTTTTTTTAATAGAACAGATCCAAAAATTGCATGCACGTTAGAATTGAGTACGACCCTATATCTGTGTTACCATATTGCCATTGGCAATTTAAAATGGCGCCTCATACACGCTTCGAGCCTAGCTGCCGTAGCTTCCTCCATGTGCAGCAGTACATGTGCTTAGGCAATGCTTCCTTTGGCTAAGGTTAGTGCTACGTCCATCTTCCCATTTTCTGCGTTTGCTCTATTGCAAAGACATGCCGAGTTCATCACGATGCCGCAATTAAAAGGAAGGCGATCACGTGTGCAGAGACGGGCAGAAGTCGGGCTGTGTCACAGGTGTTCGGAGTTCCCGAAACTTGCGTACAGGACTGGCACAAATAGGAGAGGCGGTCTACACCGGCGGCTGCTGCGTACGACGCGGCCGTGCGGCCCCTATCTTGAAAGCGATCTGCGACAGAGAAAAGAGTCTACGCATCTAGGCACACTGCGCTGTGTTCTCGTCGCTTAGCTCGTGTTGAAGCGAAAGGGCGCACAAAGGTCAATTCCCTCACTTCTGCTATTGCACTTCCTTGCTTCAGCGTTTTGATAAAGAGTTTTCGCGGTCATTGAGTGAGACGTGTTCATGTTTACTTGCGCGAGCATGACACCTTGCTTGTTAATTTAGCTAGTAAGTAAATGTTTAAAAGTTTATATGGCCAATAAAACTACTACCCTTACTTTTCATATAGCTGTCTACTTATTTGCTATCGTAATCGATGCTTCACCTTTCGGGTGAAACTGCGACTTTTCTTATTTATTGCGACTTCAGTGGATTGGGAGTAAATCCTTGTTTTTTCAAACGAGAGAAAGTTGTATTTCTGTGTGAAAAAATGTGTTGCGTGGTGCTGTAAAGGAATTTTCCTTTCTTTAGGTCAAGGCAAACACGTGTGTGTTACAATTGAGTGTGCTTTTTTATTTTTTTTTATTTTTTTTTTTGTCGAGGAAGATAGGTCAAGGAAGATGGTCGAGGAAGAACGGGCGTGCTTTACAATCGAGGGCACATTAGAATCGAGTAAATACAGTATCTAGTATACACACATAGGCCCACGTTTCAGTTCATTTGAATTTATTTAATTTACCACATACATGAAGTTTTAGATAAGTGATTGGGACGAGTAAAAAAGCTGCATTAAACAGCTTGACCAGCCCTACGTCACCGTTTCACTATGGTAGCATGGCAGTAAAAAAAAGATATATTTCAACATCGCTGTCAAATGAGAATACACATGATACACACAGAAAACTATTTTACAAAAAATGAATTTGACTAAAAACATATTTAACATGGCATGCTTAAAACAGAAGTGTTAGTGTACAAACATTTTCATAAAAAATGTTGAAATTATTTAATGTCTTCAGCAAGTAATAACTTAGAAGCTTGAAAGCCATAGTTTGTGCGCAGCCATGGCACATACCATTGTTCCGAGCATCGATTTAGGAGCAAAGAAGGACTTAGCCGCAAGTTAGCCACACTGTGTATATAACCGCAATTTTTTACAGTATCAGTTCTAGAGGAAAGTAATAAAGTGTATTGATATAGCATGTTTAATTTAATTACATTGTATTTAACAAATAGTTCAGAAGTGTGTGCATTGAATGGTAGGTTTGCAACAGAACATAGGGCCTTTTTTTTGTAGGTTAAGATTATTTATGGATTGCTTTGTTCCGTTACCCTAAATTAATTTATAACAGTGCAGATGAGAATAGTGCCTGAAATATCAAAAGCTTTTGAGGAACTAGCAATACATGCTGACATTTTCGAAGTGCGCCCAAGACCTTGCAAGACTTTGTTTTGTAAAAATTCCTTATGGTGGTCCCATTTCATGTATTCATGAAAAATAACACCTAAAGATTTTGCTTAGAGGAAAATTCAATTTTATTATTTAACATGAGGTTATAAGAATGGGTGGGCTCATAAAGCAGGGATGTAGAGAGAAAAAGCTTTAGTTTTGGAACAGTTAATTTGTAAAGAATTTCTAAGTGTCCAGATGCATATTTTTTCTAATGCTATGCTAGCTAAATTCATGAGGTGATGTATATTTGTTCCGGAAAAGAAAAGACTTGTACCACCAGCATAGATTACATATTGGGCTGAAGGGTCAACATTTGCAATGTCATTCATAAATATAGTAAACAAAAGCGGTCCCAATATGCTGCCTTGGGGCACTCTGAATTTAACAGGTTGTATAGAAGATAGAGCTCTACCTATCTATACACATTGACGTCTGTTTGCTAAGTAGTTTTGAATGAGATTGAGGGCAACACCACAAACTCCATGACACTGCAGCTTTCCTATTAGTGTTTCATGGATAACCTTATCAAAGGCATTGGACATATCTAGAAATATGGTCAGCGTGAATTTTCTTGCTCTGGTATTTTTAAGGATCAATTCTTTTTGAAACAGTAGAACACTTTCTGTTGAAAAACCTGATCTAAATCTATACTGCAATTATCTTATGACAGAATGTCAAAAAATTCTGACAGTACAAGATGAATAATTTTTTTCAAGTCCTTTGGAACATAGGGCAACAATTGAAATGGGCCGATAATTACCGAGAATATTTTTATCACCACTTCTGTATATTATTGTCACCTTAGCATTCTTCATATGATGTGGGAAAGTGCCAGTTTTTAAGGAAAGATTGTAAATACTCATCTTAAAGTTTTTAAATCCTATCAATACTTGATTTTCATCAGTTGTGGAAATAAATATTGATTCCTTGAGTGGCACGGGTAAGTAATCAAAGGCGCTATCTTGATGTGAGCTCTCAGTTACAGATGTAAACTATTCATTGAATTTGTCGGCTAACTTCTTGCCTTTAATAACTTCATTGTCAAAAAGTTCTTCTAAACTATTTATTACTCTACCTGGAGCGTTACCGATGAGCGTAACTTATCCCATATTTGTTTGATATCTGTGACCCCCTTGAACATGGTATAACAGAGTGGGCAATGCGGACCATCGACAAGCATGTGGATTTATAAGCCATTCTTCTGCTTCATGCAGGTGTGCAATATTGGTCTGGCCGCATCAATTCTGCAACTACATACAGCCAGTGCGGGACTGCACAAGCCATATCTCTCGAGCTGTCAGGTGTGCCCCCGAATCACAACTGCTTCACCGCTGCCCCTGGTGCTGCATCACAGCCTTCGTGATGCTGCCCCTTCTCTGTCTCAAGATACTCTATCAGAGGAGCTACCTGGTCGTCACGTGATGGCAGCTCAGTGCCTTAAAAAGCATCGACCCCAGCTGCGCAATTTCAGTGAGCACAGCGGACCGTATACAAGCATGTGGATTTATAAGTCATTCTTCTGATTCATGCAGGTTAGTGATTACTATAGCACAATTAAA
The DNA here is from genome assembly GCF_038994185.2 of Dermacentor albipictus. Taxonomy (NCBI): domain Eukaryota; kingdom Metazoa; phylum Arthropoda; class Arachnida; order Ixodida; family Ixodidae; genus Dermacentor; species Dermacentor albipictus. Next base: position 160,184,735 of record NC_091825.1, on the reverse strand, counting down.
AGCGATTATCGTGGTCTTGTGGTCTTGCCGTGTCCTGAACAGCGCATCTCTATTGGTGAAAATGTGTGTTGTGTGTGCTTGCTCATACTGTGAGGAGATATTGATTTAAATATCTGCCCCTCTGGCAACAGTACCTCTTCCATTGAATCCATGCTCAAGGCTGTAGGCTCAAGGAACTATTGGCAGGTCAAAATGAACTGGTAACAGATGTAACAGCACTTAGGAAACAACAGACTAGCATGGAAAAACTCGTGGCTGATCTTGGAACCAGGTTTGCCAAGTTGGAAAAAGAAAGCTTTGCGTGTCGACGACCTTGAACAAACAGCAAAATCTTTGGAAGCAAAATTAACTGACCTAGAAGATAGGAGTAGACGTTCAAACATGGCGGTCTTCGGTATTCCTGAAGGTTTGGATGAGACAGAATTAGTCCTAAAAAATAAAGTTCACGACAAAATTTTTGCTGCAAAGCTTGACATTCAATGTAAATCCGTTGGTAGAATTCATCGCCTTGGAAGGCCGGGCAAACAAAGACTGGTCGTAATTTATTTCCAGGTTTTTAATGAAAACCAGCTTGTGTTGAAAAACGTTTACAAATTGAAAGGCACCAGAATATCGGTCCAGAATGAGTATTCACAAAGTACTCTGAGTAAGCGAAGACTTTTATGGAAGAGCGCAAAAGCTGAGAAGGAGCAGAGAATGAAAGTCAGCTTAACTAATGACAGACTGCGAGTGGTTAATAAGTTTGTTTGGGATGAACAAAAAACTCGAGAACACAAATTCGTGGTAATCAAGGTACTCCAAAGAATGACTGACGCACTACGGTTGCAGTCAAAGAATTACAGGTTCTAAACATTAATGCTCGCAGCATTGTTAACAAAACTGAGAAACTTGAATCGGTTATCTTGAGTTACAATCCCCACGTAGTTGTGTTAACCGAAACGTACCTGCATGACGCTATTGATGACACAGTTCTTTTTCCTCCGTCTGATCAGGCCTATCATCGCGATAGGTCATCGAGGGGCGGTGGGGTAGCAATTTTGGTAAAGAAAAATATAACTGCTGTTCTTTTACGTAAAACCAGGAACCTAGAAGCTGTTACATTGAAACTTTCTTGCTGGGGTAAAATATTTTTATTGTTTGCCATTTATTAAGCCCCTGACTCTCCTGCACAATTTCTTGTTGATGTTTGTAAACATATTGCATCGTTTACAAGTGATAATGTGCTGCTTATAGGCGATTTTATTCTCCCATACATTAATTTGAAGAATGCACCTTCCTTCACCGAGTCTAACTTGCACATGAACTACCTACGCAATATTATGCTTTGTCTTAACTTGCAACAGGTTGTCAAACATTCGAAACGCGTTCATGGCACGTCGGCACTGGTCCTTGATCTTGTTTTTGTAAGTCGATCTATTAAACATTTTTCTGTCTCCGTTGAACCTGGAATTTCTGACCATGAACTCGTGTATTTCACAAGCTCGTTTAACTCGTGTCAAGTCAGGAAAAGCAAGACAATTACTATTAAAGACTTCTCTCGAGCCAATTGATGAAAGGGTTCTAGATTACCTAGAAATATGCCTTGACAATTTCCGAGGGCGTGATATCACTGTACTTTGGGACACATTTAAAAAAATTGTTAATCCCTGCCTCAACAATTTTATTCCGAGCAGAACTAAACGAACATGTAAAGTCACTCCCTGGATAACTAGAGAAATCTTACACCTTAAAAGAAGAGTTAAGCGCTTAAGACAGCAATGTGGTTCACATGGTGCAATCCAAGAAATCACAACAACTTAAACCAAAAGTTGGGGCATGCTAAGCATCAGTACTTCAAGCATACACTGCCAAATTTTATTCGCTTCGCACTGAAAAAATTTTGAGCCTTTTTAAGAAAATAGAACAAGGCAATTAGTCATATTGTACACGAGGGGATTATCATAAGTTAAAAGCACAATACTTCCACAGTGTTTTTTCCGACCCTGATACTACTACACTTCATAACTGTACGCCATGAAACTCTGCGCCTGATACTGTGTCATTACCAGGTGTTGTTTCAATGCTACTCAACCTTAAAACTAAATCCTCCCCAGGTGCAGATGACATACCCAACGTTTTTTATAGGAGGTATGCCGAAGCAGTAGCACCTTATTTCGCTAATATAGTTCAAGCGTCCTTGTCTTCAGCTACCCTGCCTAGAGATTGGCTCTTAGCACGTGTTCGACCTGTACTGAAAAAAGGCGACGCCACACTAGTGACAAGTTATCGTCCTATATCACTAACTTCATCGTGTTGCAAACTACTTGAACATCTCATAGCTAAGGAAATTAATAAGTTTGTAGGGGATAACAACATACTTTCTTCTTGCCAACACGGTTTTCGCAAGGGTTTTTCTACTGTAACACAATTAACAACAGTTATCCACAATGTTGCTAGTGTTCTTGATAGGACCGGTCAAATTGATGTAATATTTTTAGATTTTAGAAAGGCATTCAATCTCATATCACATAGCAAACTTATTTATAAACTAGAATCAATTAACTTTCCAACCTACTTAGTGAATTGGGTGGCTGCTTATCTGACTAACCGCATGCAGTTTGTTTCAATGAATGATAACTCATCCAACGAACTTCCAGTATCATCTGGAGTGCCCCAGGGCAGCATACTGGGCCCTTTACTATTCTTGATATACATTAATGACATTACAAATGAAATTAAATCCCCAATTCAAATGAGATTATTTGCAGACGATTGTGCACTGTATAATGAAATTAACTGCCATGAAGATCAGTTAGTACTTAATTCTAATCTCCAAAGCATTCTTTCGTGGTGTCGTCAATGGAGCATGGAATTAAATACCAGTAAAACAGTGTACATGTCAATAACCAAAAAGAAAATTATTAAACTTTTGTTTGTCTACAAACTAGGTTCTGAACTGCTTGTAGAAATCAGCGAGTACAAGTACTTGGAAATCACAATAGCCAACAACCTCAGCTGGAGTGCTCACATCTCTAAAATATGTACCTAACCCTTCGTTCAGGAAACTTTGCTTTCTCAGACATAAGCTAAAACATACACCTCCTAAAACTAGCTTAACGGCTTATACATATCTAATTCGACCTGAACTCGAATACGCCAGCATTGCCTGGAATCCCTATACAAAAACTAATGTTGATGCTCTTGAATTGATACAGCGTAAAGCTGTCAGGTTCACTTATTCCAAATATCGTACAAGTGACTCTCCCTCTAGTCTAATGACGCAGCATAACATTCAGACTCTACAATTACGAAGAAAAATACAAAGACTAAAATTTCTGATTTCACTCAAGAATAATCTCTTGTCTATAAACCCAGATCCTTACTTAGAACCACTAACAGCACGTCGAACATGGCATCATCATGCTGAATTTTTAACACCTTATAACAACCAAATTAACCTTTTCAAATATTCTTTCTTTTTACGCACCATAACAGATTGGAACAGCCGACCTTTTTCACAGTTATGTAATGCTGATCTTTTAGAACATATAAGTCTTCAACATCACTGGCATTAACGTACTGCGAATTTATACCTACACTTATCTCTTTTCGTGTGTTCAGTAATCCTGTGTCTCGTTGGCTGCAGTAATGGCCTCGTAAAATGTTGTTGTTTTTTTCTTTCTTTTGGTCTGTGTATCTGCGTGTGGGACATGCTTTTGACAAATTGGTTGTGTTTCAAATGCATAAACAACTTTATATATCATTGTGTTGCTACGCTTCATTGCCCTGCACTTGATGTTGCCGTTTGCTAATATTTGTACAGCTTATGTCTCTTTCTTTTCATTTTTCTGCTTTTACTATTATTACTCCTCTTTGTTGCTAGGTATATGATCTTGTTATATGCTAAATATTTGTATGCATTGCTTGGATATATTTTTATGTAGTTTTGCCCCTCCTGATTGGGCCATCTTTTGGGCTTGCAGTATTCTGTAAATAAAAATAAATAAAAAATGATTTTGTTCTGTTTGCCATTGTAACTTAATGACCAAATTTCTACATTTTTTAAACATCCTCAAGGCATTTGGATTTCGGTTAACTAGGAATGCATGAAATAGCCTATCCTTTTCCTTCAGCATCTTTAGGATTTCTGTAGTCATCCAAGGTATGAGGCACATTCTGTTTTTTTAAAAACCTGAAGTGGGAAATGTTTATGATAAACTGAACTAATTGTTCGGATAAAATAGTCGTTAGCTAAATCAATACAGGAGAAAGAAAATAAGTCATCCAACTGTGTTTGGTCAATTTCACCATGAAAGTGAGAAAGAGTTTGAATTTACAACTCAATAATATATACCAGAAGCAGCCTGCCTAGGTGTGTAGTGGGATTGGAGTACAATAGAATATATAAGTAGGTGATGACTGATAGCGGTACAAATAGTGCTCGAAAGTGAAATTGTGAAACTGTGAAATTATTCCTCATGGAACAGTTAGTTCTCTCTGTATAATATATAAAATATGCGGCAATTGTTGACTTTTTCTCATGACTAAAAATAATGTAAATTAGAACATAATGTAATAAACTGCAATAGTCATGAAAGAGTGCCATCTGTAGAATATAGAAAAAAAAATTTTGCAGTAATAGGTCAAAGCAAAAATTTTGTAGAATTCTTTCTGCCCAACATAGTTTTCCTTCTGTGTGTAACTTTCAAGGTGCCCTCATGGCATCAGCAATTTTATTTTCAGAAGGAAATCACTTCAATAGTGTGACTTAACATAGGATGATTTTTTTCAGTAGAATCGGAGATGGCCGAAAAAACACCTAGTGCACTTGAAATGGAATGACCCAGTAGTTAGTTTACAAGGTCGAGACAAGAGGAACCAATATCCCATTTTATAAATTAAAATATCTTAGTACCTTAATTTGCATTATGATCTTGCATTCCTTTAGAGAACAAAGGTTTTGTCCAGTGGCCTTTCCAAGATGTAATAAGCTTTTCAGATGCCCCACAGCTATATTAGGAGCACCAGGAACACCATTAGACACAACAGCTTGCACAATATTATGTGCAGCAAGTATCTTGCGCCATTTTCTGTGGTATCAGTTAAAGTAAACATTTCTAGATGCATACGAGCAATCGCCTTTCAAAAAGAAGAAAACTTTAGTCAGTGATGACTCTAGTCCAAGTCATCTTTGTTTCTGTGGGTGGCACCAACACAGTGGTGGAAAAGCAGAGACATGACTCTTTCTTCAAGTAGTGCTCTTAAATGAGCTAGTTGGTTGCAAGATTCTTGATTCTTTTTACCTACGTGAAAGAAACAGGGCACAAAGAGGGCACACAAATACCACAAACACTGAGCTACAACTGAAACTTACCTTCACAAAAGGACGCTCAAGCAAGAACCATAAAACATGTGCCATTTTCACCGTGCATGCATGCTACTCATCCTCTACTATATTAAATTTTCTTCTGTGTGATACCAACAGGCGATACAAATGCAGTTATCACCTTTTTTTTTCAATGCATAATGCCTCAAACACCAGTTTACAGGGCTCCCAACTTCAAGTTTCACGAAAGACGACAGTGCGACTCCTTCCCATGGCGAAGAGCGGTGTCACCATGTATTAGGTTGACAGTACTGCAAGGCACTCGTAATGCCCGTGAGCTATCAAAATTGCTCTTTGCATCGTCGTTGTTTCATGATGGTTTGGCGGTCGAGTATCCAAGGTGTCCGATACTGTTGCATGGTGAAATGCCACAACAGTGACAGAAACACTCTGATCCTGCAGCCGCCTGTCAAATTCTACAATGTCCCAGGTAAATGGTATGAAAAGGAATGCAGTCAGACATGAATAACCACTGTCCACAGAATAAAGTAAGTCAGAATGGGAAAGTTTGCCATTTTACTTAAAGGGGCCCTGAACTAGCCCTTGGGCTTGGTGAAATAACATAGTCCGCGGGTAGCATACACTGCTGTGAGCATTCTAGATCCAAAAGTCAAGTTTTGCTGTTGTACGCAGTGCGTGGAGCTCGCAAGCAGATCGCAAAGTAACCTTCCTCTCAAATGATCTCTTTCTAAAAGAAGCCCTTGTCCTCAATCTCTTCCGGATGCTTTATTTCATCATTCCCTCAGATGGCTGCTGTTGGCCGATAGCTGACATCAAGCTCCGCTTGGCTACATGGCGTAGATACCACGGCCGCTGCGAGCTGCTGCCACGAGTCCATTGGCTAAGCGCACTGCGGGTTGCTTAGGACAACTATGTTTGACTTATGTTTAGCACGTCGTAGGGACCAAAGGCAGAAGTCGTGGCGTCTACGTTAACATCCAAAATGAAATTTAAGCTGCACACCACAGTGACGTTTAGAAGGCAGAGCATTATGGGCACACCCCACTATGATTTTTCGTTAACAACGCTAGACCACATAGCGCTCCTAAACCGCATGATCTTAAGTATCGCCGCATTGATCCGAACACCTTGAGTAACTTTCGGAACGCGATTTCCACCACTGACTGGGAACACGTCCTATCGATAAATGACCCTGACACAGCTTACGATGCCTTTTTATCCAAACTGAAAGCTATTTACGACACTTCTTTTCCTCTGAGGCACGCAAGAAAATGCAAAAACAGAACACCATGGATAACGGCAGAACTAATTCGTGAAATAAAATTAAAAGACAAGTTATTTACGCAGTTCATTAAATCTCGAGACCTTGAAAAATTAGGCACATATAAAAAATACCGTAATCAGTTAAACCTAAAACTGAAGAGGGCGAAATTGGACTATTTCAGCCATCTTTTTGACCCCGCTTCGAGAAACAGTGCCCGAGACCAATGGGACCAATTAAATCGCTTGCTTAACTTCCGGTCACGCCGTCCTATTACTTCCGTTGAAAAAGAAGGCGAAGTTCTGTACGGAAAGGAACTTTCCAACCAGTTTAATAGGTTTTTCATTAATATTACAAAATCACTTTGTGTCGCACCAGATGTCCTTGTCGGTTATGCCTGTGCGGCACCAAGCGTTCACGAAACCTTATTTATGTTTCCAACTACTGAATCTGAAATAATATTCGTGTTTTCGAACCTCCGATCGAGCAAATCCAAGGATAAAGATGGTTTTCAAATCCAACCATTTAAATTTGTAATAGACTTATTAGCCCCGACACTAGTATATATTTATAACCTTTGTTTCAGTAGCGGCGTCTTCCCAAAACAAATGCAGATCGCAAAGGTTGTTGCCATACATAAAAGTGGATCTGTTTCTGACTTTTCCAATTACAGACCAATATCGATTTTTCCAGTACTATCTAAAGCATTAGAAAAAATTATTCATTGCCGGTTGACTAACTTTCTAAGTAAGCATTCAGTTCTTTCTGACTACCAGTTTGGATTTAGAAAACAGAGGTCGACTGAGATGGCAATGACTAAACAAAAAGAAATTATAATTGCTGCCTTTGAGGAAAAGCTTCTTGTTCTCGGGATATATATACACTTATCCAAAGCATTTGATCTAATTGACCACTTTGTATTATCTCAGAAACTCAGTCACTATGGCATTAGGGGCATCAGTCTTGCTTTAATACAGTCTTACCTAAAGTACCGTAAACAAATGGTGTGTTTAAATGAAACCTCATCAGATGTTGAGCCAATCTTATCCGGTGTACCACAGGGAAGCATTTTAGGGCCTCTGTTGTTTTTAGTTTATATAAATGACATTTTTTATACCCCCTTACCGGTTCAACTCGTAGCTTACGCTTATGATATTACAATGCTTGCCACAGGAAACACACTAGCTGAGTTATCCGTCCGTGGCAACCAATTTTTGGAACATTTGCGTCACTGGTGTAATAAAAATTGTCTTGAAGTTAATATGAATAAAACAAAGGCTGTGATATATAGAACAAGAAATAAAGTAGTAAGTGGTGATATCGAACTATTATTAGGTAATGACAAGATTGATATTGTATCCAGTATAAAATCTCTTGGTGTTATATTCTCCGAGACACTCAATTGGGACCTACAAATTGAAAATATTCGTGCTAAAATGAACAGGTTAAATGGCGTGTTATGTAAACACAGGTTAACCCTTCCCACACAGGTTAAACTCCTCATTTATAATTCATACATAGCGCCAGTGATTACTTATTGCCACGCAGTTTGGGGCACAACGACACAACACAATAAACAGCGCCTTCTAATTCCACAAAAGCGCATGGTAAGGCTGATAGCTAATATACCATGGAATGCTCACACTAGAGAATATTTCAGGCAGTTCAATATTTTAAGTATAACTACCTTGTATGTGTTCAAACTTCTTTGCATTTACAAAACTGCTGTAGCAACGAACAATAACCTTATGCTAACAATGTTTCAGCTTGTACGTCATGAACCTACATATGATGTACGTCACTCTATGTAATGGACCCTACCGTTAGGTCACACCAAATACCGTACACAATCTTTATCGTACAATCTGCCTAGGTACCTAACGTTCTCGAAGATAATCATTTTTCTCTTAGGTTGCTTTCTATACAAACTTTTATAGAACTGATAAATCTTTTCGGGCCTTCGAGCGAATAGCTCACCTGTGTAACTGTATTCTGTATACTGTATTCTGTAACTGTATTCTAACTGTATAGCATACTTGAGTGAATTCTATTTGTCTGTATTTTTGTCTACGTTGGCGTTAGAAATGTGTAATGGGAATTGGCGAAGAAATTGTGAAATTGCGTTAATTGTGTAAAATTATGACAATGTAATAGATTCCATGTAAAAATTACAATTATGCAATAGATTAGGAGTATTGTGATGTTGAAATCTGTTTCTGTGTATACTTTGCAACCTGTCGCATTGTCTTTGTTTTTTCACCACACTGCTGCTCTGCAGGGAGTAGGAGGTCCTCAAGCTGCATTCGGCAGCTTTTTCCCTTCCGTCCTCTCTCATTTCTGTACTTTGTTTTGAGAGAAATAAAAATCTATCTATCTAATCTATCTATGCTATAGCCTTCGCAGTGTAAGGCATTGAAGAAGGAAGAGGAGCACAGTGGAGGCGATGTTTGATTGCCAATAACTCCACTTCTGCTGAATGCACTGAAGTACTTTTTGCATCAAAGTATTTCTGAAATAGCCTGTTTTCACTTCAAATGCCTTTCTCCACTTTGGTAAAAAGTGGTTTAGGGACCCTTTAATGTTTGCTATTATTTGGTGCAGTGTTGCTGCTTTGCCTTGCAGCTCAGTCATGGCAGTTAGCTCGTGACAATGACAATATTACTGAAGCTCTACTTTGACGTGCTACGAGTGATGGATTGAGCATCAGTTGATTTGCATATGCGATGCACAGTGTGCTTTCTCGTGTTTGATTAAAAGACGCGCTTGATCAGTAATATTTCTGTGGTAGCAAGTTGCAAGCAGTTGAGTGCTTCAGCACAGACGTATGGTTAGGCAGCCCATTTCTAAAACGAATGCGGACTGTACTGTCTGGCATCTTGACTCTGTAAGTTGTGTTGCGAGAGGAGGGCAGTGTTGGTTTCAATTGATTTTGCTCTCAGTAATTCTTTAATGCCGGTGCCACAATCGCGATCAAGCTTGGTACAGATCAAAGTTTTCAGTAGTGATCAAAAATTGTAGCTGTTGCATGGTTCAACAGGCTGGATCGTGTAGGTTGATCTCACTTAGCATTATGGTGTAAATAACAGCCTATGACATTGATCTACTGCATTCGGTCATGCAAAATTGTGGTCAAAAGTGCCAGTGTAGAAGTACTCAATCCAGATGGGACTCAACAGTGCTCTTAAATGCCCGAGTGACAGGGATATAAATTCATCATGGGTTTAGACATCTTAGGGATGTCACAGACTTGTCACGCCACAGGATTGTAAAATCGTCTCTCCTGCTACTTGTGAGGCGGCTTTCCATGCGAGTTTCTTTGCACATTTTTTTTTAGCCTTTGACGAATTCTTTGCCTCTTTCTGTTTCTAACATGCAGTGATATCACATCACATCGCGCCACTCAATGCAGCTACGCGAAGCTGCCACTCCTGCAGACGCTTTGTGGTGGCACCTAGCGAAGGCTATGAGCTCCAGTGTCCCCTTTAATAATGGACCCCAGTTGCATGCAAGAGCCCCCTCGACTGACTGCGCAACATTGATAAAGATTTCACATTTGAAAACGTTAAATAAACTGGCATGCAAAGGCGAACAAGCACTAGTTATGACACTGCCAACAACAGCAGTGGTGCACGCTTGTTTCCTTTCTTTTCTGCGCTAGCTGCCCAGAAATATGTAGAGGTTCATGGGTGGGTGTCAGCCCTCTGCATTTTTTGAGGCTGTTGTGGCACTGATTGGCAGGCTTGTGTGGACAAATGCATAGGAGACACAATCGTGCAGCCCATACTCCCGTATGCAGCATGCCTACACAAATGCACTGCCTGGTGGCGTTTTCATTTGCTTCCACGAGCGGCGCTGCTCAGCAGCATCTGTAGCACCGTGCAGCACAGTTTGGGAAGCCAGTTAGATTCTGATTTAAACCTATGCAAGACACGTGTGCTAGCAAAAAAGACACAGTTGCACCCGAAAGATGAAGCATCAATTGTGATAGAGAATTAGCAGACAGCCATACAAAGTAAGGATAGTACTTTTATCGGTCGTATGAACTTGTAAACATTCGCTCGCTAACTAAATTAATCAGCGTGGTGCCAGCATGCACAGCAAACATGAACACATTACACTCTATGACTGCAGGCACTCGCTGTCAAAATGCTGGCATGAGAAAATGCAGCAGCAGCAGCGAGCGAAGTGACATTCATGCTGTCTATCACTGCAACGCAAAGCAAGTGCCGAGGACACATAGCACGCACAAAGCTATAAGCCGCCGACGTACCTGGACTCTGCCCCTAACGCAAATCGCTCTCAAAATAAGGCCTCGCGACCGCGCGCGGCCGCCACATGCGCAGTTGCAGCCGGAGAGAACACCGCACCCCTCCCTTCCCCTCCCACCGGCGCCTTGCAATGTTGGGTGCCTTGCACACGAGAGAATACAATGCGCTTCCTCTTCGCATGGGCGAGACTGAGTCAGGACCGTCGGCTCTCCTCACACACTTTCACTCATAAATACAACGTAGGGCGCGCGGCAATGGTGTTATTGCCCTTAGACTTTATACGGAACTTCATGGCGATGCCGATGGCGGAAATGCACTTGGAGTGTCCACGTAATTGCTATTGCAATAAACGTCCAGGACATCTTGCGGATTACTGTCAAAGCTGTCAGTGTAGCCGACTTTTTGATATTGTAAACATCTTATGAAGGTTTAAATCAGTATCTAATAGATTGGTATTTGAGACTTCTGCATCAGAAAACAAGGTGATAACTGCATTTGCACCACTTCTGTTAGTATCACACACACAAAAAAATTCAATATCTTAAGAGGATGAATGGCACGCAAGCACGTTAGAAATGCTGTACATTTTACCGTTCTTGCCCAGGCAACCTTCTGTGAAGTAAATTTCAGTTCTAGTCCAGCTATTCAAAAGGCGCAGTGCGACTGAGATGGACACAAATAAACACAAAACCACATAACAAGCACTGACTAAAAACTGGTTTTACTTGCAGTGAAACTGGCCTATTTATGTGCAAAGGCTTGCCACATGACACCACAGTTACCAACTCAGAAATGGTCGCATATGATCAAACATAACGAGAGACTGCAAACGAATAAGATCATATTGTGCTAAATCCACAGCAATAGAAACAATAAACGTGTTTATTAAACTATGATTTACTATCACCACGAGTCTCAAAGCTCAAGGCTAAGTCACTATGCAGAAAAAAATATAAATAATGAAAACAAGGAACATGTGCACCAAACATAAGAGCCCACACGCTTAGCTTGAGCAGGTGTTTGTGATAGATATGCAAAACTACAGAAGGGTTAAAACATTTATGACCTAAACAAAACCTTCAAGAAACTTGTTCTCAGCGTCATTCAATAAAATGGATGGCTTACTCATTCAGTTGTCCACCGATCTTATAATAAAGGAAGCTTCTACAATTTCTCGCTCAGTCCTATCTCTTGCTTTCTTCATGAACTTAGCAGCATGAAATCTTGGCTTGCAGCTGCACAGTTTGTAATGTTCACTTAGAAAGACACCAGTCTTACTGCATACGTTAGGATTATGCTCCCTGGCCCACTCGTTGAAGCATCTCCCCGTCCTACCAATATACCGGTGACCGCAACCCAAAGGAGTTTCATAGACATTTGTCCCACATTCAGTGAAATTTGTCTTGCTGCTTCTTAGTCCAGCATTTGTGGTGGCTGCATCTCCTCTTTGTGTCCCGTTTCTTTTGTGCTGTTAAAATTAACGAAGAATTACTTTCTTCCCTCCTTTTTTCTATCCTGCCTTTCACTTCTAGCCCCTGGCTTCATTTATATCCTTTCAGCTCAGCAATGGTTTATGAATAAGTTGCAGAGCAGCATTAGTCAATTATCTGAAAAAGCACACAAGAGGCCAGGAACAGTATGCTGCAGCACTGGCAGAGCGACTGAGAGGCAGAATCTTCAACTCAGAATATATGGGCCCAGAATTTGATTCCTCACGGGACAGTGCCTATTTTTCAAAGTGAAGCTATGTCTTTTGTTAACATTAGTTTGCCCTTCAACATCAAAATTTTAGTGTGTTAGCATTCTTAGGGTACTTCATGCATTTTCTGGCAGCTATGTATCTAGTCTCTATCTATGTTTGTTTATATCTAACCATTTTCCTAAGTGGGTCAGTGGGTAGACAGCGGTTGAATGGGTAGCGCATCTGGCCACTGTGCTGAGGTAACAGGGTTTGAAATCAACTATCAGCCCAACTTGGGTCACCGAGATGTGACAACGTGTACATACATGCTGCTCCTCAACGAACCTCTTCCAAGCCAACATGGGTCACTGTAGATGTAAGACTGGGTGGGTACCATTGTAGGTACTTACCCTTTGATGCTCACTGGAGCACTGGGTATGTGTCAAACGGTCTATGCTAGTCTTCAATAAAGCTATTTGGTGCCAACTTGGGCACCCAGGTATGTGCCAGTAGGTGCCTGCTGCCCTCCAATGAACATCTTTGACGCCAACTTGTGTAACCAGGTATGTGCCACTGGGAATGTGCCAATTTACAATGATGAAAAAGATCCTTTGTATTTCTCCGATGCAGAACGCAATCGAACCTATGTCAGAAGGGTTTTTCAAGGACAGCAACCCAACGCATTAGCAGGCTGAGCCACAAATGCACCGGCTAAGTACTACTTTCAATGAATGCCATTCACTGGAAAGCCATCCCAACACTTCAGTGAGCTGCACCCTGAATGCTTTGGGTATGTGCCACTCTTCAATACTTCTCGCCAACTTGGGTCACCAAGTATGTGCTACTGATTGTGTGGCAAGTGAGGGAACAATTCTCAGCGTTCGCAGGCACCTATGCACCATGCCCGCCCACACACTTCTCAGCAACGACTTTGCACAGCTTGTCCAGAAAGAGGTGCGAGAGAGGAGGTCAGTTACCACATGAGGTGTTTTTCGGCGTTCACATGCACCGGTGCACCATGCATTTCAGAGGCTATGTGCAGGCTGGTGGTGGCAATATTTGTCTCACGATATTGATTAAATGCTAAATGTGTTACCATTGGCACTCATCATGAGATGAGTTCTGCCTCAAATTTTTTTTTTCAGCACATAATTGCGAAGCCTTCTGCCCCACATGATTTTTTTTTTTCTTTAGGGAGAGGAAATGTGGTCCGTGAGTCCTGTTGAACAAGCCTGTCGACCTGTTTGGATGAAGACCCACACAGCAGCAGTGATGCCAATGGTTGGTTTACAACTATGGCCTGCCGAAAGAAAGTGGTGTACCAGCCACATTGGTTCGAGGTAGAATGGGCAGCTTGTAGAGGCATCAGTAAACCCTCCCCCCCATGTGCGGTTGGATGATGCAACAGTTCCATTTGAACTCTTCAGCGCAATACCTCCTCTTATTACAGCTAGAAATGCTTAATATGCTATGTGCATGTTTTCCTGGCATCCTGATATAATTAGACAATTCACCAAGTTTACATTTAGAGGAAATTGAGGTTCTGTTATGGGTGGCGTGCAGGCAAATTTTGAAGTGTGAGGGTTATACCAAAATCAGATGAGCAAATTTAGTTATATTCTGAGCCTCACTGAGTGGACCTTCGGTGGCATGGTGCTAGACGGCAAAACGAAGTGTCATTTGGTATTGATGACAATGACGATCTACGAAGCCATAGGGGTTGATTTATTCTCAGCATTTTTAGTTTTAGAAATGGTTATCGTATTATTACAAAAAAACTTATATACCAGAAATATTGTAATCCCATTAACATGTGTAGTTGTTCTGAGCCAATACAAGCAAGAAACATATCCAAAATCCACAGGGCCAAATGGTGGAATCTGCCGAGCTCTTTCTGGCTTCACTGATGTCACAATGACGCTCATAACACTTGAAATCAAGAAAAAGTGGTCTCAGAATTAGTGCTGACTTTGCTGTGGGCATTTAGTTATTTATTCTTGAAGCATTGCTATCTACACATATCAATGTGGTAAAGCGAGTTCCTTGAACACACTCGCTGACAAGTGCACTCCATAGCAAATGTCACTAAACATTTCCATCCGACAGCCACACTACGGTGAAATTCACTCGCTCAATGTTCCACTAAGTTTTCCCATCTGACTGGAGTATTACTATTAGGGTAGAAACTTGGGCAAGTTACTTGTAGGTCATAATAGTGGCACTTGTAGCACGCAAATGTAGCAAAAGGGACAGAGAAGAGTAAAGAGCACTCTTTAGTCTTAGAACGACAGAAAGCTGAGCTAGTTGGTAAGGATTCATTATTGAAAATAGAAGTGAGGCGTGCAGACAGGACACAAGAGTAGAGAAGTGGACAACACGAACGCCAACTATCAACTGAAGGGAGCACTGAGGCGGAAAAAAGAAAGAAGACACAAAACTCATCTGCGCATGCATTCAGAAATGTAGCGAAATGGAATTTCGCTACATTGCCGAGATTGTAACTGCACGCCAGAGTTAGATGAATGTGCGATATCGTACAGGCATAAGAATGAAAATACGCGCCTTATGGTAGAGGCATGGCATATCTATAATGGTGGAAGTGCGTGCGTGAGTCAGCCTTCGATTACATTACATAAGGAAGAGATTAAGTGCCTTAACAGTTATCTCTCACGTAGACCAGCGCGTGTACCCGATTAACACGTAGTGCTACCTCAGTGCTCCCTTCAGTTGATAGTCGGCGTTCGTGTTGTCCACTTCTCTACTCTTGTGCCTTGTCTGCACGCCTCACTTCTTTAGCCTTCTCTGTCCTTTTTCCTAGATTCGCATGCTATGCAACACCACTGTTATGGAGTATTAGCTAGGGCTAAATGACAATAGCTGAACCCTCGTTTTCTGCCTGTTAAGAGGCATTACAGATGAAATGCTTACAAAGTTTCCCCACTGCCCTCAGAGAAAAAAAGTAAGCAGCCATTTTATAATTGGTGGGCATATTATGGGTGATTCAAAAAAAAAATTCTGGCGCTTCACATGCCAAAATGACGATCTCATTATTCGCACGCCGTGTTTGCACACGTGTTCTTGCATTCCGACCACATCAACATACAGTCACTGTAGTCAGAATCAAACCTGCAACCTCAAGCTCAGCAGTGCAACACCATAGGCACGGGCTACTGTGGCAGATGCATGGTATGTGTGACGTGGGTAAATAGCTCGAAGTGTGCAGGTTAAGTGCCTTACATTTTAGCGTGGAAGCTTGGACTTCTTGGTGATTCATTGGAAAAAAGGACACAGCGCAAAAATGACAGGGAAACATGAAAGCGACATGCAAACTGTTGCAAGTCAGCACTGTGTGCATGTCGCTCTCTCGTGTCCCTGTATTTTTGCACTGCGTCTCTTTCTTTTTTCCTTTGCCTTATATTAATTACTGAATACGCGTTATTCCAATATTTGTATGCATAATAAAAGGTTTGTAGGAGGTTTAGCTGGTGTCCTCAGTGAACTAAACAAGGCACCTTGTTATATTCAGTAAAAATAGGGGTCAGATTATGGGTGACAGTACGGCCTTTACATTAAATAACATTTGCAAGCACTTCAAAGTGTTATATGTGTGCTTCACAAATGGCACAGAATTCAGCCCTCTGTCCTGGGAGAACTACAATGGCTACAGAGATCATTTTGGTGAAAATGAGTGGAACATTATGGCTTATGCGCATGGAAAGTTAAATATGTGTGGGTGAATTTCAGCCTTTTAGAAAAATTGCATAATTGCTCAAAAGCATTACATGTGGTTAACATTCCGAATGGGCAAGTCATATACGGGCAACATTTTAAAATATGTGGTTTAATTATAGGCAATTGGTATTCTCAGTGCAACTGCTCAAAAGAGATAGCTTCATTTGAAATTCGGCTGTGATTCTGTGAGGTTGCATAAGTCTACTGCCTTTATTTCTTCATGAAATTCTGGCAAAGCACTCTGATTCCTGCAACAAATATCAAAGCCACTAGGGAAGTGAGCCCAACACAGCTACCACTGCAGAAAAAAGAATAAAATGTGTGCTTGTGCTTCACTACAATGCAGAATGGCTTTGCCCAATGGTACGCACGCCATGAAGGTTGACTTGACATTTCATAAGTTAAAAAGTATTTCCGCAATAAATTTTAATTTTTACGAAGCTTTGTGTTGACGAAACCTACCAAATTTTTGTATATAATCAATTCATGTTTTTTTAACTGAAGCATATTCGGTCTGGGCAAAGTTTTGGAAAGTTTTCTGTTTGAAGAAATATCTTGTATAACTAATTACTTATCGGGACAGTGCATTGAAATTTACATAACACAAAAACACTATTATTAAGCTTCATTTCTTGTATGGCATCATATTTGAGACTTAACTCTTGTTCCAGAAAAAAAAAGAAAATGTAAGCAAGAACCACATAAGAAAGGTTTAATCCACGGTCAGGAAAAGTTAACATGTGCCCAAAGCTGGTATACAAGTTTGCACCCTACCCCCACAGGAATGCACCAGAGGTGGCTAGAAATAAAACAAGACCTCATGAGTGACACAAGAAGAAGAAAAGACAATGCGACAAGTGCTGCTGTGCAGTTCTACTCCTTCAATATAATTGTTGTAGGATGCTGAAGACATTTATAGTCGGATACAACTTTAGAAAAAAGGGGGCGTTTACTCCTCCGAGGCGGGTGCACCAATGGGCGCGCATTCTGGACCGACGTCATGCACCGGACGGCCGGTGACTTCGCCGCTTCGGTCATCTGGGCGGGGCCTCCCCTTTTTTCTAAAGTTGTATCCGACTATAGATAGCATTCAAAGTAGTACATACCTTGAGAAACTCCCAGAGCGGGAACTGTATAAACGAAAAGGGAATCTCCCTTGCTACTGTCGTAAAGTAGCCACGGTAGAAACCACGAACACCCTGCAACAGATGTACAATAGTTCAGCCACGACAATTCTTTCGTTCTCAATTCACTCAATTAACGAAAGTATCTTACGTAAATTATGGAGGAAGAAAATTTACACTATCTTTGGTGGTCCACATGCCAATGCCACAAATTCTAGAAATAGAAATGGAAATATTATTCACCCGAGTGGGCCGAAGTTACAAACGAAACCTTTATGACTTCATCATGTTTGTGAGAAAATAGAGCCTGAAATAGAACCCAAGAAACCCATACTAATTTTTCATGGTACACATATGCTCAGGTGGATGACAATATCTCCCTTTAAAGGGACTGACAACTCACCAGAATATGTTGCGAGAAGTTGATGGAAATGAAATGACAGTGATTTCTAGTGACAGAACCGAGCACGCTCTTCGTGAGTTAAGTAGGAATTATACATTTCGATTGGGAAAGAAAGTCTCAAAACCTAGTAAGTGGCATGAACTGGCAGTGAAGCCTTGGTGCTTTGGATGCAGTACAGTCAACGTCCGATTTTTCGGACTCCCTTGCGGCCGCGAAAACGCCCGAATAATCGAGCAGTCCGAAAAAATGAATGCGTGCCCTTTACGGCCCCCAAAGGCTCAAATCACCACAGGCACGTCCGAGATAGCTCTGAAGGTCTGCCAGTACACTTATTAGGCGTATCGGTACTCACATCGCGACAGGAGGATGCGGATGGTCGCCTGCATAAATAAATAATATGTATATTATCCCGTGACAGCGGCCCCTTTCTATTCTTGATTATCTTCACCGCAACACATTTTGTATGCTTCACCTCGTAACGTCGCTGTGTGGCGGCGAAGCCGACTTTTGGGAACCGGGGTTATGGAACTTTTGGTTTTCGCCGTTTTTTTCTGCTCTTCAAAGCAATCCGCGCGGATGACAAAGCGGAGTCGGCGCTATTGGAGACCAATGAAAAGCACGGCATCGAACAGCAGGAAGCTTGGTAGCGAACGTCCCGGCAGCTAGGTCTACGTCCAAGATCCTGGGTCGACGCTGCGAGATAATCAAAATGGCGGCGGTAGTAGCTTAAGTTAAAACCGTTTCGAACGTGCATTCACGGCAAAAAGTCGGAAAGGTCGGACGACGCAGTATTTCAGCGTCCAAATAAATATCAGACATTCTTATGGACTATCTCTATGGAGTTTGTGGCGGTGCCGCAAAGGCATCCGAATCATCAGACATGCCCTAAAAATCAGTCGTTGACTGTATGAGATTACAGTACGTAAGTCGGCTGTAAGTACTGCATGCTCACTGCTTAAAAGTGCAGTTCGTATATTATTAGGCTTTTGCGCTTTATTCTATGCGTACTACAAGAGAGAGATACATTTATTTACAGAAAAGTTTCAGAGTTCACGCTAACGAGCGGCGCTTGCGTTCCTCAATGCATGGCGGCACACACTGGGTCCCTATGACGTAAAACTACTCCAATATGTCTTTATTCTAATCTCCTGACGTAAAATTTCCGTAACAACCGACGCAAGCATGGCGCGGTCACCCGCAGGGTTGCCTGAACAGGCCAATCAAACGCTCTCCTCGTTCATAGGTCACGTTTGTTTCCTTGAAAAACGAATAACATTGCTTACATTGAACGGTTTGTCTTATCTTACTAGCTGACAAGAGGCGAGGAGCACGCTGAAGTGGAGAGGCATTCGATGGGGCCAAGCCAGTGCACTGAAAATCGATAAGCGGATGAAGAGGGCGGTGCCGGCGTCTGCGATTGGTCCGCTTTCCCTTACTTAGCTTGCGGCGGTATGCAACGGAAGCTTTAGAATGACGCTATAACGAATCCTCAGCAAAAGAGTTGGCAGAACGAGGTCGTAAACGTGCTGAAAGTGCTCGAAAACGTTGCACTGCCATGCAAAAAAAATGTATTATACGCAAATAAACCCATGCTCTCCGGCTGGTGCGAGTAGCCAGTGCCCGAGTTATAGTGTACTAGAATAATACACTACTAGTACACTATAGCCCGAGTGATCAGCGGCAGCCATCTTTTATTCCTTTCGGAACGGGGCAGCGTGCGGCCATATTCAGAAGAAAATTTAGTTTTGTTCGGCATATTAATGCATCTTTAACGCGTAAACGTCACCTAGACGCCGTGACTTTTCGCGGTTTTGTGACGTCGCGTGACATGAAGGTGAAGTGCGTGCAGCCTGAAAACTTTTGACCAATAGCCGAGCGTTAATGGCGAAAAGGCATCGAATCAGAAATAAACATTTTTCTGTTCGATCAAATTATGCATGAACATTGTGTACACGTCATATCAGATGGGGAGCTATCGCGGTTTTCGCGACGTCGCGTGAATGACAGGCGAAGTGGGGGTGGCCCAAAAAAGTTTTTGACCAATCGCTGAGGGCTGATTGCAGAATTGGAAAATAAAAGTTTGGAATAGCTCCTGTTGTACGGTGGTTAGAAGGGGGAGGTGGGAGCAACGCAGCCGTCGAGGAGCGCGGCGCGTGTTGCAGTGATTCATGATGCCAAGTGGCGGCGCGCGCGTCGATGTTAAGATGCCCGCGCTGTACATTGGCTACTACCGGAGCTAGCGAGTGCGCTCGGCTTGCATGGTTCTGTTCGGTTATTTTTGCTCCACGCTCGTTTCTGGTCACACTCACGTTGTGCAGTTGTGCCTCCTTGTGGTGACAATATCTTTACACGTTTCTATGCCGTAAGAAGCAATGGCAAGTCGCATGAAACGACAGACGCACTGTTTTGCGCCAGGCTGCACAACGGGCTATGTTTCTGCTAGAAAAGCAGAAAAAAAAACATCCCTTTTCTCGATGCCTGACGATGATGAGGCACTTAAAGCGTGGCAGCAGGCCGTGCCCCGTGCAGACAAGGCCTTAGATAGGACTTCGAAGATCTGCGAGCTTCACTTCGCACCCCAGTTTGTAATCCGTACCTACAGCCACATGGTGAATGAAGAGCTTGCGGAGATACCTCGCGGCCGTCCTTGCCTGGCTAAAGGCGCACTACCGACAATTTTTCCAAACACGCCAGCCTACCTCTCAAAGAAATTGCCTGCGAAGCGAAGATCAAGGACATAAAATGGTGACGTGCTTGGGAAAAGAAGAAAAAACAGCGACAACTCTTCGCCCGAGGCCTCTTCATCGATAAGCGTTACTGACGGCGACATTGGTGTGAACAGCCCATCAGGTGCTCACACTTGTAGTGAGGAAGAACTGGACTTTCTCAATGGTCAGAAGTTGCCATCCGTGTTTTGGTCACGTTGCCTTGCCGCGGTAGCGCCCGAAACAATAGCATTTCATGTACTTGCCAGAGATGGGAACGGTGTGTGTTTTAGAAAATTAGTTTTGTGTTCTGCGGAAGTTTCTTGCTACCATTGCTCCGTGTTCGTGCAAGGAGTGCGCATAAAAAAACTAAAGTGCATGATGTTAAAGATGTCGAGAGTATGCTCCACGAGGCAAACGAAATAAGCGCGTGTTCAGGCTTTGAAAAAAGCTTTCTTCGACCTCCAGGAGAACAAAATGGCGCGAGTATGGCAGCAGGTTGCACAGCATAAAATGCTTCAGCATTTCACAATATGACAAACCGTGTGTGCAATGCAAGTATCTGCGCAAGCTGTCGTTAAATCAAGCCGCCTATCGAAGAAGAAAAAAAGTTATGAGGCCAAATGCCAGTGCCACTAGAAAACTTGTGAAGCGCAATATACAGCTACGCCGAGAGAAGACCAAAGTAAATAATTTGAGTACTGAGCTCAAGAGGATGAAGGAAATCAACGCTTCGATATCAGCTTCAAGCCTAGAGATTAAGCTCTCCGGTCTCCCCGAAAAGCAACGGCAACAAGCGAGAGCGTGCTTTGAACTGTCAAAAAGAAAAGGCGCTCAAGGCATGAAATATAGTCCTGAGTGGCTATTGGAATGCATCGTAATGAAAATGAAGGGCCCAAAATTGTACGAACATATTCGGAAACATGACATCATGGCTCTTCCCAGCAAAAGCTGCTTGCGTAAATACCTAAAAGCTTATAAGAGTACCTTCGGGTTTAATGAGAAAGTACTCGCCGCAATCAAAGAGAAGGCAGGTGGCATGGATGAATTTAAAAGGCATGCAGGGATCCTAATAGATGAAATTAAACTCTCCGAAAGTCTCAACGTTACCAGCAATGGCCAAATCGAGGGGTTTGTCGACCTCGGAAAATACACCTCTCCAGACCAACAGGGACAAATCTGTGACCACGGCTTAGTTGTGATGTTTCATCCATACTGTGGCCAATTTCAGCAAATACTTGCGGTCTTTGGTTCTCACAGCAATGTCAAAGCGGATGTCTTATCAAATATTGTTGTAGACGCTACCATAGATGCCGAGAACACAGGTCTCTTTGTTGATTTCATAACAACAGATGCGGCGACCTGGAACAGAAGCATGTGGAGAGCATTTGGCGTAAAAGGAACAGTTAAGAAAACGGTGTACAAAGTGCAGCGCCCTGTTGATGCAAACAGTAGTTTGCATTTCCTATCCGACTTCTCTCATTTAGTGAAATGTGTACGCAATGCCCCTGCATCGGTTGTCTTTGAGACACCGGAAGGCAGAGTCCAAAACGACGTCGTAAAAGAGGCCTGGAAATGTGATAACAGAGACACAGTGCGTCTAAAGGCGATGCCTCATGTCACAAGAGCTGTTGTAGAGCCAAATGGTTTCGAACGAATGAAAGTGAACCTGGCTTTCACCTACTTCAGCGACAATGTTCTTAGAAGACTTTATTTATACAAGAACGACGTAGAAAAGAATTGTGGTGTCAACTCCACAGAGGCAACTGAGGCATTCATTCAGAGAATGCGTAAGCTAATTGAGGTCATGACATCGAGGTGCGTTCACAACACAATGCACCCAAATTCTTTCCAAGTGAAAGAAATCCAGGAATTTATTTCGTATATGGATACCTGGGAAGAAAAAGTTGGAAAGCTGGGCTTTCTTAGCCAGCCAACAGCTGAAGGCCTTCGTGTAAGCCTCAGAAGTGTAACTTCAATTCTTGCCTACATGACAGGAACACTTGGCTACAAATACTTAATGACTTCTAACTTGAGTCAGGACCCACTCGAGAATGTTTTGGGTATCCTCAGGCAAATGTCGGGATCAAATGATCATCCCACTCGCACGCAGTTCTTGCTTTCTGCGAACTGTCTTGCATTCTGTAGTCTTGCCAAGGCACCCGCGAATGGAAACGTTTCGCCGGCAGTGATCAAGACTCTGATTCAAACTCGATGAAGTGCGAGCCGAAAGAAGTATACAGGAAGCTAGACGATTTACTGGACGTTGGTTGTTTGAATGAAGTGAACGAAGTACTTTCATCTTGCAATTTGCTGCCGGACCACAGCTCTACAATGTCAATAGGAAGCGATTAGCGCATAATTTATTATGTGACTGGCTATGTTGCCCATAAGATGCTGAAAAAGAGCAAGTGCGAAGAGTGTGCGAAAGATTTGCTACGAGACACCGGCGAAAAACTTCCTGAGGAGGCACGCCTGACAAAGCATGTTGACAGGGGCGGCCTGCTCTACCCATCTCGCGGGCTTATGCAATTAATCAGCAAAATGGAAGACTTGTCTACTCATTGCTTCAGCTTTAATAAGCTAAAAGCAGACAGCATCGTTGACTTGAAGTCCTCTTTGGCAAGGAACAAGTTAAACTTGGTCGGCTGCTGCGAACACAGCGAGATAGTCACCAATAATGTGATGAAGTTTTTCACGCTAACACGATTGCATTTTCTTGTCCAAGCGGAGAACAAGGCAAGACAAGGAAAGAGAGAGAAGATGCGATATCTGAAACTGCGGCGTGTGACCTAAATTTTGGCTCCGACGAAGGCCGGGCTCACGGCAGAAATGTCAAATAAAGAGACTTCTTTTTACTTGGGTGTCAACACCTCGCTTCTTCACATATATATATATATATATATATATATATATATATATATATATATATATATATATATATATAAACGAGAAGAAAGGGGGTTAGCAGAGAGGCCCGATTTTGATTAGTCATATTATAACAAGCCAACAAACACTGACACCAGAAACAACATAAGGGAAATTACTTGTGCTTAATAAATGAAATAAAGAAACGATAAATTAATGGAAATTAAAGTGGATGAAAAAATAACTTGCCGCAGGTGGGAACCGAACCCTCAATTGGTAGAGCATCGCACATGAAATGCGAAGGTTGTGGGTTCGGTTCCCACCAGCGGCAAGTTTTTTTTGCATCCACTTTTATTTCCATTAATTTATCGTTTCTTTATTTCATTTATTAAAAAAATTATGGGGTTTTACGTGCCAAAACCACTTGCTGATTATGAGGCATGCCGTAGTGGAGGACTCCGGAAATTTCGACCACGTGGGGTTCTTTAACGTGCACCTAAATCTAAGTACGCGGGTGTTTTCACATTTCGCCCCCATCGAAATGCGGCCACCGTGGCCGGGATTCGATCCCGCGACCTCGTGCTCAGCAGCCCAACACCATAGCCACTGAGCAACCATGGCGGGTATTTTAATTATTAAGCACAAGTAATTTCCCCTATGTTGTCCTTGGTGTCAGTGTTTGTTGGCTTCTTATGGTATGACTATATATATAGATATATATATACATGTGTGTGTGTGTGTGTGTGTGCATGTGTGTACCACCATTCTTGTTCATCACATTGGCGACTAAAATAAGTTTGTTTAGTTAACTCCTATGTGGAATGATTTCTAAAGTATCATATATTGATATTAACCAATTTGATGAACTGGGTACAGTGTGTCACAGTAATATATGGCCTAAGGAACCCTTCTCTGCGAGCCTAGAAATCGGTGCAGCTTTCTTCACCCACACCACTAGCATAATATCCTTCGCATTCAATGAAATAATTTTTTTTCATTCCCGTCGATTCAGGAAGGCACACAGAGCGCGTGCGACCAAGACCAGCAAAAAATCTGTGTGCCGGCCGTGACGTGCCCAAAAGCGAATGCATCTTTAACACTTGACCACTCATCAGAGGATAGCTGCTAGTCATTTACTGTCTCCTCTACTAACAAGGTACGATATGCATTAGCTTAACGTTAGTTATGTCAAATATTCGACCGCTAATTGCGAGCAAAAACGGCCGCTTCAACACCTGTGGCACCAAGCGCCGTGCCACCACGCCCGGGGAGCGATCTTGCTGGTGACTGCAGCGCCGCCGCTGCTGTCATGATTGCTTGCAACACTCCGCCGCCACCGTTGCTCTCACCTCCCCCTTCTAGCCACCGTACCTGTTGTATGCGTGCGACATTCTGGGCATGCATGCAAGCTAAAATTCTTTGTTCCAGCTCGCTCAGACCTTCAAGAGACGACAGGCTTCGGAAATCAAAAGCGTCCGCGCGGCTCCGGCAACACACTTAACTGCGTCGCTCCACTTTTGAGAACTTGGCTTAGCTTAAAAAAAAAAAACTTGACTTGTTAGTTGAGAGATTTAGGTTAGGGGATGCCAGCGACTTGCAAACGCAACAACTAGGGGCGACAGCACATACGCAAGCCGCTTCCGTCCCCTAATCTAAAACTCTCTAATAATTAGAGTACGGTGCTTAGAAGTCGTTAGGTGACGCCAATGGGTGACGAGCACCGCTATTCGTCTTGCGGAGGTGGCGCTGCCCTCCGTAGCACGATGTGCCGAGCGCCCATAGCACTGGGCCGGGCTGGCCGCGGGCAGCGTTTGTGGGCTCGCCACGTGCGAAAGAAGCTGCATTTACTTGAGTTCACGGCACGCATTTTCGCGCCAATAAGTTAAATGCGCAAGTGAGGACTTAAAGGCCTACAGTGAATAAAGTCCTACATGCAGTTTCAGCTCTTGAGAGTGATTGATTATCACACCGCACTCGATAGGGAGGAAGTTCGCGATTCTCATACGATGTCCACGCTCACGACGGCCAGCTCCAACTAATGAAGGAGCACAACAGAAACAGCCACGAACCTCAACAACCAAATCAAGGTTGCCAAAACATTTGTTGCACATTGTATTCAGGAAATAGGACTTCCTTTCAACACATATCACAGAGAAATTGCCCATAACTGAAACAAATAGTCACTGATGAAAAAAAGGTTTGTAGCAAGGTTTTCAAGGCATAATTCAGAGCACTCAATGCAGTTTGAGCTCCATTTAGTTTCATTCGCTCCCGCGTTTTGTCGCGTTTTGAGACTTGACGTAGAAATGAGGCCTTGTCAGCTCATGGAACTTTATGATTCTATTCGTAAGTGCTGTTTTGTGTTCAGGGCAGACAACAAGGTTCAGCTTGGTAAGATGGAGAAAAAAAATCAGATCCATAAAGGTGTCGCTTCTTACTTGCATCACACTGAAGCAGTGGGTGAAAGTGTTTTCCAGCGATGTCACCAGTTCATTCAGCTGATCTGCCAACCGGAGATAATCTCTGGTTAACCTCCCTGTCTTTCCTTTGCCTTTCTCTCTCTCTCTCTCTCTCTCTGACGGATATAAAAGACCTCCCCTGTCAACAGCGGTGGTGAGGGCTGCTTTCTTGGAGAGGCGCGATGGAGCATTTACGTAAATTGTCGGCACTGCGTCGCTTGTAAGCACGGGTCGATCACGGGGAATCTTGACTGTTTTGCCGCTGACCACGTGCGTGAAGTGCCGCACAATGTATTGTTCGTGGAAGTGAAGCTCACGGAGGGCTGATTTCTCGTCGAGAAATTTATCAGCCCCGATGACAGCCCGCCACCACATTTCAAGATGTTCGGGGTCCTTTGGCACAGAACACAAGGTGACACGCTTTCTGTCTTCCTTGACGACACGTAACCAGCATTGCAGCGAAGTGCAAAGCAGTGCATTTGCTTCGCTTTCTTTACGCAAGGACCCATTTGACCGGAACAGGGCACGAAACTCGAGCCTACATGGTAACGCGCAATCTTTCACCACAAATAAAACATCACAAAATTTACATGCGGGCAACGTCGAACCGAGAAACAACAATCACACATGCTCATGCACAGATAGTGGGAGAAAGAGATGGAAGGGCTAGGCAGCTAGGGGAGACATTGCAATGCTGACCGCAGCGCCACCACGGCCACTGCGGTGGCAGCATAAATCAAAGGATTGTGCTTTTGCTGCAAACATACAGGCATTGGCGCCACCTCTAATTCTAGCCACCATAACTAGAGTGTACTAGAATGGGGGAGCGGAACCAGTGGACGCTTTGGTAAGCGCTACTCGCGGTGATGCAAAAAATGCTGAAATTACGACAGCGCTGCCATCGCCTTATCCTGAAGCTCTGGCTGTTTTGGCAGCGCCCATTGGCTGAGGCGAGCACGCGGGCTGAGTAGCTGTCATCTGCTTGGTGCACCATCATTGTTGCATCATTTGCATCATTTCCATTGCTCTTTCTTCATTTTATTTACAACAGGTCGGTGAGGAATAAAATCACTGTTTTCACCGAGTATCAAAACTAGATTTTTATTTGTTTTCATCAGTAACACAAAAAGAAAAAACAGGTGAAGTATAATTGCACAGTCGGAGGTCCCAAAGTAAAAACTGTCGGGGGGGACCTCCTAAACAGGAAACAAATGGGGGTTAGTGCAATTGTGGCAACAGTAGCAGGCTACATCATACAAAGGCTGTGTTTGTCAGCAGCATTTAATACAGTGTTTTAATATGAAACTAGGTAGTGGTAGCATGGGGAACAAGCAATGCTGTAATGTATTGGCAGGGACAGAAAAAAAATCAAGGAAATATAGAATGAAAATTAGGAACAGTACAATACAAATATATTTAATAATGTTTACATTGCACAATAAAAATACTAGGAGTTCGCTAATGAGTTAATATAATGCGCCTTAGCTTTGCACTTGAAGGCTACAAATGCACATGATTTGATATTGGACGGAATTGAATTCCACAGTGATACGCCTGAAAACATGACAGTAAATTTCTCATAGTTAGTTCGAATTTTAGGAGAGTGAAATGCCTGTCAAAGCTCCATGCAGCTGCGCTCGGGTTTTCGATGCAACGAACGTCCAGTCCGGGCGTGGGGCCACTCATTCAGGTGAAGGCAACAGCGGCACCAACTTTTCAATTAAAGAAGCCTCAGGGGGTAGCCTGCACTGGACCCACTCCCCTATCTAGTACCCTCTATTAATGACCAATTCTGCTGGAACAGGAAACAACAAAACCACGTAGCCATTACTTTAGAAATAATAATTTGACTTCAGAAAACATGATTTGCAGGAACATTGCTTTGTTAAACAAAATAATACTTTCTCACAGCAATCACCACGCTTGTCTTCTGCCTGCCACATAGAGTTTCTAACTATATTACCTAAAGGAAAATCTGGTGCTGCTGCGCTGTGGTATGCATGGAATGCCGATATATTGTGACTTTTGATTGACATCGTTCTTGGAGAGCCAAGACGGCTTGAAGATGTGCCTGGCTAGCACCATTTCGTCTGTCGAAATGATTTATTTCCTACTGAAACAGCACGTAAAAAGCCGTTTTAGCTTTATTATTGCACAATAACATGTTCCCTTTAATATGAGGACTTGTTATGGATGTACGATTATTTGAAACGCAAAAAGTAACAGCGGGCCGCTAAAGTTGGAGGACACACGACAAGATTCGTGCTTGCTTCGGAACAGTTTGTTGTCTGCTTATTCTTTTATTTGCTTGATCCTGCATTGTAAGTAAGCAAACTTCATTGAAATATGTAATATGGGTGAATGGAAATCTTTTATATAGATTTTATATTAAGAACATTATTTGTGTACCCATATTCATGTTTCAAACGATGCGTCGTACATCACCAGCCAACACAAGCCTTGCTCACCCATTTACCATAATTCCCTTGAGGGCAGAGCGCTCTTTAGACAACTCCCATAGACAGCGGCGCCAGATTTCCCCTCTAGGTAATATAGTGAGAAACTCTGTGGCCTGCCACCAATGCCAGCATATAATCACAACCGCACTCACCTATTACTGTTTCCAGCATGCTTTCAGTGAACTACATCCTCACTGTAGATCGAAACATTTTAATAAAAAATGTTCCACGGCATTTTCAGCATTACCACTGCATGATTTGGCACTCTAACCAGTAAGCTTTCAATTGCATTAAAATAATTGGTTCCATAAAAACTGGTTGGCAGTCCCTTTAATGAAACTTTTTCCACCAGGCTCATTTGCACAGGACTGATTTGCCAAACTAAAGAGAATGAACATGCAGAATTTTGTGCATGAATATGTGTAATATGAATGTACTGCAAGTGTGTTGCAAGATGTGTATGATATTATTTAGAAATGATATGCACAACTAGCATGCTTTTTGTGTGGACAATGGTTAGTCATATGGAAGGTAGCAGAACCATGCTATGTACATACATCTGGGCCTTTTTAATGTCTACATGTTCATAGATGTGTTAAAAATTTAGATTAAAAATTGAATGGTACCTGCAAAATCCGTTAATCACACATGCCACACCATAAGAATTATTAACCTTACCACACCGTAAGCATTATTAACCATTCATGAAGAGGAA
This sequence comes from Dermacentor albipictus, assembly GCF_038994185.2. Lineage (NCBI taxonomy): Eukaryota > Metazoa > Arthropoda > Arachnida > Ixodida > Ixodidae > Dermacentor > Dermacentor albipictus. The sequence goes on along the minus strand of NC_091825.1, from coordinate 160,155,734 downwards.
ATCATGTATGTGTATCTTCATCTTGATATTTAGCCCACTGAGTAGCCAACTTTTTTCTGCGTGATGATCACCAAATTTTGTACACATTTTAATATAAGACTGTGGGATTTTAGGTTAGTTACAGCAACAAATTTATCACTAATCACACAATTTATACTTTAGCAAATTTAGTGATAACTGCAGCTTTAAAAACATGCAATGCATTATTAAAAGGGTAGACTTAAACAAGTAACTGTGTTTTCATATTGGAGTGCTTAAAAAATGCCCCACATGGCTAAGAACTACATACCTCAATGTGCAACACGCTTTTAAACGTCCTCCAACTACTCATATCATGGTTTGCTTGAGTACGTTGTTTCACAACTTCCACAGGAACTCTTAAAGTGCAGGCTGCCTGTAAATAAAGTCACCTGTAAATAAAAGTTCACTCTCGAAAGTAATAGATTAAGTGAACACGACGCTACAACCAAGGTAAAGAATCAGATAGGTGTGCAAATTAGTACTGAGTTAAACGTCTTCTGATACAAGAAAGAAGACTTGCTAGCAGTGCCAATTCAAAGCAGCAGGTCTGGCAATGCATTTCTGATTTAAGACAACGTTATGAAGACGACAAACAATGGCCAAACATCATAACCAGTGCTAGGACCGAGACTGACGCTCGGGCCCAGACATGGTTCGCTGTTCTTGACCACTGCATCTTTTCGAGAGCAAAGAGCTGGCGACAAAACCAGCATAATGTCAAGGTAATTGACAAGCGATTATGTATCTGTTCAACGACCCGGAGCTGATGAATGAGTCAAGTTCTGGGACCCCAAACTGTAAAGGTGTCATCGGCAATGTGCAACCTACTAAGTGCTGCAAGGAGCCCACACTGATGACGTCGTGGGAAAAGCGTCCACCCCAGCTTCACATGAAATCACATCTTCACTGCATCGAGGGTAGGTCAAAGGCTGGACACCAGAGTAGGAGTCCGGTGGGGTGGTGCAATGCCATAGGTTGGCATTTAATGATTTTGTAGACTGTGGGACAGTTCCAACTGGCCGAGAAGAAGCAAAAGAGGGAAATCAACTATTTACCGCATTTGCTCACATAATGGATGCACTCGCATAATGAACGCAGCCCCCCTTTTCTAATCAAAAAGTGCATGTGTTCTTGTTCTCGCATAACGATCGTGCCCTGAACTTGCTGCCGTGAAGTAGCAGACACACGGTACAATTTGGCATCTGGTATGGCATCCAGCGGGTGCGACTGTTTCCGACGCCGCATCGGATGCCAAATTGTACCGTGTCTCCTACTTTTGTCATGGAAAATCTGTGGATCTACGTGTCGCAGAAAATCCTGCGTCGGACGACGCTTCAGCAAAAAGAATTCCGAAGCAAATTTCGAACCACACATACCCAACCACTTTTCTACCACCAAAGTTGCTCATACCTTGTCTTTCATTCTTTACAAAGTTATTCCTCGAAATTTTGAGAACAGTAGCTAAAAACCAATGTAATATAAAAAAAGCATAACACTGACAGCTCATATCTTTTACGTTAGCTCTTCTCAGACTAAAATGTTAAAGGTGCGAAACAATAACAGGAGATCAACCCATGCAAGAGGCCGCATTTCCACCAGAAAGCTTGCCTGCATGCGTAGCATTCGCCACCAGCGTTTCCCAGTAAACATTACGTTTACATAAGCTGCAGTTGCCGGGAAGCATGAAAAGCAGTCAGGGGTCTTTGAATGCTATCGTGATCCACTCTTAAAGGCGAAGCTTCAGCGTCCTCCAAATTTTTGCGATAGCAATTATATGGACGCTTCAGGTGCATTTTTGTCGTCGCCATCGCCGCGTGCTGCATGGTGTACGTGTAAGTGAAAGTGCGCAAAGGAAGCCGATGATCGCGGCTTTTATCCTGGAGCAATCTTGCGCGCTGTCTTACGTCACGCAAAAGGCTCCGAGCGGCGGCAGTGTTGTACTCTGGCAGCAACTGCGCATTGCATAACCACGCCCGAGGCAGAGTGCACGACAAGGTTCTGACTGGTGTTATATAAGTTGCGGGTCACTTTTTTCATTGCGACGATAGATTGTATTTTTTACAAGTACTGCTTAGGAGGGCACATGTAACCAGCAAACGGAGGCCTCAGGAAAGCACCCGAGATTATAATAAAAGAGGCGGCGCAGGATCTCCAGGGCACCCGGGGGAATCAAAGGCAGAAGCAGGGCGGCCCGTGGGTTGGGGCTGCGGAGGTCGAAGTGTGCCAGAGGATGTTAGCATAGAAAATTGGCCATTGGCGACAGCGGACAGCTGATCTTGTGCACCCCTGGCACGCACAGGCCTCGGCGAGACTCAACCCACAGACCAGTCTGGGTTCTAGCTTTGACGTCCCCATTGCCGCTTTGGTGTCCTGGAGGCACTGCCAATAATTCGAAATAATGACACGTTGCTACAACTAGTAAAAACACGATTGAATAAATATAATTACGTCCAGCCACCAACTTGTGACGCTAAGCTCAGCACTACCAGGTCCTGGGGCAGCATCTGCAACACCAATCAGTACTTTGCCCAGTGCACTACCCGAGGGGCACCGACGATCGCGGCTCCATCTTCCGTGTACGATGGAGGAAAGCGGGAAGGAAACATGCCGTTTTCCGTCGCGCGCATGGCGCCGGGCGTGGGGGAGTTATTTCAGCAGCAACTGAGCATTGCAAGGCCGTGGCGTGCCTTATCTTTAAAGTGATCTGTGTCGGGGGCTGTGTGGATGGCGGCTCATACCTTTGTGCGTGCTGTGTTCTCGCCGCTCAGTTTCCGTTGAAGCGGATGTTTACAAGTTTATACGGCTGATAAAGCTACCATCCTTACTTCATGTAGCTGACTACACATTTGCTACCACCATCGATGGTTCGCATTTCGGGAAAAACTTACTTTCTTTACAGGTGGCCACAGGAAAAGAAAATGGCTCATAATTTTATCCCGCATAACGAATGCACCCCCAACTTTGCACATAATTTTCGGGGAAAAAAAAAGTGCCTTCATTATGCAAGTAAGTACAGTAAATACAGGTAGAGTGTTTTGAGGGGCACTCGGAGATGTAAAGACTTGACATGTAGTAAGCTCTTAGACTCATGGAGCCGTTCTTGTAAACAGTCATCAAGTAAATTTGTACATGAAAATTTGATTTTCACATCTGTCGGACATCATTCTGATCTCTCTTTCGCCTGGCACATAGCACACCACCAGCCGTGGTACCTTCGTGGCTGCTCGGACTTCCAACTTCACAACAGTGGCTGGCAGCATATGGAATCGGCTGGTGTTGGCTACATCGGAGTGGTGAGCGCGACATGTTTGCTTCTCTTTTTGCCAAACTCATTAGCGCAGGCAGCCGGTAGTGGCTGCCCCGGAAAGGCGGTGGTCCCGGGTTCGAGTCCCGGACCAGGACGAATTTTTCTTCAACTCTGAGGCTCTTCTTTCGAGGAACCCGTATGGGTTTCTTTTGTAGCAATTGCTACGAACGGGTGAATGTCTGATTTTCCCTTTATTAATTACTTCTCTCCACCTTGCGGGTTTCCGCAGAACTACTACATCAAACACTTGCCTTCGCTTCGTGTTGTCGACAAATTCGACTTCGCCCTGCCATCTGCTAGCCGCCTGGTTAGCTAAGATGGTAGAGCGGCTGCTCTGGAAAGGCGGTGGCTCCGGGTTCGAGTCCTGGACCAGGACGAATTTTTCTTTAACTCTGAGGCTTTTCTTTCGAGGAACCCGTATGGGTTTCCTTTGTAGCAAATTCTACGAACGGGTGGATGTCTGATTTTCCCTTTATTAATTACTTCTCTCCATCTTGAGGTTTCCACAGAACTACTACGTCAAAAATAAAGTAAGCAGTCCTCGACGTCATGCAGGCAGATGTGATGGTCAATGAAGCTGACGAGGCTTGGGAAATGATTGTTCAAAGGAAACAAGACGAGAGGAGCAGGCAAGTGGCAGCGCATCAGCACGCTCTTAGGATGAAATAGCTTGAGTGCAAAGATCAAATCTGGTCATGTTCTGTTTCACGGATGCACTGTGAAACTCGGCACCATAGACGCGCTGCCAAGGCACCATAAGTAAATGCCCAGAGGTCAGGATCCAGCCACAGAGCACGAAAAAGTGAAGGAGCATAAATCCAAAGCTTAGCTGTTTGCCGAGGTAAGGGATCGGCGTGACGCACATTGCGAAAAGCAGAATTTTGCGAAGATGCAGGCATGGTAACCGCCACCTGACTGCATTGCATACAGTGCATTGTAAGCAGAGGGACATAGTGAAGCATCTGGTAGGCTGCTGCACTTGCTGATCACTCGCTTGGGAGAGAGAAAAGAGACTGCCTAGCAAATGGAACAATGGACTCGAGGCCCTGGGAGTGCACCACTCTTCTAATATTTGGAGGCTGCTTGTCGAAAGCCACAGCAACAAGGTGCTTCATGCAAATTGGTGGTCTTTGCCTTTTTCGTGACCGCACCTTGCAGAAACCCTGGAACGCGCAAACCCCTCGAGCTCATCTGAAAGTGTTCGTTTAGGGCCTAAGAACAAAGCACTCGGAAAGACCTGTTGCAGGATTTTGTTCTTTTGTATTCACTTTGCAAGAGCTTAGTTGCAGATTTAACGCTTGAAAAGCTAAATACCGCACATTTCTGCTAAGTTATTAGCCTTTTTTGGTTCAGGATAGATCCACAATTTCAAGTGGAATGTTTACGTGACGACAGGTGTAGACTTGGAATGCAAGCAGTGTCAGTGTTGCATGCAGTAGAAAGGTTGCGCGAGTTGATAAGCTGCGCTTTTGCACGAGTTCATGATGAGTCATGGTTTGTTTAACAGGAGTGCTTTTTTTTAGAGGCATGTTTTGTAGGTTATGTTGATGAACATTCATTTCTCTGAGGACATTTCTTTTTTAATGACTGACCTTTACAAACATTTTGTTAGGCAGAGGGTATTGTTAGTCTCTTCTGCTCATGGTGGAGGCACATTTTGAGTTAATTAAATGTTTAAATTCATGGAAATGTTACAGCTCAATGCTCCAGAAGGGAAAGCACCAGTGTTTTCATTCTTTTTGTTATTTTTCATGGAGATGTAGGCAGAAGATAAAGAGCCTCAGGGTATGATTACTCTGCAGTCTAGATCAGCTGATTTTGAAAAGTGGCGGATAGTTATTCCTGCACACATGTAAAAAAGAGCGCGCCTTAGAAAATGGTTTTGCGGATCATTTTAGCAATGGCATAACCTGCAGATTTCTTTACTCTTCGATGTATTGTGTCAGAGTATGTCACATATGTGGTCAGATGGAGCACATCATTAAAGCAGCACAATTTAGTAGTGTGCCAGAGGAAAGGCAGAATAAGTCAGACCTTCTGAGCCAATTTAGGCACGCGATAAGGGTGGTAGATGGTTTTACTATTTTGTTTATGTTGCATTTACGACATTATGTAATGATTATGTAGCTCTCTTGTGTTAAGTGCTATGGAGTGTGAATTAATGAAGGCCAGTTCTCCCTTCGCCTTCCTGATCTGTGGAAAGCTCGACTTCATAATTACTTAGCTTCATCACATAAACCCTGTTTGCATCTATTTGCGAGGATACATCATAGGACGTTTCTTAGTACTTGTTCGGATCAACATGCACCTTGCATTTTAAGGTTTTATTTTAGATAGTGGGTGATCAGATTAACGTGTACAATCTGGCGATAAGAGTGGCTTGCATGTGGTACTTGTGTCATTATGTGGACCTGACAAAGGTCACTCCTTGGAGCTTGTCATTTTGCATTTCTGCAGTCCAGTCAGAGCCCACCTCTCAAGAGGCCTTTGGCCAGAAGATCATCCTTCTTGGAAGCTGTGGCCCCATTACTTAGGGCAACTCAGGCACCACGCCGGCCGAGCTGCGTTGAACAAGTTGACCCCCCACTGCACCATCAGGTGGCGGGTGCTGTTATGACTAGAGTCCTTCTGGACAAAGATTGCACAGTGGCAAGCATGTAGCTATAGAATGCCATTGATGCTTCATCTTTTTGACATCAAAGAGCTGGTGACAAAACAAGCGTCACATCAAGATATTTGACATGCGATTATGTGTCTGTTCAATGACCCCGAGCTGACGAATGAGATGAGTTCTGGGACCCCAAACTTAAAAGGGTCATCGGCCATGTGCAACCTACTAATTGCTGCAAAGAGCCCACACTTATGACTTTGTGGCAACAGTGTCGATCCCAGGTTTCACATGACATTGCATCTTCATTGCATTGAGGGCAGGTCGAAGAATGGACACCAGAAGTGGGGCGGTGACACCATGGGGGTGATTTTGCAGGTTGTGCTACAGTTCCAACTGGCTGAGAAGAGGGACAGTGAATTCCCTCGTCGAGAAAAAAGGGGAAATCAACTGCTTAAATAGGGGAGCTGGAGTGTAATGAGGGGTGCTAAAACATGTGACAACGGCATGACAAGAGTTGGATTATGAAGTTATAATAATGATGGAACAACCGTGATGGCATCACGACAACGGTATGACAACGAATGCATGACGACAGCTGTATGACGATGATGGTATGACAATGGTATGAGGACACCGAGCTTACGAGTGTATGAGGACGATGGCGAGAAAGATTGTATCACAGAGCCCCTATGACAATGATGGCATGACGAGAGTCAGATGATGAAGTTGGAATGATGACAATCGAATGACCACATTGGCATCATGACCACAAGCACAGACTTAGTGGCCCAAGCTGGTAAGCAACTTGGGGCAATGGGTCGGCATAAGGGGCTAGACAGACAGATAGATAGGCTCAAAACGGCTGAAGTAGGCAAAGAATGCTAATCACATTAAAAGTGGCCATTCGTGTCAAGTGGATAGTTATACATTCAAAGATAAATTTAAAGGTTGGCGCATAAGCTTAAAGCTGGCGTCGTCACTCACCTTTTGTTTATGTGTCTTTTCTAAGGCTATTAAGTCGCCACTGGCTTTTATGGTATTGCAGAAACGTAAATTACAAATACAGTATAATTTTTCTTTTTTTGCGTTAGTGCCCCTTTAAGGCAACCTTGTCATCCTTAGCATTAGCTTAACATTGCATAGAAATGTCACATGGTACTGCAAACACCAGAAGAATAGACAACTCAGTTCCAATATTATACCTCCACTGCAAAACATACGCGTACCACTTCACCACATGCAGCTGCAATACTGTGCACCAAAGGAGTCATCAAGCTTGGCATGACTGGACCAACAACTTGCTTCACTCCTTCATAGGTGCAGAAAAATAGTGCAGCTGTAAAGAAAGAAAGAAAACTAATAAAAAAATTTGCTTCTTAATGCGAAAGAGTTCAGCAAACTATACACAATGATGTAATTTTTGTAATCACGAACACTGACGAAATTCAGTGAGCGCTTAGCACTAATTGGAAACAATTTTGCCACAGATAGAGGTTCTTGTCAAGTGCACATCGCATAAAAAAAAAAAAATGAAGCTCCAGTACTAATAACATCGATCATATTATGAATGATTACTCTTTAGTGTGGAATAGAAGCTTGCCGAAAACAGCCACAGATGAGTCGTTTGCCGAGACCACTTCCAGCAGCTACAATTTTTTTCAAAGTACAAAAACATGTTACAGTATTAAACAATTTCGTTCCAGTCACCTTGAGCAGAATTACTTGCAGAAAAACTACTTGCTTTCCTCCAACGGCAGAGTGTACCCTCAAAGCATTCTAGGCAAGTTTATTTTCAGGCCAGAACGAAGGAAATGTTTCCGCAAGGAAATTTTCCTTGTCGATGATCCGTGGTCACCGGTTGGCCATTAGCTCCACGAATTCATGCATGTAAAATTTTTCTTGCACTTAACGATGTGCAGGTTGTCTGTCAGGTATGAAAAAAACGTACATAAAACAGGCTTATAAGTGCCCTTAAATGAGCTCCATCGATTAGTAATGACTGCAATGCAGATCGTGTAGTACTCGCATAGCGATCGCCTAGCGTGACTACGACCGGTGAGCAGACACTACTCTTCCCTTCTACAGCGTGGAAAATGCATTGTTACATAGTGATGTCTTACCTTATACTTCCAATTATAGAACTTACATGTTGGTGCAGAGCCAAGCGCCGCAGATGCGACACCGGAGTAGATCTTCTTGAAGCCCCCAGCTTTCAGAAACCCCTGCTGGCTTTGCAAGCGTGTCTTAAGCGTGTCGAGTGGGAAAAGAACGACGTCCACAGTAGTGCCAGCAATTGCGCCAGCCTAAAAACGAGAGAGAGGTAAAGAGAAGCGATGTTCTGAACTCGGTTGTCACACTGTAGCAGCACTAAACTTGTCATGTTCACGAAATTACACGAAACACATACCACTAGCGAGGCGAAAAAGGACGGACTGTCAACACTTTCCATTGTGCTCGGTAAAGTTCTACTCCAGTTGATTCCTGAATAACTTTTTCAACATTTGACATCAGTAATACTACCTCCACAGGGCGACCGAGAACCGCACAACTGCCTTGGCATCCTACTGTAGTCGCTGTGGTAGTTGTAACTAGCGGCACACTAGGCGAATACGCGCATGCCGCACATGGCACCGACAGCTCTGTATGGACGTCAGACTGACCTATACAAACTCTGGAGTTTTGCTAGACGCATAGCGCCACCTGCCGTTGCGAAGAGGCAGTAATTGAGTAGTGCGAAGCCCGACTCTCTTGCTAAGTTGCCTATCATAGAGTTTCATATTAGTATACCTAGAGGCAAATCTGGCGCTGCGATCGTTCAACCATCATGGGAATGATGGGAAGTACAGGCTTCGGATTGGCATTCTATTGACTGGCGAACTAGTCTACAAGTATTTTTTTGGCAGTTTTGGTTTCGCTCCAAGCGCAATTGCTATAACCTGCAGTGGGACAGTGCAACGCATAGAGTTTCTCACTATGGTGCAACGCAAAGCTCTCTGCCTTTGTTATGTTGCTCTGAGTGGCGATAGCGCGCTGGGCCAGCGACTTGGACGATGCTTGTGTCGCGGTGTGGCGTCGAAGCCGTGACGAGAAAGCGGCGGCATCGTAAACGTTGAAAGAACATGTTTTGAGCGTTTGGACCTTTGTTTGTTAAGTGTGTTAGGTTGGCACTGTAGCGTTACGTGCTTTATGAAACTTCAGAATAGGACAAAGAAGGCACTACTGATACCAAGACATATACAGTTGTACTTCTAGTGGCTTGAAAATCAAATTTTATTGAGGGCTTCATTATGTGCTCGTTTATGTGCTCATTGACATGCGTGTTTTAGGACTTTGAGAACACAAACTTACCTGTGGTAGGAAAGATAGCTGCTTCCGAGCTGTAGTCTAGTGTCGCACAACGGGTACCCGCAAAGCCACGCTGTAACGCTTCGGAAGCGGTACGCCAATATAAAATATGATGAAGCATACTCGTAGGAGGCCACTAGCGTCCTAGCTAGCACTGCAGCAGATGTGCTTAAAAGTACTTGAAGACGTTCAGCAATCGTGACAGCCGACGCAACCTTTTCGAAAGAGCAAGAGAGTTCGCAAGTGCCTGTCGTTTGCGAGAAAAGTCTCGCGTTTGCAGCGAGCAGGCGTCGTAGCAGACGACACTTTTAGCATTCCGCTCAAGGGCGCAACGCTTTGTCACAATACAACATTTTTATTTCCAGAAATACTAGGTGAGTATTTTTATATAAGTACATGCACGGTTGTTTTGATTTTGCAAAAATGAATAAATAATTATTCTTTGGCGTTAAATTGGGAACATAATCGCACGAGTATGGATACCCTGGTGTGTCCTGGTGACCAACCATAGTAAACCATGCTTCCATCTCAAATTCATACAAAGTTTAGGTAGCGTGTTGTACATTACATAACATACTGCAGAAATAGAATTAGATTTCACGCGATAATATTTGAGTATAGCTTTGTTTACTGCGCCAGAAGCAAACGCCACTGGTCTAAAGACCGAAGTCAATCCGAAGCCTGTACTTCCCATCATTCCCATGTAGGTTGAGGCAACGCTCATGAGAACCCCCTTAGACACTAGCGCCACATTTCCCTCTACGGTATTTATTTAGAAACTCTATGTTGCCTATGCAGCTAGCGACTGCAAAACAACAATTTAACTAGATTTTGGTCCATATTGCGAGTGTTTTGCGCATTTAACACCAAGACAGAGAGCTATGAATTTCTACGCTGTCGGACGCGCCGTCGGCGAGAACTCTCGCGAGTGACGTCACGGCCAGGACGCCGCTCGCTCCGGCTCGCGCGGCTGCCGCGCGCGCTCGTTCCCTTCGTGTATTGGCCTCGAGCTCCACCACTGGAAAAGCTGGCGCCACCGTCGGCATGACGTGGTAGGAGGGATCACGTGGACATAGCGGCCGCGTCGGCTGCTTCGGGCGCGCCGAAGCGAGCTGAAAACGAGTTTAAATTCCCTCGTACGCTGCGGTTTTCATTTAGTGGCGAAATTTTCCCGCTTCGAGTGTCTCCTTTACAACGCTTGAAAGCACTACAATAGGTAGTGGCTGCCTTTGAAGGCGCGCAACATGGTAGGCTACTGCTCGGTGCCGCAGGGCCGGACGCACGTAACGGAGGCCGGTGTCGGCCTTACTCACACGTAGCCGCAGGACAAGAAGCTGCGTGAAGCTTGGCTCGCGAACCATAAAACCGGCAAACAGTCATCGGCTACAACTCGGGTATGCAGCAAGCACAGACACGAGGAAGATTTCTGCTACGGCGCCCGGTCTGCGATGTTCTGAAAACGCGCACTGAGACGCTCGCCCGAGTCCGCTGCCCGACTAATGTCGTGACGGTTTGGTCTATGAACTTGTTGATGCTAAATACTGGTAAGTTCACTGGAACGGAATGGGAGCGGTAAGACGCACATTAAAAGAAGGCATGACATATGGTCATGTTTGTGTTATGAATTAATGCACTGGATTACAAAAAAGGAGCAGCGGGAAATTGCACGCTGAGAACGCCGATAAACATACAGTGCGACGCAACTCGAGAAATAGTATTGAAAGGTCAAAGAATTTAGAAGAAAAAAAAAATGCATCGTCGCGACGGCACATCACAGTCCCCGTAGGCGTCGAAGTCTCTAGAATGAAATTATTTTTGAACAGCTCTGATAGCGCCCACGCAACAATGGTTGCCTGTATACTGTCAAATGCTCATATTCTGCGGCCTAAAGCTCATGGCACGGTGCGAAAAGGCGCGCGCGGAGAAAGCGAAACAGTGCGCGGACAAGCATGCAGACGCGCAGTCAGTCGCTGCGAATCTGCGCGATCGCTGCATTGAGGCTTCATTCTATTACGCTCCATTTAGTTATAAAAACACTATAAGAACATATTTCACATAATTTGCTCTCGGCGTTTACCTACCTTTCACGCAAGAAGCTGGTTCGGGAGACTCCATCGCGGCGACCGCGCGCAGTGGCGTTCACTGTACGTATTCGGTAAAGAGATAGCGGCTGTAAACGATTGTGTGCTTTCAGCTTGCCCAAGATTATTATTTAGACAGTAAGAAACTTCTCTCGTTTCGAAAGTACTTACAGAAATGTCCGGGAGAGCTCGCGCGTGGTGTTTTCAGTGAGCGCTGACAGCAAAACCTATGAGGAGCGCGTCACGTGATCCCTCATACTACGGCATCGAGGCGCTTCCGATAGAGGGCGACTCCGTAACTCCTCGCCGCCAATACTTGTGGTATGGGTGGCTCGAGCCGTACGTATTGAAGGATACGTCGGCTTTTTTTAGCTGCCATGGCTTAACCACAGTTTCTTCTTCAAAAGCGCGTGAGTCGAGAAACTTTGCAGCTTGGATATCGCAAACTATGTAGCGTTAAAGGGGTCTACTGGTTTTGCAATGCACATATGCGCCGTGTCTATCCGTAAATTTTGCGTAAAAAGAATGTCTGCAAATTCAACACGCGAGGTTGTGTATGATGCCTCGCTAAACATTTAACATTCCCTTAGTATTTAGCTATGAGAGACATTGCATTTTACATGGAAGAAAAATCTTGGTAATTGGCGTCAGCATGTTATCCGATGTTTGAAAGACACTGCCCATCGAAGCTGTCATCATGATTCTTATTACTCTGGTGTGTTGTTCTATTCAAATATGGCCCTTAATTAATGAGTAAAAAAATAGGCGCGCATTTCATATGAAAATGTTTGCTGCTACTTTCATCCTCCTCTGAAACAGGCCTCCAGAAAACGAATTGCTCATGACCGCAAACACGACGGCGCGTCATGTATAGTATTTGCATAGTTAATTCACAAACACCATAGTAGCAATCACCTGAGAGAAACGTTTCGTTGTTAAGATCGAGAGCGAATGAATTGAAGGTGATGAAATGTTTCATAGTGGCCCTCAGTATCCTTTATCGACAATATATGGCACACCCCTGATCACGTAACGGTAGCAATCGACTGTCGGTATGGCGAGGCACGCTATATTCGCGAACCCCATCAGTTCACTACAACTTCGAATTGAAGCCATAAAGCATTTTTTTACAGCGCCAACTGGAATGGCTAAAGTATTCTGGAGCTACTACAGCGCAGCTTAGATTGATTAGAAAAGTAAAATTCAAGCACCTTCTGTCTCACCATCTCTCGATCCAGCGTTCTTTATTTATACAAACGGATAACTATGCGCTTCGTCGGTACATAAAAGAAAACCTTGCCCAACTGCAGGCTAAATAAAGTTTGCTCCAATCGAATCGCAAACATTCATAAAGAAAGTACCACAAGCCTTGCATATACTTTCACTTGATTTCTGACCCGCCACCGGGGAATTTCGATATCTTCAACATGTCCCATACTACTAATAATTGACGCTTCGACTTCCTTCTGGCTGCAGCGATGCGGTCCAACAGGCATACTTCACTAAAAAAATTGGGCCGAGCAGCCTGTGTCAGTTCGCCAAACAGATTCGTCATGTATATTCCTCAAGCAACAAGCACCAGTAAATTTCTCAAGTGAGTTGAACGTGTATCACGGAAAAGGAAATATATATTGGTACATTCCTATTTGTATTCTGTGAATAGCTGTAAGCCTTCAATAACTTTACTTGAAGTTTCCGCCGCTTAATATAAACATGGGAAGAACCACCTAATGTTGACAAGCAGTTAACGAAGCAAGTGGTGCTTGTAGAATCTAAACTCCAGTATTAGTTAAGTCCCTGTGTTACCGCCGAGCGTTTCTGTGAAGAAATGCAAAAATTCCATATTACACCATGAACTACTCGTCGTGAGCAAACCTGTTTTAGCGGATTAAAATCAACGTAACTGTTGTAGAAGTCATATATAGCCAGCGTTTGTGACATACTTGTTGCAACGCGGCAGGTATGGTATCATAACTTGATTCCTGTATGTTATGTTTTGCGATTGTCCATCCGCGCATGAAAAACCCGCAATGGGCTCTTTTGCGCCTCTTCGGCTGGTACTGTAACGTTGCCTTTGAGAGCTGCATTGTTGTCTAAGAAATTAGCTCTTTGAATAAGTGTTCGCAAAGGAAGACGTCGTAAAAATATATTTGAGACGACCACCATAAGTATACAAGCAGAGAGAACGAGGGCGAACAAACGAAAACACCGCAGAAAGCGCCCGGACAACGCCCGAACTGTAGCAGACGACAGGCGCGAGTCCTTGCCCTGACGTCACGCGAGCGGCGCTCGCAGCGCCCCTGTAGTTCGTTCGCCTCCTATAATATACCATGCCTGGAACGTGAGCCGCAAACGCGCTGCCCTTCCCTCGCCTGTACTCTCCTCCTTTCGGTACGGTGGCGAGCGCCTCTTGCGGCCAGCCCTTGTAAACACGCCGGTGGCACGCCTACCGGGAGACGTAGAGTTACTGGTAGCATATACAGTAACTCTAGGGAGACGCTACCGGGAGCGACGTCGGCAGCCAAGCGGCTGGCGCGTCGTGAGCTTTCGGCGGCGGCGGCAGTGGTTGCCATCGGGACCGGTACGGTGGCGCGCGCCGTCCTGCGGCGCATGGTCGCAACACTCGGCAGAGAGCTCCCAATGGAAAAGAGAGCGACGTTCCAGGCATATAGTTATAGGAGGCGTTGCGCTGGCTCACCCTTCAGACCACGGAGGAAGGAAACTAAGGAGAGGCCCTACCCCCTCCGCGCGCTAGGAGAAAAGTGTAGCGGAAATGACGTAGTAGGTTTTCATTTTTTGCTGCTTTTTTATTTTTTTGGCTGTATGGCCACGCCTTTTGGGCCACAATGGCGGCGTTCTTTGAGCGCTCACACGTGTTGCTCTGGTAGGTTTCGTGCCGTGGCAAAGGCGCTGTGTGGGCGGGTTTGCGTTTGTCACCGTATCTTGTTGCGCTGTGTTACCTGCACCGTGCTCTGCCGGATGTTGCGCGAGCGCGAGCGCTCCGCGCGCGAAAGCACGCGCAGCGCGGCGTGGTTTCGCGAAAGATGTAAACAAGAGAGGAGGGTGGCACAAAAGGCGGAGCATCGCCATGAGCAACGCCAACTTCCGGCTTCACTTTTGCTTCACAAAGAGTGACGTCAGGGCCTCTCCTTAGTTTCCTTCCTCCGTGCTTCAGACTGATGGCGGAAACGACGGTAACCGCGATAGCTCCGCGCGCTACGAAGAAACGCCGCAATCGACGGTATACTGTTGCGTTGTAAATTGCCATGAACGTGAAGGACGAAATAACGTTCAGTTTTACCGATTTCCATCGCGATCGTATGAAGGGAAAAGGCGAGAGCGCTGGATACGGGCCGTTCAACCTGTTGGGAAATCGGATTACTTGCGTTCCCCACAACACAGCGGCTCGCATGAGAAAGTGCGACAATTTTGTTCTTCTGCAATTTTGTTGCGTAGCCCTGACGAAGTACCGTGGTAACCAAGCGAAAGCTCAAGAATCTGCAGCCGCCACTTCGTTGGTGACAGAAAAAACAACGTTGCGAACCATCCTGCTTATTCGACCATCGATATCTACACCTTTTAACAGACGTTCGCCTCCGCTTGACTCAACAAGTGGAACGGAGAGATTTGGCAGGTCAACTTAACCAAACATCTTGGTTCGTTTACGAATTCAAAATCCTGTTCTAGAGCATCGTTGTATCGCGAGCTCATTTCTGCTTTCGGTATTTTGTATGTCCTGCGCCGATACAAGTACGCTTCGCAATGTGCTGAGCCTGCTCGACTGCGTTTTTCAAATGTGAGCAATTAAGTTGATGTAGGAGCACTGGATGAGTAATTGCGAAGAAAAAAAATGTCACGTTTATTTACATTTATTTGTGCGCGCTTGCTGCTCGAAGCGTCTGCGAAAAGTTCAAATTAAGGTACAGAGCGATGCTGTAGCTCCTGCGAGAAAGAAAGGTGCAGCGCGTAGGTACTGTAGGAAGCTTACTTTCGTTATGATCGCACGCTGTTTGCTGCCTTGGAAAATGTTTTCTGTTTGCTGCCCTGGAAAACGCTATGAAAGGATTTACTCTCTGTAAATAATTGCGAGACAAAACATTACGATAAAATACATAGATATATAGGAGATACTTAAGTCTTGTGTTCAGGACATATTCAATATGAACCAATTTGAAATGCTTAGATTTTTATGCTGATATGTCTATATACAAATCTGATGCGAGTTGCAGCACGCCGAAATAACACTTGAGACTTTCTTTTGTATTGTACACGTGCTTCGCCCTGCTGAGCTTCCTTTCCGAAGCGTGGATGGGCGGAAGAAGCTTTCCAGGTCCTTGATTTTCAGGAAACCGTGATTGTAGCCTTTCGCTTGCGGACAGCTCTCCGCGCACTACTCAGTTAGTGCCAAGGCTGCGATGGGGGCGCTGGTGACGGGTTTTTCCGCAGCGCCGCCTGGGCTGAGTCCGAGGTCTTATGAGAGGAGGGGCATAAAAAGGAAGAAAGCGGATTGGTGTTTCAAAAGTTACGACCAGTTCCAGAATGCCATCGGCTAAAGCCTAGATTTTCTGCTTTAAAATATATTGGGACTTCAATTGAAGCCGTTCCGATGGTTCCGGCCATGATTTCGGTCTGTGGTTCCGGCGCATGTTCTTGATAACCTTCTTCATTGTTCTTGATATCCTTCCAAGGTCGACTGAGCCTTCTGTGATGTTACCCAAGGACTAACGAAAGCGCATTAAAATATTTAATCTAGCTAAAATTGATATGTTGCGAACAGGAACGCGTTGAAAATAAACTCAAATGAAGAAATGCATTTCGAATATTGAGCAGTCAAAGGCAAGCACGAGGTGGCGACGCGGGGACACCCTTCCTCCATGCGGGGACACAAGCACGTCGCCTGGAACACGGGTAGTTTCTTGGACGCTGTTCCGCTTTTCCCACGCTATTCCTTCAGAGAACACCCAATGGAACATATTTTTTTGGCTAGCAAATCTGTGATGGTTGTTTGGTTCACTGTAGCCATAGAGTTTCATAGACTGTAGCAGTTATCGTTGTCTGTATATAGACTGTAGTCTATAATTTGGTTCAAGTCGCCGTACTTGGCCGTACCGTACCAAGCCGTACTCCATCCAGTCCCAGCCACTTGTAGAACCTAAAGCCCCTACATCCACGCGCCGGAAACGTGTATGCAGGGGCTTTAGGAAGGCGGAGCATCTAGCGTTTTCGTGGCACACGTGTCGCCATCTCTTGGCAGCGGTCGTCCGTCCTCAACGCGCGCATAGAATAAAGAACAGACGCGTGCGCGCGAGCTTCGTCACCGCGCCACCGCGTCTGGTGTTAGATACGGGACCGTTTCCTAGTTGAGCCTACTTCGAGTTCACCAGACCACATCGAATCGCACCACAGCTAATTAAGGAGCGCAGAAGCACGGATACCACATTCCTGAGGCGCGCACGTGCAAACAAGTTGGCGGCCCCCACTTCGTGTGCCGCAGATCTTATAATTCCCGAAAGTGAAGCGAGAGCCTGGCGCTGTTCCAGGTAACGTGAGTCCCAAAGCAAGACGGCTGTAATGCACCGCGAAGGTCTGGCAGCATCGCCCCCACCTAGCTATTGTGACGGTGCATTGCAAGTCAGCAAGGCAAGACCTCAGGGAGAAGTAAGCCCTCGGACAATTGGGGACCCAGCGGCGACTCTCTTCGCCGGGTATGATACCATCGCACGGGCGCCTACCATTGGCCGAAAATGACGACACTTGAGCGGGCTCGCCGATTGGCTGAAAATGGCGTCATCTGAGCGGGCTTGCCCATTGGCCGAACGTGACGTGTCTTCGAGACACCGAAGGGCTTAAAAGACGCAGACCGGGAGCAGCAGGAGAGGATTCCAGTCGGGAGAGTGCCCTGCTCTCCCGACTGCGCTCGCGGCCCCATTCACAGATGGGCAGACTCTGTGGGCTGTACGAAGAGGTGATTGGGAGGCCTCCAGCGAACAACGCACAACTGCCTCCTCCCCAGAGACCACCCATACCCATCACCACAGAGCTGCCCGGCGTTTCCAAACGGCGCTCCCCAACTTGTGCCCTTCAACAGACGGCTGCTTCCCTCCTGCATGAGGACCACGGTGGAAACCTGCAGATCTACGTTGACGGCTCGGTAATGCCGGACACAGGCTCGTCGACTGCGGCCTGCATGGTGCCCGCTTTGGGGAAGAGCAAGCAGTGTCGCCTCCCCAACCACGCGACGTCAACAGCGGCAGAGGTAGCAGGCCTTCACCTGGCTGTGGACTTACTCGCAGAGGAGCTGCAAGTGACCCCAGTGACCATCTACTGCGACTCCAAGGCGTCACTCCTCAGCCTGCAGAGGCCAGAAAGGGCCAGCCTCGGGGTTGCCCTGCTCTCGTCAAGGCTGATGGCGCTCCAGGAAGCGGGCTGCTCAGTATCCCTGCACTGGCTTCCAGCCCACGTAGGGATACCGGGCAACGAGGAAGCAGATGCACTGGCAAAGCGTGCCCACAACTGCGTGGTCCCGCCCAGCCTGGCAGTGACAGCCAGTGATTTCACATGCCACAGGCTTCGGCGCCATCTGCTGGCCTGCCATCCGGACAAGCGGATGTCCTTGGGCCGCCCTCCGCGACCACTTCCACAGCGCGGCCTCGCACGCAGGGAGACCTCCCTCCTTCTGCGACTGAGGATTGGCTGCTGTTGGACGGGTGCTCGCCGCCACCGGCACGGCCTCATCGCCTCTTCAGCCTGTGCCTCCTGTGGGGAGCCCGAGACCCTGGAGCACCTCCTGCTGGCCTGCCCTGCCTACCTGCAGCAGCGTGACCGTCTCCTGCAGGAGTTCCGACGACTGGGGCTTCCTTCTACACGACAGGAAGACATCCTCTTCCCTGGTCGTAGCGAGCTACCAGCCCTCCTGAGTGTCGTCGAGTACCTCGACTCGTCGGGGCTCTCGGCGAGACTCTAGGATTCTCTACAAAGACGGATAGCCTCACGGCTACCCAAACCACTCTAGGCTACTCGAACTGCCCCAATCATCTGGCTCCTGCTGGATCACCGCCCCCTGGCCTTTCACCAGATCACCAATCCTACCGGACCCACTGGGCCCTTCCTGCCGGACTGCTCAGCCGCTGCCATGGCGCCCCTTTAACCCTCTACTCTCCTATCCCCTTTGCTCCCACTATCCCCACCCCCGTTGACGCTGAGCCGTGCTCCCGCAAGGGCTGCAGAAAACAGCGTCAACCTTTCCTTACCCCTTCAAGAACCACTTCTCTCTCTCTATGTCGAGCTTCTTGCCACGGGCCGCAGCGTCCGAGTTGCTGCCGGCCCGTAATGACTTTAAGACTGTTAATATACGCTCACTGTAAATAAACTCCCAAGTTTTCATCCCAAAGTCCTCAACTCCTACACTGGTCAGCCGCTCTCGCTTGCTAACCAGTCGTGAAGAATGATAAGCTCGGACGAAGACAAAATAGTTCGCATTCTACTCTCCGTTTCCTTAGCAGCTTTTCAAGACGAGCAGCGAAAGCTCGAAGGAAGACAGCCCGCCAACGCCGCTGGTGGCTTCGCCCCGCCTTGCAAGAACGAGAGAGAATGGGTCATGCCAGTGCTTTGATTCTTGTATTCAGTGTCCTTGTATACGTCGTATCTCTTGTCACATAGCATCAAAAGTGCAGCGCAAAATCCAGCTGTCTCGATGGATGCAGTCAGCTTGAGATTAGGGACTTGACCTCGCTGTTATTTTGTGGCCCAGTTTAGGCGACTACAGCAAAGCGTAGGACGAGCCCACACCTGCTGTATCGGCCAATAACCAGAAATGAGGCACGCATATGGGTTCCGCGAAGAGGGGACGCGGGCAGCACTCACGCGTGAAGGGAAAGCGGATTAGTGGCTGCACCGTAGAAAAGGCACTAGAACGGCACCCCCGCTCAGAACAAAAGGGTACGAGGGCCGAGCTGAAGGGGAGCGTTCGGGGAGACGAGCGTGAAGATGAAAGAAGGGGGGTGCTTGAGGTAACCGCCACTGCTAAGGATTCCCGTGGAAATGGCGGTAGCTTTACCACTTAGCCGGCTACGGCCGAGGAATGCTTTTATGTGCTATTGCCATCGCGTCCCAATTATGGTGTTTGTATTTCAAGAGAACTGGCAAACAGCTGCAGGGGAGACAGATTTCTCAGTACTGGCAGGGTAGCCCGCTGTCCGGCGGATATGAATAATCCGCGATTTCACGGAACATTCTCGGCAGCTTGTATGGCGGCCGGTTGCAGGTGAAAAGAGGGAAGACAACAGGGGCCGATACTCGCAGTCCAACGTAGGGGAGAGGGAGGTGGCACGTGTCTTTGAGAAATCCTATCCCCTGGCGTGTTCTAAAGAGTGCCACTGTTTCCACCAATGCCGTGTGCGGCATGAAAATGGTTGTGCTATTGGTTACAATGATGTGAACTCGCATGTGTGATTGGCTGGTTTGCGAATCCTTTGTACAACTGAGGGCTTAAAAAGTCATGTTTTGTTGTGTGGTGGAGAGCGGAGCTTCGGGCTTGGACCCGGACAGACGCTTCGGCGTTTGAATAAAGCGACACTTCATCGGTACGGCTCTTCCTTCGCGCTGCCACCGTGCACTCGAATCATGGAGGGGCGCCGACTTCGGACCATCAACACCTTCCCTCCTTGGCTAGCACTGAAGCTACAAGAGGACAAGGGAAAAGAAGTTGAGTCGGCTTGTCTCCTCGAGCCCTGAAAAGCGGCAAGCTCCGGCGGGGCGGAAAAAATCGGTCCGAGAGCGATCGGGCTGCCCGCCGCGTTTTCCGCCTGCTTCGCCCGCTCGGCGAAGAGGTTTTCGCCGCTTTCCGCCTTGTCGCCGGTCGTTGGTGCGCACCAACGACTGGCGATCCCTCAAATGAACGTATAGTCCGGCTTCTATGGGGGCCGCTTGCGCCCACTCTCGTTCAACCGTTGGCCGTTGGTGTCGCTTTCATAACCTGTTCGTCTGCTACTCTACAGTTGACTGGTGCGGCGTAGTACGGCGGCTGTTGTACTGTGGCGAACTGCTTGCCTAGTTTATGATTTTTGCGAACACAGCGACAGTGATGTCACAAGGCTTTGATCGGTCACTTGGCTCCAAAAGTTGACTGCCCGAACCTGAAAAATGTCGGTGCGCGCAGTCCGCTCCTCTCTAAAATAGGGTTAAATAGCAGCTCCTATTTCCTTTTTGAGGCACTAATTCAAACCCCACAGATCTTGTACATTAAGTCGCATTGTTTATAGAGCTCGTAAAGTACACAACAGTTCCATTGTACACGTTGTAAAGTTCGCTTCTGCGTTCTTTAGAAACTGGAAACCACTGCAACGTTAAATTCGACGACGTACAGAACAATTAACAGTCATTCTCCGTGAATGCGGCGATCGTGAGTCCAAAAAGAGAATTACGCATGCAGCTTAATTCACTGCGTACGTATCTTTCGCGACGCGTTATTTGCTGCCGCCGTACCACGCAGGAAAGCTAGCGTTGCAGTTTGAAAATAGTTCCGTGACACAAGGCCTGCAGTGCAGCACGTTTTAAAGCACTGAGATCGCTTTTGTAAACCTTCTACTGAACTGGACATCAAACAATAAAAACAAGCTTCATGTGCTCACCTTTCCTTGAAACAGACTCGACCAATTTATTGCACATATATCGAGCGCAGGACTTGTGAATACATAATTGTGAAGACTTTTACCAGATATCCTCTGCATTTCACTACAGCACGCAGCAGTAATTCCTAATGTCATCTACGACATTAGGCTATCTGTGATCAACTAAAAAAAAAGAATTAGCTTATCCTATGCCTCTTTTAAAACAATTTTTCCAGTCTCTTACTAGAGAAGGTAAATTTATGCCGTCTAGCATTGCAGCTGCCACCTATGCTCATTGTTTACCTTCCTTGCAACGCTCCTCCTCCTCTAACTTCTCTGTTCAAACGCAAAGCATTCGAAAATTTTTGTTTTCTTTTTATATTTGTGAATTTATTCATTTGCCATCAATACAAGCGCTTTGTGCCTACGAGCGCTGAACAGATCGCAACGATCACCACGATCTACTGGAACTCCAGACCTGCACAGATATCCGGTTTCCATGGGTTTCTACGGTTTCTATCCGGTTTCTGCACAGATATCAGGTTTCTACTTGCGCCCACTCTCGTTCAACCATTGGCCGTTATTACCGCTTTTATAACCTGTTCGTCTGCTACTCTACGCTTGACTGGTGCGGCGTTGTAATTAGTACGGCGACTGTTGTGTTGTGACGAACTGCTTGTCTAGTTGATGATTTTTGCTAACACAATGACAGTGATGTCACAAGGCTTTGATCGGTCACTTAGCTCCAAAAGTTGACTGCCCGAACCTAAAAAATGGCGGAGCGTGTAATCCGCTGCTCTCTAAAATAGCGTTAAATAGCCGCTGCTATTGCCTTTTTCAAGCAAATTATTATAAATCACGTTGTGTATAGAGTTCGCAACGTACACAACAGTTTCATTGTATACGTTGTAAATTAGCTCGTTTCTAAAGAGCTTCTGCGCTCTTTATAGAAACTTGAAACAACCGTAATTTGTGACGATAGAACGATTACCACTCATTTTAACATCTTAAATGTTGTCCGTGAATGCATCGGGAGTTCAAAAAGTGAATTACGCACACAGCTTCACTGCGTACGTATCTTAAGCACCACCATTATGCTGCCGCCGTACCACTCAGAAAAGCTAGCTTACAGTTTGGAAAGAGTTTCGTGACACGATCGATTTAAGGCTTGCAGTGCAGCACCTTTTGAATCACTGGGATCGCTTTTGCAAGCTTTCTACTGAGCTAGACATCAAACGACATTAAAAACAAGATATGCTCACTTTTCCCTGAAACAGAATCGATCAACCTATTGCACATATCGGGCGGAGGACTTAATACGTTTACCAGATCATATCTGCCTTTCACTACGGCACACAGAAGTAAACCCTAATGTGATCTACGACATTAGGCTATCTGTGATCAACTAAAAAAAAAGCTAGATTATCCTATGAATATTTTAAAACAATTTTTGCAGTCTCTTACGGAGGCTAGGAAACGGAAATGTATGCCGTCGATCTAGCATTGCAGCTGCCACCTATGCTCGTTGTTCACATTTCTTGCACCGCTCCTCCTTTTCTAGTTTCACTATTCAAACGCAAAGCATTCGCAAATATCTGTTTTCTTTTGTATATTTGTGAATTTATTCATTTACCGCCAATACAAGCGCTTTGTGCCATCCGAAATGGCAACACGAGCGCTGAACAAATCGCAGAAGCAGACGACAGCGAACAGGTTACAACTAGCGCCACTATGCTCGTACATTCTGTTCCTAGCGGGAAAAGAGGCGAACTAGACCAGGCGTGCTGGAGCAGAGAGATCTGTGCAGATCTGGAATCAAGTAGGTCGACTAGCGCCACTCTGCTCGTACGTTCTGTCCCTAGCGGCAAAAGGGGCGAACTAGATCAGGCGTGTTGGAGCAACGCCTCCTCTAGAAAGATGCTGCGGCGTCGCTCGCTTACCCATTGTAGCCGTCGCGCCTTGAGTTGCGGTCAGTTGTCAAGAGATAGCGCCACTTACGTTTCTATCTCCGCTAAGGGGACTGGGGCGGTGTGGTGTAACTCTATGGTCGCGGCGGTAGCGGCGGCCGCGCCGGCCGC
Source organism: Dermacentor albipictus (assembly GCF_038994185.2). NCBI lineage: Eukaryota > Metazoa > Arthropoda > Arachnida > Ixodida > Ixodidae > Dermacentor > Dermacentor albipictus. The sequence continues at coordinate 160,132,683 of NC_091825.1, read as the reverse complement.
ACTGCCATGCGGTAATGTGCGCATGTGTTGCAAGCGACCACCGCAACGATCGCTATCTACTGCCTCAAGTGGAAAGTCAGAGAAGCTGAATTAATCTCATGGGTGGCGGCAATGGAAAAGAAACCTGCCATCAGTAACTACTTAAGAGGAAAAAACGAAATCAGGAAAGAAACCATTTATGATAACTCAAAGGGAAGCAGCTCATTACTTTTCGAAGCGAGATCGGGATGCCTTAGAACACGCACCTATAAAGCGAGATATAAGAAGGAACAAGAAGCATGTGCTTGCTGTGGTAAAGCTAGGGAAACTACGGAGCATGTTTTATTAGAATGTGAAGACGTCTACCCAGCGGTCGATTTAGGCACCACTGGCCTCCTTGAAGCCCTTGGGTTCAGAGGGAGCAGTGGCAAACATGTCCGCAATTAGTAAGAGAGATTCTTAGGAAGGAAGTTGAAGTGTGGGATTTAAGTGCAGCGCAGTAACTGTCTCTCCGCGGAGGACACCTCAAACCGCAATTAGTAAGCGGCGACTGGAGGATTGGTGGAAGAAAAGTAGGGAAACGACAAAAGACGGAGACGTACAAAAGCACAGTTCGCATTAGGGGATCAGAAAATTTGGGCGTGGCAGTTCATAGTGTATTTTTTTTTCTTTTTTCATTGTTTAACCTAGGTAGAATATTAGGCAGTATAGTAGCAAGAACTTGGTGGCGCAACCCACCGTCCCGTTCCATAGGGGACGCTCATAACATCCATCCATCCATCCAGTAAAAAGGAGGAAAAGCAGCAGGTTTTTGGCGCACGCGGCAGGCATCTTTTTAAAAGAGGCGTTAGTTGGAGCAGGGTGGTCAGTGAGGCGTGGCCTCAATTTTATTCCATCCTTCCTCCGTGTATGCTCATAAGCATGGAGCAAAGAAACAAAAGAGGAATGCTCATAACTTATATGTATAAGTTATATAGTCGTAATGTATCAGCTGTACCAGTTGCAAAGTTCGTCGTGGGTGTTCTGTAGCTGTACCGCGAGTTGCCAACTGTATTGAACAACTCTTTCGCCAATCTAGAGGTAACTGAATAAGCGGAAAGTGCATGTACGGTGTCTCGCCAAACGCCTGTTGCATGCATCGGGTTTCTTTAAATTAGTGCCGTTAGCAAGCAAGCACATATTCTTGTAGCTCGTGAATAGTGAATAAATATGCAACTTGTTCTCTTTTATTTTTCTTCAGGCTTTCTATACTCGCTATGAAGAAAGCGGCTGTTGTTCCGAGTGGCACCGACCAAGGAGGCCGTGTTAACGACCCCGTCACACACTACGTGCTGTTTCAGCCAGAAATCGGGACAGAAGACACCAGCCACACTGAACTTTCACGCGATGACGCTGTGTACGTCGTGGCCGATTCATCTGAGTCTTCAGGGACTATGACCACGGAAGAATGGCTGTCGGCATCTGGCAGCCTTTCCGAATGTAATACGGCGGAGCAAACTGCGGGGAAAGCGAAAACGAAGAAAAAGCATTCGTTCGTTTGGGAACACTTCGACGGCCACACATTGGACAAATGCAGCCAAGTGTGCAAGCACTGCAATATGAGTGTGCGTCTCGGTAAAGAAGGCGGCTGCAGCAAACTAGGCACCACGGCAATGCGTCGTCACCTTGAAAACCACCACGCGCACCTCTTGACCGGCCTTCCCTCTCGAGTGGACGTTGTGCGCGCCAGAAAATCACGAGCAGGGGATAGTGCGAGTGATGATGCTGTAACCAGTGGTGGTAAGGTGAAAAGCTTGGATGGTAGAAGGAAGCGGCAGCCTTCGTCATCAGTTTGGCAGCACTTCGATTACTATGGTAGCGACAGATTTCTGGTGGTGTGTAGAATCTGTAGAATGCAAGTGCGTCTGGGAAAGGATGGTGGGTGCAACAGGGTGGGGACAACTGCAATGCATAGGCATGTCACTATTCACCACAAATTCTTACTTCAGAAAAACCCCACCCTCAAAACGAGAGAAGGTCATGGCAGGAGAAGCCAAGATGTGTCCTGTAATATGACCAAACGGTCACAAGTGTCACCAGCAGTTGCTGCTGTACATAAAAAAGTACTCGAAACCAAGAGCGAGTCCTGTGGACTGCGTCACGCTGATTCAATGGCTCTAAACCATCGCTTGGCAGTGTTCATGGCTAATGGTATCCAACCGTTCTCACTTGCAGAAGAACCAGCTTTTCTCGAGTTCATGCGCTGCTGTGCACCTCAGTGGAAGGTTCCCAACAAAGCCTATTTTGCAAACTCTGGTGTTCCTGCGCTTGCAACCATGATTAAAGAAGCAGTGAGAAAGGACCTGAAAACTTGTGTTGGAGGTACCGTGCACCTTGGTACTGAAACATGGCAGGGCCCCCACATGTGTGACCTAGTGTCTGTGACAGCATTCTGGGTGAAGTCTCAAGAGCCTGCACAAAATCTTGTAAGGTGCAGGGCTGTCCTGGATGTTGTTAATCTTGGAGAGTCATGTACTCTTGAAAATGTCAGTCAAGCGCTGGAGACAGTTATTAAAGACTGGCTGCTGCCTGCAGAGCTTAAGGTTGGGTGTATAGTTACTGAACGTCTTCCCAGTGAAGCACCACCTTTTCTGGAAATGCAGCTAAAGCACATCACTTGCATGGCCCACTGTCTCGATTTTGAAGTAGAAAACCTGCTCTTCACATTTCATAGTAAGCTAGCAGACTCATTTGACATGGCTCGCACCATTTGCAGCCAGTTGTGCCACAACGATACAGCTAGAGCCAAATTGAAGGCAATTCAGTCGCATCACAACCTCAAGCAGAGGCCACTGGTGCCAGATTCTCCCACAAATTGGAAAAGTACACTGCGCATGTTAAAGCACTTCTGTGAGCAGAAGCTGGCAGTAAATGAGTATCTGAGAGGGTCAGGTGGAATTTCTGTCAGCCCAGAGCAGTGGTTAGTGCTCAGGGATGCAGCTAGCGTGCTACAGCCTGTGGAAGAAGTTGTTCGCCTCCTGAGCATGGATACAGCCGTGATGGGACAGGTCCTCCCGCTGCTCTGCTTTGCTGAGAAGATGCTGCAGAGCACGTTGGAGAGATCTGAAAGAGGCAGTCCTGCACACTGGCTTTCAGCCCACCTTCTTTCGAAGCTTAGCTCAAGTAGCCACATAACTGCTGTAAAAGCAGACCTTGCATATTGGACTGCAAGCTTCTTGGACCCTCGCTTCAGGGACACATTCTGCAGTTACATTAGTAGTGATGAAGCAGTGGCAGAGCAAAAGCTAAATGAGGTGAAGAAGCACCTTCTTGTGAAAATACGTGAGACTTACACACACTCCACAAAGTTGTTATATGCAGCTAATAGTGGCAAATTACCACAGCAAAATGAAACTGCCCCATCACTTGATGAGGACTTTTCACTATGGCTTATGAATGCCGAACAGATGGGGCTTACAAGGTCCAAGGTTGAAGTTTCTTCAGATGGCACAAACACAGAGGGAGCAGCAACTGCTGCGTTTGAGCTTGAGGCTTATGTGCAAGACAGCATTGCTGATTTCTCCACACCCATGAGCGACCCAGCACTGTATTGGCAAACAAAGCGGATGATTTGGCCGTCTTTGTACACTGTAGCAGTCACATACCTGGCATGTCCTCCAACCAATACGTACTCGGAAAAAATGTTTGAAAAATATGGTGCCGTTGCTTCAGACGGTAGACAGAGTATCTGTGCTGATACTCTGAGTATCTTGAGTTTCGTACGCATGAATCATGAGTGGGTGCCAAAGGACATATCAGCAGCACCAGCTGATGTGATCAACTCACTGCGAAAAGCTGTGGACAAAGGCAACACTGAACAAGATAACACTCACTTTGTAGATGCAGAAAGTGAAGTGTTGCTAAAGAGAGTTGTTTTTCAAGACTGAAGTTATATTTCGCCTACACTGCAAGCGTGTGAAGTGTTAACCATTTGGCCAAGATCATAGCAGCACCCCGCTCTACCTTTGCTTTCTCGTGGCACCTTCTCCATTCTCCAGCTTACATCCTCTTTTAGTAAATGTGCTGATTCTTTTGAAGAGAGCTACTGTGAAATATCTGATTAAAACTAAGAAACATACTGCTTGCATGTTCAGTTTGGCATCCTTACATTTAGTCACTTGTGCGACACTTTCCCATATTGCATCTCCACCCATTTCTGTTATGTTAATGTTCTACAAGACACTAGATTTTGTGAAATATTTGTATGGTCTTCCCCATTGTGTAGAGGGGGAGCCATTGAGCCTTTTGCCTGCTCTATGCACATGCTGATAGCATCATTAGGGCCTAAGAGAGAAAGGTGATATTCACATAACATGAAAAAAAAAAGTAAAATCTGTTGTAACATTTGTAATAGTTGTGTGCACACCATACAATATGTTAACTGCCATCTTCTCAGTCTTTAGATGCGGATTTCGTCAGATATGCTAAATTTCAGTAGATCGCAGTACAGCCTTTTAGTTAAGAACTCTGTAGTATTGCTCCAACAGGTTCACAAACAAGTTTTGTTCTAAAGGAGCACTGCCACGTGGAACTGTGCTTATGTTAAATAAAAGTACAGTGGCAATATTCTTTTCCTACTTCATTTTAAAGGTTGAAAAATGGGAAGGTAGGCCTCGGCAATATTGGGCAATAAAGTATATGTGTCGTTGTGCAAGTATATTGAACAGCTTGAGCAGGCCTTATAGTTCACTGCATCACTTGCATTTCTATTTCTCCATTGCCATTGTACGCGACACAATACTTGTTTCCCTATCCTTGTTTCTATAATAAAACATTTGCTCAGTGTAGTTTTATGAACAGACTAAGCATAAACCAAGCTAAACCAAGCATAACATTGCTTTCATGTAAAAAATTGAAGTTTCACCCATAATGCGAAGCAGTGATGCAAAAGTTGGAACTATATATGTGGCCAGTCTGTTTCGTCTGGTATCAGTTGGAGCATACACTTGTAGATGAGCAAGACCTATCTGCTGTTAAGAAAGAAACTTCCTTCAGTGTGAACTCTAGGCATTGCAGTCTTTGTGGAGGCAATGCTCTTCAGTAGTGAAATTGAGATGTGGCTTCTGCCTTCTTTTTCCTATCCTGCCTTTTGCTTATCACCGCGGGATTTATTGAAGTACTCTTAGCTCGGTGCTTGTTTATAGATTACCCGTGGAGCTTTACACTAATGTCAGCTACTGATGTAACCACTCTCTCTAGGTGCAGTATTTTCTTCGCTGTAGCATGATTGGAGATCAAATCATTGCAGGGCACTGTTACTTTTTTTTTCTTTTCACATTCTTTATAAGCTTTTTTATACACTTGGGGATTTCTGTGACAGACATCAAAAGAACTAGTGGAGTAAGCCCAAAGCAGCTATTAATGTAAAATTCGTTGACACGCATGGAAAGACGCAGGCGAAAGAGACTATTTACGCTGCATTTACAAGAGCAGCGCAGTCAATGACCAAGATGGTAACCTGCTCATTCCAAGCCTAGATGCCTGTCTTCATCTTCCTTTGTGCCATGTCTCATAAGCGCCTACTGTATCCCAACACAACCCTCGGCGGCAAAAGCACTGTCCCGGTGCCACTAGATATCTGTGGCAAGCAGAGAGTTGTGGGGCTTGAGCCTGGCGACTCGCTGGTGGTTGTAGCAGGATTTTGCGAGGCTGACTGGAATGATTTCGTAGGCGACTTCATGAACCAGGCGATATGAGCCTTTGTAACAAGACGGCAGTTTCTCACAAAGGCCTACTCGACAGGAAAATGCGTCCAAAGGAGCACTAGGGTACCTGGCGAAAAGTGCATTTCACAGTGACAGAGGTCGCAGCGATGCTTCTGGTTCTCTTGCGACACTGATAGGCGAGCGCTTGCAAGTTGTCGAGCAAGGTAAGTGTGAGCGATGGCATCACGCACATTCACTTGTCGAGGTCATTATCAATGGTAGCAATGCATCGGCCGGAAGTTTTGGTTCATTGCCGTACAAGAGGTAGAACAGGGAATAGCTAGCAATGTCCAGGTGGGATGAATTATAGGCAAAGGTAATTTTATTTATTTGGTACCTGTACGGCTGAGCAAGGTCCCAATTGTTGTGATTAGTTTAAATGTATTTTGCCAGCATATCTGTAAGGGTTTGGTTCATTCGCTCGGACAGGCCAATGGTTTGTGGATGGTAGGAGGTGGTAAGCTGATGTTGGATAGAGCAGACGTGCATGATGTCATCAATGACTTTGGAAAAGGAGGTACGGCCTCGATCTGTGAGCATTTGACACGGAGCTCCATGCACCAAAATGATGTGTAGCAGGAAAGCTGCCACATCCGTAGCACAGCTGATTGGGATAGCAAGTGTAATGGCGTATCTGGTCACTTAGTCAACAGCGACAGTAGCCCACTTGTTCCGTGGTGCAGATGCTGGAAAAGGGCCCAGGAGGCCCAAGCCGACACAACCAAATGGCTCTACCAGGATTTCAAGTGGCTGCAGGTAGCCAGCGGGAAGTAGGGATGGCTTCTTGCACTGACATGTCTCACAAGCTGTGACGTAGCGTCGCACAGAACGTGCAAGACCAGGCCTGAAGAAAAGGGGGCACACTCTGTCATAAGTTCGAGACGTGTCGAGATGTCCAGTGGTGGGCACGTCGTGAAGTTCTAAAGGACGGTCGCATGGAGGTGCTTTGAGATGAAAAGGAGGAGATTGGGACCTTTAGGATGAACATTACAACAGTACAAACTATCAGCGAGGGGTACAAAAATACGTAAGGAAGCGTCATCAGGTGCAGATTCAAAACGATTGATGAGTACTTTGAGTGAAGCATCACTATGTTGCTCGTCGGCGATATGGAGGAGCTGTAACACGGAGAAAACGCAAGCGGCATTGAATGTCAGGTACATCATAGCTGTCCATGGGGTAACGCAGCAAAGCATCTGTGTTGTGGTGCAGGCATCCAGACTTGTAAATCAGAGTATAAAATCTCTTGGAACCTCAAACACCAAGCCGGCTGGTGGGATCCCTGACGGAGGAGGAAAGCCAGCTGAGAGCATGATGGTCAGTTACTATGGAAAAGGAATGGCCGTAAAGGTAAGCACAGAACTTGGCAACTGCCCAGACAAAAGCAAGGCATTCCCATTCCATAACAGAATAGTTGTGCTCCAGTGGTGAGAAGAAGCAGCTGGCACAAGCGATAATGCAACTTTGGCACCTGATGCTGGGCTAGTGCAGCACCGACACCATGACTACTGGCATTCACACACAGTTCTGTTGGGGCATTAGGGTTGAAGTGGGCAAGGTTTGGTGGTGAGGTCAAATGTGTGACGAAATGAGAGAAGGCAGCAGATTGTGGAGACCCACAGGAGAAGGGTACGCCTTCCTTCAAAAAGTCAATGAGAGGTTGAGCAATAGCAGCAAAATCTTGGACAACGCGGTGGAAGTAAGAACATAGCCCAACAAAACTGCGAATGTCTGTGGCTGACTTTGGAACCGGAAAGTCTCTGATGGCACGAAACAACAAGATGGCCCAAAAGCGTAATTTGGCGGCGGCAAAAACACATGGCATTTCGATGAGTTGCAGCCTGGCCTTATAAAATATGTCAAGTATGGTAGAGAAATGTTCAACTTGTGTCAAATGGTGGTGAAAAGAAAATACTGTCGTCAAGGCAGCACAGGCATGTGGAACATTTGAAACCCTGAAGCAAGGAGTCCACCATACGCTCAAAAGTGGCTGGCGCATTACATAATCCAACGGGCATAACTTTCAACTCGATAAGACCATTTAGTTTTATAAATGCATTTTTTTCTCTGTCCATATGGTTGATGGCGATCTGTCAGTATCCAGATCAAAGGTCAATAGAGGACAAGTAGCTGGCACTGTAGAGGCAGTCAAGGGCATTGTAGATTCGTGGCAGCGGGTACACATTTTTCTTAGTCAGTCTGTTCAAATGGCAGTAATCCACACAGAAGCATCATGTCCCGTCCTTCTTCTTAACCAACACTACCGCTGATGCCCACAGACTCAAAGAAGGCTCAACGATGTTTTTATCGAGCATCTTTTTAAACTCAGTTTGAATTACCTGGCTTTCCGACAGAGATACTCAATATGGTTACGGTGAATAGGAGAAGCATCGCCAGTATTAATACGATGCTTGACAGTAAGCATCTGGCCTAAGGGGTGATTGTCAAAGTACAAAGCATCCCTGCAGGAAGACAAAACACGGTAGAGGTTTGGCTTGAGCAGGTAAAAGTTCCATCGCGATCATTTTCTGAATCTTGGGATCAGCAAAAGAAAGAGACTTTGGAAACCTGGTAGGCTCAGAAGAAGCCTCGGGTGAGAAAGCCGCTACATGATGGTCATCTAATGCCTCAACTTGAGTGAGGCAAATTCCTTGAGGCACAATTTGCTAAGTTCAGCTGAAGTTGATGGCAGGAATGCAAGTCCGGTTCGCTGTGATAGCCAGAGCTGTTTGAGGTACAGTGACATTATATTGCAGTGAAATGTTGGGCAGCGGAGTGATGAGATACTCTCCATCAGGGACGGGTGGGGAAGATGACAGTTCAATATACTGCTACAGAACAGTATTTGCGATGACGAAGAGGCGAGCAGTGTGAAGACGCCAACGACGATTGGAGGCTAGCGCGGGCTGTTGCCTCTTGACCAAGTGCGGCGTATTTCCTTGTAAATATACTTGTATATAGCTTTTCATCTGCGTCTTCCTACGTAACATATCTGGTGGAGATGGACGTTCCCTGTACCTCGTCAAAGAGCTTCGCAGTGGACGGTACGTCAAGCCTTCCTTCATGGCTCCCGGTGACGCCAACTCCACGCGGCCGCCTCCGACATCTGCTGCTACTTCGACGACCTTCATAGCTCTCCCCAATCCCGGTGTATTCTCGGGCAAAGGAAGACGTTGAGGACTGGATCAGCCTGCACGAACACGTCAGCCGCAATAACCGGTGGGACCTACTATTGTGCTCGCCAAAGTAGTCCTTTACCTCGGTGGCACACCTCGAGTTTGGTTTCGGACGCACGAAGATGAGCTCACCAGTTGGGATTCACTTAAGCAAAAGCTCCGAGACTTGTTCGGCAACCCCTACGGTCACTAACTTGCCACGCAGAAGGCGTTATCCAACCGTGTGCAGACGTCAACAGAGCTCTACGTCACGTACATTCAGGATGTCATGGCTCTATGCCGCAAAGTTGACACACATATGACAAAGTCAGAGAAGGTTTCCCACATCCTCAAAGGCGCTGCCGATGACGCCTTCAACTTGCTCGTTTTTAACAACGTGGCGATGGTGGGTGCAGTTGTAAAAGAGTGCCGCCGCCTGGAACTCGCTAAAAGCTGATGTATCGACCAACAGTTTGCCCGTCTGCCCAACACCCCCGCGACATCTTCTTGTGCCAGCGCTTCTCGTCCCAACAACACTGGCGATGTTACCAGGATCGTCCGGCGTGAGATCGAGGCTGCCTATCCAGCTGCCTACGACTCCAGCTCGTCCAACGCACCAGCAGTCACGGTTTCCCTGATCCAGGCAGTTGTCCGCCAGGAGTTCGCAAACATCGGTCCTCGCACCATCTGCTCAGCCCATCGCCCTGATACTCACCCGACTTCTTCGATTCCGCCCCCTCCTGCATCTTGTTACCCACGTTTCCGCGACCCATCTGAATGGCGTACTGCTGACGTCAAGCCCATTTGTTTTCACTGCCGTTGAATCGGGCACATTTCTCTGCACTGTCGCAGTCGCTGGAGTTCCCTGACCCGGTCTACTTATACTGCCTACTCTTGCCCCCCAGGTGGCCCTTTTCGTCCCCATGCCGCACGCACCGATAATGCCGCCACTGATTCTCCTGCGCCGAACCGCCCCTATTCTCGTTTGCCTTTGCCCCAACAATGACAATCTCTCTCCCCAGCCCCGTCGCTCCTTCCTCGTCCTCTACTCTGGCATCTAGTGATGTCATGCACGTCAGTACGCTCAAGGCCTACTACACTGCTTCCGACTCCTGCCTTTAGTTGCTCCGGGACGGCGCTTTTGCCATGGAACTTGGTGCTATGGAACAGTATTTGCGATGACGAAGAGGCGAGCAGAGTGGAGGAGACGACGATTGGAGGCTAGCGCGGGCTGTTGCCTCTTGGCCAACTGCGGCCAAGAGGCAATTTCCTTGTAATTATACTTGTATATAGCTTTTCGTCTGCGTCTTCCTACGCAACAATATGATAATGATTCAGGTGGCAGTTGAACAAAGCTAGTAAGACTTATGTGGCTGGGGTTTGCATCGCAAGTATCCGAAAGAATAGGCCATTCGGACACAGGGTGCTGGCAGAGCAGACTATAAGAGCTGAATGCGCCGAGAGAAAATTGAGGCCGTGAGCGAGGTTGTGCAGGCAACGGGCAAACGCAGTAAAAAGGACAGCAGTGTGGCGGTTGGCGATGCTTATGCATGCTGTACACATACCGATGACGGAAATAGTACTGCCATCCACAACGCGGGTTCTGCGTGTGATTGCAGGAGTAAGGAGCTTTGTAATTTGTCATCGGAAGGCAGTGCTCCTAATGGAGAGATTGTGCACCTGTGTTGATCAGCGCAGTGACAGAAGTGCCTTCAACGTCAACTTCAAGAAGGTTCTGGTTCGTGGACAAAGTAAGCAGAGGATTTGAGGGCAAGGTCGACATCGCAGCTTCACCTCAAGAAGGTGTGGTTCCTAGTTTTCCGGCTGGGTGTGAAGGGGAATGGACAGCGATGGGGCTGGGGTGAAGGTGATTGACGACTTCGGGGCGATGGCGATCGGCCACAGTGAAGATTCGGAGCAGGGGTGTCAGTGGTAGTATAATCACGGCGAGAAGCACAAGGCACAGCAGGTGCAGATTTGCGGAAATAGGCACTGTTGTATGTTGGAGATGGCCATCGGTTGTAGCAATGACGAGCGATGTGACCAGTGCGGCAGCAATAAAAAGAGATGGGCTTGCTGTGAAATGCGTGCTGTTCAGATGTGTTGCGGGAATGGATTGTTGGGATCGAGGAGAGCCGCGAGAGAAATGCTGCACGCTGGGTTCTTCGGTCGAGGAACACAGAGTTGAGACCCATGTTTTGGAATTCCTGTTGGACAACGGCCTGGATCATAGCACCAGTGGCTTATGATGGATCGGGGGGTGTCAGGATGGCGAATGGGCCACAGAACATCTGCCTCAAGCTCGCAGCGAACGACATGATTTACGTTGTCACATGGGATTAGCTGGCGGGCATGGCCCTCCCAAGTCAACGTAGCAGTGGTATTGGGCAGCTGCACACGATGTGGGGTGTGACACGACATTCTTTGATAATGGGGTCAATAGTTGAAACGTTGCCGAAAACCAGCAAGTTGGTCTCATCTGCGATACCCTTTAATATGTGGGCCACGTTGTCTGTTTCAGAGCTCTCGTCAGCTTTGTGGCAAAGAGCCAAGATGTCTTGCATGTACGAGATTTAGAGCTCTGTGGGGTTCCGAGCACGTGTCACAAGGGCCCTTGTTTGCTGCGACCGTGCGCCCGAAGGGTATTAAACATTTCATGAAGTTTTCCTTTGAACATGTCCCAGCGTGTTAATTCATCTTCGTGGGTTCGGTACCACACGCGAGAGGTGCCAGTCAGGTAAAAAACGACATTAGTGAGCATGATCATTAGATCCCACTTATTATTAGTGCTAATGTGTTCATAGAGGCTGATCCACTCTTCGACGTCAGTACCGTCCAAACCGGAAAACAGACCAAGGTCGCAAGTGTGCGTAAGCAACATCGCTGGAGCAGTCTGACGAATCGCAGCTGATGATGATGGGGTCTCATCTCCGGGAAGCATGGTACCAAGCTCGATGTAGTGACTGCTGCAGACCTACGTGGCAAGGACAGGAATCGGAAACCTCCATGAAAATGTTACACACGGAAAGACACAAAAGAGAGCATTTACACTGCATTTATAAGAGCAGCGCAGCCAGAGACCAAGATGGTAACCAGTTTGTGCCAAGCTCAGATGCCAGTCTTAGTCTTCCTTTGCGCCATGCCTAAAAAGAGCCTGCTGTATCGCAACATTCAGTGCACGAATGACCTTAATTTGATCTGGCTTTTGTACAAGAGTGTAATGCAAGGAGTGTCACATCTACTTTTTATTTGAAGGCTGTAATCCAAAATCCCCAGCACAGCATACCAAGCTGGCTATATCTCTGCAAGAGGGCATTCTAAAGTTTCAATACAATATACATGCAAATGCCGAGAAGCCAAGAGTTCTGTTCTCTCTTTAGACAATGCTTTGTTCACACAGCCCTTTCAACATACACAAAATCTGCAGCTCAACATACTCGGGCACAGTGGTCAGCTGTACTCTATGCAGAACTGGTTTTAGGCATGTTTTAAGTTAACCATTACAATTTAATAGGAGAAACGAAGTGTGTGAGCTTTGCAAAGAAATGTATCACATTGATCTACATAATGGTTAGAGTTCTATGCCACAGAATACCCAGAAGATGAAGATCCATGCCGATTGTGCTGCATCACTTCTCAAATATACATATTAAACAATAGTGCTGAAATGCCATTTGGTTTTGACTACTTTACTATTCATGGATTACAACTTCCAAGAGAGACTGGCATCAGGAAACCAACTGGTGTTGAGAAGCAGAACACCGACTACAGTATACTCTCCTTAAAGCCAACTGCAAAGAAATTTCATTTTAGGTGAACTGGTTGAGTAATTCTGCAATAGTACTTACTACTGAAACAATGTTGAAAAACTGCAGGTCTGGTATTTGTATAACTTAACAGCCTGTAAATAGTATCTAAGCAGATTACATCTACACTTTGTGGTTAGCAGACAATGCAAATCCTTGACCATGGTCACCCAAAATTTTCAGTGCGTCGTTTAATCTTTGAGGTCATGCATAGGTGCTTGCCGATTGTTGATGTTTTGCATAATTTCCGGCAAGCAGTGACGACAGGTTTTTCCAGCCTCAGTATGAGAAACAAATATTTCTGCAAGGTTTCTGCACGCACCCACTTGTATTGCAGATGAAATTTTGCATGGAGGCTGCTCTAAATGAATACTATCTGAAATTAAGCTTTTTGCAAAGTCCAACATTTTGTAGCAGTTTGCCATTTAAGACTGTTATCGAATATGGCTAACTATTTAAGAGCGGAGCTGCTTAAGCTTTCGTTCTGCCATGGAGCATTACCAGAAAACCCAGCCCAGCTGTGCGCTGCCTCACGTTGCCTAGCAACCACCTGCGTGAGCACCGAGCCACGTCACCTCCTTGCATCCCATGTGCAAAGGGCGGAGTCGTGACATCACAGGCGAGTAAAAGCTCGGAACAGCCGGCGCGGCGACACCTCTCGCCTCCTCTACTCCGTGCTACTGCCATGGGAAGACTGCAGAAAGTCTGAACGCCCGAAGAAGCGGCTTACCAGTATGGCTTACTGTACTGCCAAGTGAGAACTGATGCATCACTGCCGAGTTGATCTGGAACACCACGCTGAAGCTGCAGCTGAAAAGAGGCGACACCGAGTCGAGGATCCCAAGTTTCGGTCCAGGGAACGCTCGATGTCGCCGAGAAAGCGATCCTGGCCTGTGACTGCTCGAAAACTTCCAGCATCAAGTTTGCTGGGGGTGCGTACGCCTGATTCTAACGCGCATTTCTGGGTGGAGTATGGGCACAGCTGTCGCATCTGTGACCGGCTATGGTTCTACATGAATCTCTCCAGGTTGAGCTCGGTGCAGAACTTTGAACAGAAGAGCTCTGCCTTGAAAGTGCTTCGCGAAGCCTTCCCCGACGCCACCAACCACGACGACGGTCGGACGTCGAAGACTGGATCGACAGTGATGACTGGTACTGAAGCACTGCACATAATTGTGATGCACATACTTTGGCTTGTATGTGTATGCCTTGCTGGGGCTTGTGTGGCTCAACAGCCTGGCTGTTCATGACCTCGCAAGAACTTGCCGAAATTTCGCAAATCTTTGAGACAGTACGAGCATAGTTAAGCCATGCATAACCTCGCAAAACTTAGCGACATTTGGTATAAACCTATCCGAGCCATGTATAACCTGACAAGGCTTAGCAAAACCTAGCAATGCTTAGCAAAAGCCGGAACTAGTTCCGCTTTGACCCAACCTTGCACTAGTGCAAACTGCCTACATTTTTTTACAATGCTTCTTCCATTACGAATATATCTAGTGAACTTCTGTTAGGCTGAACTTTAAAAGGGCTTGGCAACTGTTCTTGGACATGCTGACTAAATGCAGTCACTAGGCAATATTGTAAGCCAAGTACCCCTGAACATGCAGTTGGGAGCTCTATTTCTTTCACAATAAGCGCCCACTCTTACTTTTGAAATCACCTTTTGCACAACAGTAAATATAATTATTACTGGATGAATTGTGTTAAACATCAAGACTAAACAAGAACTTTTGACAAAATCGGAGAATTCTCATAATTGACAAGGTGGTGGTTTCATCCGCTTTGCTATGAAGCCACTGGACCAATACTACAGCTTCTAAGATGGGCAGCTCAATGGAGGAGGTTCATGCCACATGATCTAGTTCCCATTAGAGTGTATTAGACAATATTGCTATACAGATACAAAAGCCACGCAAAGCATGGTTTTGAGTGCAGTATAGACCACAAAAATGAGGGGAAGTCCATGGGGGCCCGACAGCAGTGGAATTTGATTACCAATAAATCCCTGAATACATACACACCCAAAAACCTTTTTGTTGGATAAGGTTCAGCAGAAGAGGGGATTCATTCCACCCTTTTCGAAAAAGGTGCCGAGAAAATCCTTTAGGGTATCCTTCACCAGGCCTTGGAAATTTTCTAGCACACTAGTTGTAGAAGACTGGTCAGGGAGCACTCTACTGCAACAATTTTTAAAGAGTCTACTGCTAGCCAAGATAGAAGCAAAGAAATGTAAAGCAGTGGTGTGAGGAGACAAGCCACCTTCTAGTTCTCTCAATCAGGGCCTGCAAATGAAATCCTTTTGACATCGGAGCCAAGGCTCCTTCTTTTGTAATGCCCACAGCCTACGACCCCCACTTCCTTGGTATTTGCCATTCTTGCTGCACAATGCAATTCCAAGAGCTTCTGCATGCTCACTCTGCCCTCACAGTCCCTAAGCTGTTTCTAGTGCTGCTGGCTATTGAAGTGCTGTAGGTGGCATGCTTTTTTTCATTGCCAGAATGTCTCTTTCGAAAAGAGTGCCTGGGCTTTTCAGCTTTTGTAGTGCACATCAGTGCAACATACTCTGCAGACAAGACTGCCACTGCCATGATCCACACATTACAATTGTCTGTTTGCAAGGCCCGAGCCTGGTGAAGGAAACTATAAGATGAACAAATTATCGAAGGTCTACTTATGTTTCTCGCAGCAAGTATACCATATTAGGTAAAGTATTGTAAGATACTTTGTAGCATGCAACTTGACCACCAGAGAGAGCAAAGTACATTGTGGTTTGTGCACTTGCACCTGCACAAACACAAATTATAGCACAAAAAATGAACTTTATTGGTTATGTTGGAACCTCATTACAAGAGTACTTGTATGGGAGCCAAGGCAGCAGGGCAGAATTCTTTTGCATAATGCGAATTGTAGCATGAACAGAGAAAATGCTCGAGATAAAAGTGACTGATGCAATTGTGCTATAGAGACAGGAATGGCTAAAAACAATGGTCAACACTATGTTCTGTCACCAAATTACTGCCAAGCTGACTTGTTATATTTCCCCAAGTAGAACCTATTTCGAGCGCATTTTTCAGTGCACTGGCGAGGCTCCACCAATCTTTATAAATGATAATGACTTTGTTGACGGGGCTACGCAAGCTGACCGCAATCAAGGCCAGAATACTCGCGTTACATTTCTCGGGCTATTGAAAAATAAATAGGAGGACCTTTCCCAGCTGCCTCGAGAATGTGCAATTGGATGTGCGTTCCCATCATGTCTATTTCCAAGAATGAACATCTAGGCAGGGCAATTGCATGAAAAAAAAAAAAAAAAATGATGCAAAGTGCCATGGCTGTTCAGAGGCAAATACTCGTGCAAGAACAACCATTATTAAAAACTCACCCAACGAATTATGCCTGCACGTTGGACTATTACAAAATACAAGTGGGCACAGGATCAGATGTGGTAAGTTCATTTCAAGACAACTGTATGTACAAAAGAGAAGAGTGTTGCTCATCTCAGGCAAAGGTATAACAAAAGGCAGATAAGCAGCTTTTAAATACAGAGTGGTGTGCCACCGGCAGCATGAATGTCGCTGGGCTCTTGCTATAAGACACAAAACACTACTTTGCAGAACTCTCGCTACTGCACACGTTGAGACGCTCGCCAATGTAACCCGTCTGATGTGCGCTGGCAAGTCGTCTTTGGTAGCCTGAGAAACCTGCGCTTGCTCTGCTGTTGTCCTCAGGCCACAAGCACAGCTTAGAGTGTCCAAGGCCACATCGCCGTGGCCAGTTTTACAAAAACAATAAAGACAACTTCCCCTTCAGTAATTTATACACACAAACACTGCTTCCTTCGCTAATGCTTTACATAGCTTCCAATGGCCACTTCACACTCAATCCTTCCTCCACAAGCTGAGTAACACACACATAAAAGGAAAAGTGGCAAATGGACAAAACACAAGGTCTCATCACCTCTCACACATGCGTGGTTGTGACGGCAAGGGTATGCAGAACAACTACAAACAAAGCAGCACAGTACTGTTGCCCTGTTCAGGCAAGTCACTGCATTTGATACTGCCTGCCTGTAGCATCCAGCATACAAAAACCAAGGGGTGGCTTGATGGGCCAATGCAGCAACAACGCTCATCTTGATTGTACATTCCTTTCTGTGCAAGCAAACACAATGACAGACAAATGTATCAGTTGGTGAAAAATACAGTAAAGCAAAATTAAACCAACAGAACACTGTTAAGCCAATCGACACACACACACACAAAAGAAAAATGTTTGTCAGTGCTGTTGCAGATTGTTGCACATTATGAAACCAAAGCACGTCACCACAAGCGCTTGTGGCACTTTTTATTTCAAACGATTTGTCACAGCTGCTGCCAGTGGCCGACCCCCTGAGGCACCAAAATGAGATGGCAAATGGCTTCACCCTCATCCGCCACACAAAATCTCAACACTGTGCTTCCTCCTTATCGTTTGTGCTCTTGGCCAGTTACACACCAGATAACAGGAGGAGCCTGACATTGGTGTGGATGGACCACCCGCAACATGTGTCTCTTGGGATTGAGACGGAATGAGCACAGAGGTGCTGGGTGAAGGCCAAAGGAGAAGAAAGAGAGAAAAAGGGGAGGGGGGTAGGCGAGGAATAAGGAGGTCTTGTAGCATTGTTAGGAGGTGTCATCATTGCTGAGAACCAGGAGGGAGCTACCGCTTCCTCTACCTGGCGGAGGTCTCGACGCTGTGTCGCCTGAGGTGGAAGTAGTAGTGGAGGTTGTTCCCAGGCTGCTGCTGGCCAATCTTTCAATGTCATCAAGGCTCAAGCCAGCAACAGATTGGGAGAAGTCCTGCACAGATTTTGGTCAACGCATTTAAGACATACCGTCAGCAATCGTACACAATCATTCACAAAAGAGGCTGCAATTTTAACCAATCATATCGCTTTCAATGTGGGCAGACTGGCCGAACTCACTCAAACAGACATGACAACTTTGTGCAGGGCAGGCTTACACCAGCGTCAGTAATTTGCACAGTTGTCCAAATGCACAAGCAGAACAAGTAGCAGCAACAATGACTAACAGATAACAAAAATGCTGCAATGTGTTTGACATTAAATCAAATGAAAGCAACGCCCCCCAAAGTGCCTTAAAATATGACCTGGTATGCAAATACAGTGAACCTCTTTATAGCAACGTCATACTTGCCACAAAAATAACTTCAGTAACTTCCGTTATAGTGAATATTCATTACAAGAATATACATTGATATAGGCAAAAAAGGAAATGGCATTGAGCTCCATGTGAAAGAAATGCAAGCAAGATGCCTCTAACAGGCGAGCAAAGGGTTTCCTACAGATTTTGATGTTCTTTGCAAACCCTACTCTCCTTTGTCGTACGTTCAACCTCTCTAGACCAAGGAGTAGTTTCTCTCCATGTTCCTCTGTGTGGATTGACCCAACATGATCTATAGTCACCCCCTCTACACCAGGAAGTGGTTTCTCTCCATACTCCTCAGTGTGGTTTGACCTGACGAGCCCTTACAAGGCCCTCTACCAGGGTGCAAGAGAGAATGAGGTTGCCTGGATGGTGGAGGGTATAAGAAAACCAGCGAGCCACCACGTGGAGAGACATCTTCTCTGCCCTTGCGTGCAGGAGCATGCATGCCAAATGTTTCTTTTGTTTTGGAACACGCTGCTCATCTATAATAATGCACTAAACTTCTGTTATTGTTTCTATCACCTCATCTTCCCTGCCGAAGCCTCTCCGATGGTCAACCTGGTTTGAGGCCCAAGCAGACGCTGTTGAAGGTCACCAAAACCCCTTCCTCCTCATAACTGGTGGCAGCCTTAACACCAATTAAGCTATCACGAAGAATAATTGAATTACTCAAAAGTAATTGGGTACCGTATTTACTCGATTGCAATGAGTTTTTTTTAATAATCTTCGTTGCTTGAACTCGACCTTCGCGTTACATTTGAATATCGGGAAAAATTTCGACTTTAAAACATATTCTGAATTTCGCGGTTCCTAGTGTTGTGCTGGAGGCCTGTTAACTTCTATGTCTTGATTCAATCCACAGAAACTTCGACCAAAGCAAAAATATTTTTGTTGGAATCAACGCCATTTTAGCTGTGCTTGTGGCTGGTGTTACAGTGCTTCATTACCCTGTGGCCATTTGCGTTTCGACTACATTTATTCGCAATGTTATGGTGACGCAGAGCGTTCGGTATAACAGCTGCATCAAGATACGAGTAATTTTGATGGCTGAGCTCAAAAATTCCACTGTGGCTCGATGTCGATGAGTCGGCGATTCTCGGATGGTGGCACCAGTGGGATGCCTTTTGTAAACGCGGGGTCGGTCGGAAGGGCCTCGTAGTGGCCTGGCACTGTCCTCGAATGAAATGGTTGTGCCATCTACCTAATCACACATGAGCTCAATGGCATAGATCACTTGATTCTCAGCCAATCCCTTTCAGAAATAGTTTCGCTTTGGTGACACTTGGCTCGTTTCAGCACCAAACCCCTTGAAGTATACTGTCCACAGCACTCTTCGTGCTGATAACGAGCTTGGCACAGCGCCACAAAAAAGGGGAGGTTTTCGATGCCAAGTCATGTGAAAGTGAAACTATCTCCCAAAGTGATTGTCCAAAATACCACCCAAGGAAAGCTTGGTATCCTCCTCAGACGACGATGACAAGTTAAGAGAACTCGTTTCTGAACGGATTCCTTAAATAAAGGTACCACTTCTCTTTCTGTTCATCTCGTGTTACAATTGTGGTTTCATTTTTTATTTTGCAGACTGAAAATTGACCCTCGTGTTACAATGTTGATCGTGTTACATTAGAGCAAATACGGTACTTCCATGTTACTTTCCTCCAAACTTTAATTAAAATTACAAAGTTACAGTAGACTATGTTCGAGCTGCCCTGGCACTTTTAATGCATCCCTTGCAGCCCTCCAATCATTGCTTGGCTTCTCTAACAAATGCTTTTCCTAAATTTTGCTGGTCACCTTCCCTCGTTTTTGTTCTGAAGACATCAGCAGCAACACTGAGAACTCACTGGAAGTGCACACTGGAGGGTAGGGCAATGTTTCAACATACAGACATCTTGAGCACAAGATACTCTTGTTACTCAGTATCTGCATCCTCTATGAAGCACAGAGCTTCATCGTTGCTGGTACTTGGCAATGATGCTCCCAGCTAAGCAATGAAATGCTTAAAAAAAAAAAGGTTCGTATGCGATTTCCTGGTATTAACCCTATATTGCACCTTGTTGCATTTCCGCAACATTCCGATGAACGGCATTAAAAACAGAAGCAAAGTCTGTTTGGAGCTGCCTGAATACGTTGTTGCATTTCTGCAACATTTTTCTATATAAAAAAAACAACAACAAAAAAACGGCGTTTTGTGCTGCCACTGTGCTCATCCTTCACATCTTCTAGCAAAACAAACGTGGTGAAGGCTAAACGCGCCCGCGAGCACTGATACAAGTAAGTTTTGCCAATTGTAAATGCATTTCTCCATAAGATAAAGCGCAAAAAAAAAAAAACTCTTATGCTAAGTTCCACATCCTCCTGACTCTGCAGATTCAAAAAAACTTTGTTATCTCGGAATAGTTTGTTGATTGCGACGGAACGTTGCTATGTTGCGCAAATGCAACAACGTGTACATGGTTTACTTTCTTTGGAAAAGTGAAGTGGCTCCCAAACACTATTATGGCCGTGCGATTCCTCCTGACAGTGAAGGCAGCGACCTTTCCAGGAGTGACGACAACCAGGAGTGTCAGTCCGTCTCGATTCAATATGTGCGCAAGATGTTTTCTGGTCGAATCACCCCCCCCCTTTTTTTTCAAAAGGATGCCGTGCATCTGCACGTTGCCGTGTCCCGTCGTCACGGACAAAACTTTACCTCTGTGCTTCAATGTTCTAAATTTTGACAATAAAGCGAAAACACTCCATTGTTTCCTGGCTGCACAGGGATCTGCATGACATACTGCACGAAGTGTGGGAACCACCTGTGCTTTACAAACAAAAACAATTGCTTCTTTTTGTTCTGCACTAAAACATAAGTGCACCAATGATCGTCATGTGCAAATAAACATCTGAGTGTGAATCGCACTAAGCCCAATCTTTCATCTTCAATTTCTTTATTTGCACGTTGTTGCAAATATGCAACATACCCTTTTTCTGCAAATTCCAACCACATAAATTCACTAAAGTTAGATTCCATGGGAGTGCAGCTACTTTTATGCTTCCCTACAACTCCATTAATAATATTTTGAGCAAACAAGAAATTGTGCAGTAAAGGGTTAATGTCCTAAGCAGCTGTCACTATCAAGATATATCAGCACCGCTTCGATTGGTCAGCTAGCATCTGGGAGAGCCCTGTTAAGATGGGTTTGCAGGTCTGAACATGTGCATCAGCAAGGCTGCTGCATGGCACCATCGCAGGCATTCTACAGATTCTGAAAGCTGTGTTGCCTGTTGGAGCTGGTGTTGTCAATAATGTGACTGGTTACACGTAACTGGTTCCTTGAAAAGTAATTCAATTACAGTGAGTGTTACTGAATACACAAGTAATAAGTTACAAAACTACCAAAAAAAGTAATTTCTTACAAGTACTTAATTACATGTAATTAATTACCAACAAGTCCGGATATAGTCAATATTCTACTCTATATAAAATTACAAGTGAAACAGGCGAATAAGCAGGGAGGTATACGGGCAAAGGTCTAAACACTGTCTAATACCAGTTGCCAGTTGACAAAACTCAGCTTTATGGCAACACAGTTGTGTTATGAGGTGAAGCATATGTAACATGCTTATTCACTTATTCATTCAGTTCCTGTATTTCCTGTATTTCCCTGTATCCCCACATTCATTCATTTACAGTACCGTACAGGCACCACAGAGGGAGCATTCACCGTTTGAGGGTCGATTTTTTTCGCCATATGCGACCCCCCAGGTTTGATTTTTTTATTGCAGATTCCGATTCTTCTTAGGAACTTATTTTGAAAAAAATTTACCGTGATTTTTCCAGGCTGACCGTAAAGTGCGAAAAAAATATTTTGCGTTGGTATATACACACTCTTCATTCATGAATAGCAACATTAAAAAAGGAAACAAACTTGGCAGAATTTAAAATGTTATGCATTTTTATGCACATAGTTCAAGGCTTTGAAAATCCACACACGTGAATATTTCGCAAGCCTCAAATGTTGTCGCTCTTACACTAATAGGTACGTCCATGGGCACGTTGCAAGTGCTAGGCGGCGCCCTGTCTTTCCGACCCCTAGCGCCATCTGATGAATAGTTGCGCGAATGTGGTAGGATTACTCACGGCGTCAGCAGCGTGCGCTGCATGTTTACCGTCCTGTCAAACGGTAGCGATGGCGCGAAACAGTGTGCCGATGTTAATTTTAACTGGGTTTCGGGAATTACAAGATGTTCATAGCTTTTTTCGTGAAAAGAATTTGGAGAAAGGAAGTCGTCTATTTGAAGTGGGGCACGTCTACGACACGAGGGAAGTGTTGAACTCGCACTGATCGGAAGTGACTGCTACGTTTATTCCGCAAACGAAAAATAATGCACCAGCGAGATGCGTGAAGCTCAGCGTAAGTTCCTTCGTTATCTATGGTGTGGACGCATGAAATTATAGGCGACATTGACTCTTGAAGATCGGCGACAGCAGACAAATCCTAGCAGGGAGCTGCAATTGCCATGCTGGCATCACAGGGAAGTGCAAGGACGCCGCGGCAGTTTCCCTGTACATACAGGACGGCAAATACGAATCCAAAACATCTCATCCAAGAACGTGGGGCGTACGAACGACTCGTAAGACCTACCAGAGGTATTCTAACATTGCTCTCCCCAAACACAAAAAAAAGGGGATGAACTTACCAGTTGTGTTAGACTACGCTGGGAAAATATTTTCGCCCAAGTTACTGCAAGTGTGACACTTCTATGTGGCGATTTTTCAGTGCGTGCAAAGGAGGTTCCAATAAACCACGGTGTCAAAAATTTTGGTGATCTCAACTGCCCCTTCGTAGATATGCTGGGCGCAGAAGGGTGTGTGCCATCTCAGCCGGCTGCAACCCCTCCTCAAATCTCTCAGCAAGCCCTAGCGCTGTTTGAATGGGAGAGGATGGGGATGGAGTTCCACAGCTTTACTGCGGTACAGTGTGGGAACAAACTACAGTAAAAACTGGAATATAGGTCGAACTTTTTTTCAAAAAAACATCGCGAAAAGTCGACCCTCGACTTATATACCGGAAATTGGCGGAAAACTACGGAAGTCTTGCAACAATGGGCGGATGAAGTAAACAGCCGCCATCGCCATCATCAGCAGCGCGGCGTTGGTTCTTTATTCTATGGTGTGGCGACATTGTGGCACCGGCATTTTGCGTTTTCACTGTCGCAAAGTTATATTAATTAAAGGCTGCATTTTCGGTTTGTTTCAAAATGAGCGGAAGCCGACGTCAATTCACCGTCGCCTTCAAGGAAAAGGCGATTGAGTACGCGGAAGCCCACGGCAACCTGGCGGCACAGCGCGAACTTGGAGTATCCGAAAATAGCATTCAGTAGTGGCGGAGGTAAAAGCAACGTATCACAACTTGCAGCAACCAAAAGAAAACGTCATTTCGTGGCCGGATCGCAGCGGACGGTAGAACTGGAAGGCAAGGTTGCGGAGTCCGTCCGAGAGCTGCATGTAAGATCGCTGCCTGTTGTCGAATGCATTCGTTTGAAAGCGGTAGAGATCGCCCGCGCCTATGGACTGGACAGCGAGAATCACTCGTCATCCAACTCTGTTCAAACGTGTTGCTCTGATTCAGAGCAGCGCTTGCGGACTTCGTGCCCTTCTGTGTACTGTACACCCGACGAATTTTTAACAGTATTGCGCGACCGTCGACCCGCGTGTTTCTCAGCACCTTTTATCATCACGGCTCGGAGCGGCGAAATAGCGAAAGTAAGGGCATGTGTACACATGCGCGTATCTCGTTTGTTTCGCTGCTCAGCGCCGTTAATACGGTGTTGACAAGCACGCGGGTCAATGGTCGCGCGATACCGCTAAAGACATGGCCAGATGCACATGCGAGCGGCATTTAAATAAATACTGTCACCATTGTGCAACCCGCTGAGTCGCATTTGTTTATAGGTAAGGGTGTCATGTCTTTCGGTACTTTTGCCACTGAAGAAGATTTTCTTCATTTTTAGAATTCGTTAGTTGGGGGATCGACCTATATTCCGGTCCAACCTATAGTCCGGTTTTTACAGTACTTTGTTTGCTGCATATCCTGGTACGCACTGCAGGCAGCGGCGTAGCAAAGGGGGGGGCGGTGCAAGGGGCCAGTGGGGGGGGGTGTCATATACGCCTAGAGACACACGGATATATCCTCGCCTTCCTCGAATAAACCCGGGGGAGGGGGGGGGGACAGAAGAACTATGGGCCCCGGGTGCCAGACGTCCTAGCTACGCCACTGAGTGCAGGTGTCCCGTTGCTGCCATCATTGCTGTAAAAGCAAAGAATTCAGCGTTATAACGCACTTGGCATAACGCCGGAACATAAAACAGCTTATGCCGTCGGACGAGCTATCCAGTGTTGGCACCGTTCTGCTTCATGCGGTCGGCTTGGAAAACTGTACAACTTTGTTCCTCGCGAGTTGGTGTACGTGCTGTTGCAGCCCACTACTCAACAGCTCGGGTTGCACTTCGGCATTGCTCAGAAAAGGCAACAGCTACGCGCGAAACAGTGCACATACAGGCTTTCCGAACGCAAGCGGGCCGGTCGTATCCTGCCGGTTCCGCGCTCACCGCCGCGAGGGGCGTCCTAGTAGGCGCGGGAACTACGTTCGCAACCTGCCTATAGCGTAATCGAACTGCATAGGTGCACGTACTCAAGAAAACTGTTTGGCTGTGTGCACATCAAAAAAGCAACACGTGTGACAAACTTCTGCTAATCTTTATCTTATCGCCAAGCAGCTAGGGCAATTAGTTTTCCCGAGTCTTAAGAAAAAGAGAAGAAACTGAAACGCATGCACGGCAGCATCCTTCCTATGCGCAACCCTGTGAGCACTAAATGAGCAAGAAACAAGCGGTCGCCCTTTGAGAGATTAGGAACAAGATAGCCATCAGTTTCGCAAGCGCAAAAAGCTGAAACCGCCAGCGAAACAAAATCCAAACGGCCGCCCGCCCGCGCGCCAATGCGCGAGTGGTGGTGTATATATAGACGCACGGGAGCAAACTAGCGCTAAAACAAACCATGCAGCGAAAACCGAGAGAGGGAGGTGCGCGAAAAAAATTCACTGTATCCCCACATAGTGGCAGCACATGACAGAAAAGAAAAAGTTTGGAAATTGGCGCGCTTTTCAAACGTACAGATGCCGCCGCAAATATACAGCATCGACCATTTTCGGACTTCTTCGAGGCGCCGTATATTTACGTCATTAACCGTCAAAGGGTTAAATAAGGGGGCATTACAGGAACACTTTTTAAGAAGCTGTAGATCATGCCCGACTATAATGCTGCCTATTCAGATACAGTAAACCCTCATTAACACGAACTCTCTTATCCCGAAATATCAGTTAAGTCGAAAGTTTTCCACGCCGCGCCTTCCCCACCCATAGGTGTTATATATTCGCACCCGTTTATCTTGAAGCATTTTTCGGGCGTAATACGGATATCTCGAAATTTTGACCGGGACGGCTGAAGGCAAAGGCCGTTACCAAAAGGTGATACAGGCTCCGAGCGAGCGCTTGGTTCCTACTAAAGTGCCGAACACGGTCACGATCTAAGGGCGAATACAAAATTCCCGCAGATGCAGCCGTTTTCCGTCAACCACGTCAAGTAACCTTGGAAGCAGTCACGTGGTGTGCGCCGCTTGCGCGCGGGGGCTCATGGGTTTTATCGGGTAGTCGTGCCGCCGCATTTCGCACGTGCGAACGTTATTGTGCGTGTGCGATTCTGCTGTTAGTTCTTTGTTTCGTCGCGCTGTGCGCACGGCGCGTTGACTGCGATTTTTTCTGTTGTGTGTGTGGTCAACGGACGACGACGATGTCCCGCCCCAAGCAGTGCAAGTCTCTGACGCTGGAGAAAAAAGTCGCGTTAATCAAGGAAGTGGAGAAAGCGGGAAGATCCAAAACAAGCATAGCCAAAGAATTCGGCATCCCCTTGTCGACGCTATCGACAGTTTTAAAAAATCGACAGAAGGTCTTCGATGACTTCGAGCAAAGTTTTTCCAGTGAGCGGAAGCGGATTCGGGCCTCGAAATTCCCAGACGTCGAAGCAGCACTCATGCTGTGGCTCCGGAATGTCAGGGCAGCCAACCTTCCCGTGACAACCCAAATGATGATGGAGAAGGCAGACGCGCTGGCGTTGCAGATGGGCCACACAGACTTCAATTGCAGCAATGGCTGGTTTGAACGATTTAAAAAAAGAAATAACGTGGCCTCGAAGCCTATCCACGGCGAAAGCG
Source organism: Dermacentor albipictus (assembly GCF_038994185.2). Lineage (NCBI taxonomy): Eukaryota > Metazoa > Arthropoda > Arachnida > Ixodida > Ixodidae > Dermacentor > Dermacentor albipictus. The sequence continues at coordinate 160,106,535 of NC_091825.1, read as the reverse complement.
GCACTGTTGATGAAGGGGCTGCAGACACCTGGCGCAACCACCGCCTCGCTGAGCTGCAAAAGGCTTACGCGGACAAGGACATTTTTAACCTCGACGAAGCAGCACTGTTCTATAAGATGCTGCCTAGCCGCACATACACGCCGAAGGGAGAAGCATGCTCAGGCGCTAAGCAGCGCAAAGACCGAGTGACGATACTTTTCGGAGCCAACTCCACCGGCGATGAAAAACTGCCGCTGCTTGTTATTGGTAAGTCGCTCAATCCAAGGTGCTTCCGAAATGCACGGCTCCCGAGAGATGCGACTTACCGCGCCAATAAAACGGCCTGGATGACTGCAGCGCTCTTCAAAGAGTACGTACGTGCTCTTGACCGCAAAATGGCAAGGGACGGCCGGAAAGTGTTGTTTGTCGTGGACAACTGCCCCGGCCACGGAAAAATCAACAACTTGGCGGCAGTCACGCTGGAGTTCCTGCCTGCTAATATGACGTCCGTGCTCCAGCCGAAGGATCAAGGAGTCATTGAGGTTGCTCGCAAGTTCTACAGGAAGAGTCTCCGGCGTCGCATTTTATGTTCTTACGACAATGGTAAGAAGTACGAAATAGATTTGCTTGGTGCAGTCCACCTGATCGCCGAAGCCTGGCGTCAAGTGCATCCATTGACGATTGCCAATTGTTTCGCGCACGCAGGATTTTCGCGCGCCGAGAAATCGCTCGAGCCAGACACTGACGAGTTCAGTGATTGCGATGAACTTTGCGGCGAAGTCCGGAAAGCTGCCGGCTGCGCCAGCGATGCCGAAGATGGCGAACTCACTTTTGAAGAGTACGCGCTCTACGAGTCGGACGTGCCCGTTACTGGAATGTTGTCTGACGCCGACATTGTTGAAATGGCAGTGAACGACGGTGATCATGCTGACGAAGAACCACCTAGAGAAGTGCCGACAACTGCAGAAACAAGAAACCTGCTACGTATGCTCCGCAACAAAGTTGAATGCAGCGGCGGCGAACAACAGCTCATGCGGTGCGTTCAGCAGCTCGAGGATGCTTTTCTCGCGCTGAATGCCAACGCCAAGCAGGCAAGCATCACCCAGTTCTTTTCAAAACAATAAAATTCAGTTTTTTCCTGGGAATACTGCGTTTATTGCAAAAGCTCCCATCGTGCTGTGGAGCGTTTGTTAGCAGTGCTGGTTGTTACTGGCTCTTTCAATGACCCAGTCACTGAAATTTTCGGCATTTTGCTTAACTCGAAACTCTGCTTATCTCGAAATTTTTCCCGGATTTTACAACTTCGAGTTAACGACGGTTTACTGTACATGTAAAACACAGAAACGCATTTCTGAGATAACCACTGGGCCGATCTTAATGAAATTTGCTGCGTCTGAGAGAGAGAGAGTTAATCCAGCAACTGTTGGAACCGAAATTTTGATTTAGGGCCTGAATTATTTAAACCAAATTTTCTAAAATTTGTAGGTTAAAAAACAAAACAGAAGCACGAAGGTTACAAATTCCTAGCTCTGCACCTAGAACAGACATCACAGTTCTGTAAACTGTGATAACTGATAACTGTAACTGGTAACTGTAAACTGTGATAAACTGTATAAGATATCAATGTACACTTTCCATGTACTATCAGGTGGCATTTACAAAATTTTGATATAATTTTTTATTGCCGAATTACAGGGTTGTAACCTTAACAGTTTCATTTTTCTGAAAATTTGCAATGTTTGACAATTTTTATGAAAAAATTTGCAACCGACGGTCACTAAACTCTAACATTTCCTTTTAAATGCAACAAACTTCATCAAATTTGGTGCAGTGGTTGCCGATAAAAACCATTTTTCCTTTCCCATGTGATAGGAGGCCTGGAGCTAAAGCTTCCTCTTAAAGCAGGAACACAATACACAACCTCACCTTATACACATATTAAAATATACGAGAGGTAATTATAGCAGACAGAAAGACTATCAATACACAGAAAGCCAAGAAATATGCAGTCGTTATTACATTAGATAGCCAAAAAGTGCCATGACAACTTACATATTTAGGAAACATGTGCTCCTACAGCATTTCTCGAAATGCCACTGGATTGGGTAGTGAAACGATTTCACTGGGAAGGCTATTGAAAAGGAGTATAGCATGAGGAAGCACAGATGAATTGAAAGCGCGTAAGACCCGTTATGAGACTATAGCTTTAGTGACTGTATTGCGGTGAAGGACATAAAGAGCAGAGTCCTAAGACTCTCTGCAACAAAATCTTGCAAGCCTGCCATAGCGAAGTTACCTCAGGCCACCTCGGTTACACAAGAACATTAACACGAATCAAAGAGAAGTGCTACTGGCCAAGGCTCGTAGCACAGATGAGGTACTACATTATAATGGGCCTTGACCGTCAGCAATGCAAAGTACCACCTGCGAAACCTGCCAGACTATTACAACGCATTCCGGTGCCAGAAACACAGTTTGCACAAACTGGGATGGGCCTTTTGAGCCCATTTCCACTATCTGCTACTGGAAGTAGGTAGACCATAGTTGCGGCAGATTACTTCACCCGATATGCAGAAACCAAGGCACGTCAGAGCAGCACAGCGGCCGAGTCAACACACTTCATCGAAAACATCGTCCTGAGGGATGGTGCTCTAGCGGTCATCATACTCGACAGGGGAACTACGTTCACAGCTGAGCTTCTGTGAGGTGTGTTCACACTCAGTGGCACGGTGCACAGAAGGACGACCGCCTATCACGCGCCCAGCACTGGGCTTACAAGAGCAATGGGCTCCATACACGACCCTCGCAGAAATACGGTGCATGTATGTAGATGTGGAGCACAAGAACTGGGACAAAATATTGCCCAATGTAACAGCCCCTTCCATATACCATATTTACTCAATTCCAATGTGGCCTTGATTGTAACAAGCAATTGTTTTCCGTGACAAAAAAAGGGGGAAAGAAAACGAGAGATTACCCTAGATTGTAACGAGCACCTGTTAGCCATGACCTAAAGAATAGAAAGAAAAGTCCTTTACAGTACCACACACCTCATTCTTTCATACAGAAATACAACTTTCTCTCACTTGGAAAAACAAAGATTTACTCGAAATGCGCTAAAGTTACGTTAAATGAAGTCGCAGTTTCCCCCAAAAGGCAAAGCATTGATTGTGATAGCAAATTAGTACACAGCTATACGAAAAGTAATAGTAGTAGTTTTGCCAGACAAACATTTGCTTACTAAAAAAAAATTAAGAAACGTGGATGGTGTCAAGTGCGCACGAACGAACATGAACACGTCTCACTCAATGACCGCGGAAACTTTATCAAAATGCTGGGGTGAGGTAGTGTGGTAGCAGGAGTGAGTGAATTGACCTTTGTGTGGCCTCTCTCCTTAACGCGAATGCAGTGACGCGAACACAGGGCAGTACACCCAGATGCGTAGACTGTGCCTATCGCAGGTCGCTTTCAAGATAGCGACCCCGTGGCCGCACCGTACGCAGCCACCGCTGGTGTCGAACACTTCTGCCAGTCCCATACGGAAGTTTTGGGAACTCCGAATGCCTGTGATGCGGCCCGATTTACGTCGGTCTCTGCACACATGATCACTTTCCTTTTAATTGCAGCATCGTGATGAACTCAGCATGTCTTCGCAGTTGGCACTTCCATGCTGATAGAGCAAACACAGAAAATGGGAAGACAGACTGTAGACTAACCTAAGCCCACATACTACAGCACATGGAGGAAGCTACAGCAGCTTGCCTCACAGCGCATATGAGGCGGCCATCTTGAAATGCCGACAGCAAGATGGTAATGCAGATTTAGGATCACACTCAATTCTAACGTGCACGCAATTGGAGTAAATATAGTAATACGGCTTCAACAAGAAACGACGAGAATGATGCTGTGCAGTCTCCTCCATGATTGAGAAGTGACTGCAATGCTGGACACTATGTTCCCCCTTAATTCTAGCAATTCAAAGAATGATGCTGCAAATTTTACAGAGCATGCCAAAGAAGCAAGAGTGTGATGCCTGAAGTTACAATCAGCACCATCAATGCGCTTTCAACCAGTCTGGCCAAAGAGTTTGTCTTCGATCTTCGATCCATACAAGGCTCTACAGCATCTCAGTGATGTCAACTATGAAGTCATTCCAGATAACCCATCCTGCTCGGGGCACTGTCAGGATCTGCCCAAGACTGTGCACACGGCATGCATGAAGCCCTATTTTTCTGCATGACATGGATACTTTCTGGTTTGCTGGACACTGGATGCTATCTGCCAAGCATCAGGACAATGCTCCTTCTGGCGGGAGGCAAATGCCACTTCCCTATCAATGCCAAGCTATGCTGACGACAAAGACGACGACCACGAGGATGCGAATGAGGTGCTAGAGAAGAAGCCTGGACTTAACCTTCATTCTAATTAACTTATTAAATACATTTCACTGCTCTTGTCTACAGCAAGCCGCAACAACACATTCCCGATTTCCCTGTGGCCAAGGAACAATGTGCCCCATAACAAGCACACCCCAGACACTGCAGGCGAAAGTGTTTGCCTAAGCACAGCGATGGCGTTGGTTAGCATTTAGCCTCTGAAACCTGTCTTGAAATTTGCATATTGTAGCAACTGGCACAGCACCTCCACCCCTGTAAGTATAACCGCAGTAGTCTAACTACCTGACACACTGCAAACATAAGCCAAGCACAACATAATGTATCAGTAAATGTATGTTGTTGCTTTCCTCTGGTCAAGGTGTTACAAGCGTCTGCACCTCTGATCTACTCATGTGTACTGTGCAGTGTGTAGAAAACATTCATTAGCACATTTAGATATCGGCAAAGCTGTATATGCTAAATAATTCTTCAGTCGCTCGCTTCTGAAACAAATGAATTAGATAAGCTTTGCCTAGCTGCCTGGACAGAGATGGCATCAATTGATGCAAAATAAAGTGCCCTGTGAGACAGGGTCAACTACTGAATGTACTCTAGAACTCCCACTTTTTTGATGTATTAGCCTTCTTAGGGTACCTCACGCAATTTCCGTGGACTGGCTATGTATTTTTCTATGCATGTTTGTACCTAATCAATTCCCGCCTACCTGGGTCACTGAGTAGTCTATGGTCGAATGGGTAGCGCACGGGCTGCTGTGCTAAGGTAACAGGATTTGAAGCCAACCACCAGGCCACCTTGGGTGGCTGAGTATGTGGCAATGTGTACATATGCGCCACTCTTCTTTCACGCTGACATGGGTCAATGTAGATGCGGGACTGGGTAGGTATCGCTGTTCAATGAAACCCTTTTGGCGAATTCCAATGGCAGATGCAGAGTACTTCCAGTAGAAGTTATCCTGCTTTTTGCGGAGAAAGTCTATTACAGTGAAAGCTCGTTAATTCGAACTTCAATAACTCGAATTTATGGATAATTCGAACTGTACGATTTGGTCCGGCCAAGCTCCACAGAAGTCTATGTATAAAAAAGTCCGTTAATTCGAACGCGAGAAGGTTCCCTCACGGATAATTCGAACTACGCTCGCCTGGCACACGGCCAGAGAAACGCGCCTACTGCCTACACACAAGGCTGTATTGCCTCCGAAACGGAGAGAACGGCGAGAGAAGGCAAAATCGGAAAAAAATCTAACCGATGCGGGGTCAGCCAGAAGGCAGCGGCGGCTGCCGCCTCTCCGTTCTACGTAACCTCCGAGACTTCTTGCCCATTGCGAATCTCGGAGGCTTTGCAAATCTTGTACAACTGCTAATGTTGTGCGGAGATGGCACGGCAAGCTCAAAAACACAGCGAATCAAGTACGTCGCAGCTGCGCTTGCAATCAAGAACCAACGAATCAGGGCCTTCGCCACCTTCACATATTCAGCGTCTTTGTCTCGGCAGTCTTCATCGGTTGTGCACCTCTGTTTTCATCTTAGGAGGTATCGCCCGTCGCCATTCATTGTGATGGTGTTAAGCCTCGGCTAACGTTCGTTTCGGTGGACATCGGTGGTGTGGCACAGTCGGACCCAGAGCTTCGACTTGAAGATGGAGTGCGCCCGCGGCACACGGCATCACTTTCTGACACGCCAAATTTCTGACATGCCCTACTCCTTCCAAATCGCAGTGTACTGTTGCCCGCCTTCACTTTCGTTAATTCGAACTGAAGCGGCTTCCCCTTGCGGTTCGAATTAACGAGCTTTTACTGTATATTGGGAGATTGAGAGCACTTTCCCTATATTTCCTATCCATGAATTGGGAGCAGCTCCACTGCTAGATCCCCTCCACAGAGCAGCGCTCTCTGCTCCGCAAAAATTGATGTGGAGTCTACCGGAAGTCCCTTGGTGTCAGCCCACCCACAGCCAACCTACTGCTATGGTGCGTGCGCCTGTAAACGCGAACTGCGGTCTCTCTGGAGAAATTAGTGGTGCTTCGCATCATCAACTTGCGCTTTTACTGCTTGCAGGGAGCAATCATTTATTTAGCACAAGTTCCGAATCGACCTGCGGCGACTCAAGCGATGGAGAAGCTTAGGATGCTAGTGTATTCAAGCAAGCTTTCGACATCATGTTTTGGCCCCCGGCTGAGAGACCGAAAGTTATACGTTTTATCGACGACATCGTTCATGAAGAGGTAACAACGGCTCCTTTTCAGAAGTTTGCAATTTTAACAGCCTTTACTTTTGCTGATGAAATGCAGTTTCAAAGGCACTTCAAGCTGTCTCAATGTGTTGCTATGTTCAGGCTTCGCTGCATCTCCAATGTTTCCGACACACAATGACGGAGGACGTGAGAAACAGACTAACATGTGGTGTGAATTCTATTAGAGCGCAGGAGGCTAAAAAGAAATGCTAAACTTCAAAACACAATGCACACACGAGTTAAAGCCAAAAAGGCCAAAAATGATTTAAAAAAAAAAACACACGGAATGCTGGGCGCCTTCGGAAGTGGATGGGCGCTAGCGCCCCCAGCCAATTGCTCTGGTGGGAGTGCCTGTGTTTCAATCACAGATTTCATTCCGGTGCCCTTTGCCATTGCGGAGTACAGTAAAACCTCGTTAAACCGTACCCGCTTAAACAGTAGTTTCGGTTTAAAAGTAGTAAAGTCATATCCCCGACTCAGCGGCCATTGAACATAATGTATTTTGTATCCGCATAAACCGTACCAGATTATTGCGTACGCATCGGTTAAAACGTAGCGTTTCCACTTTTCGTCGCGCAAACACGGCGGTGCGTCGTCTCCATCGGGCGGGCCGGCAGAACAACAAGCCTCAGAGATCGGTACAACGGCCTCCAAGCGCCCTGTGCGTTTGCACGTGAAGCCGCATCAACATCAACATCATTTCGACGCCGCATGGACGCCGTGCCAGAGAGCGTTGTGGCGTCGTGCAAGCGAGGACTCGCGTCCGTGACTCGCGTCATGCCGAAGCTAGGATAAAAAAGCCGCCGGGTGCTCAGCATAGAAGAAAAATTAGACATCGTCCGTGCTACCGAACGTGACACGAAGAAGTCGGCGCTGGCCAGCGACATGGATCTGCTGTTGACTACAGTGTGTGGCATTTGGAATGCGAAGTTGCTCGGCAGCGCTGCTGCGACCGCGAAGATATGTCGGCTACGAGGTTCAACTTTTCACCATCGTTGCCGCTGTTGTTGCCGAAGTGTCAACTAGCGAGAGTGATGAGGACGACACGGAAAGCGACAGCACGGGCTATTCAAGCCCGACAGTGGCAGAAGCTGCGCGTTACGTCAGCCTCACGAATGCGACCGTCGCAAGGAGAACAGGGGCGCGATAACGTAACTATTCCAAACGAAAAGTTTTCCGAGCTCCGGCACCCGGCAATGAAAAAGGCGCCCCGGGACTTATGCAGCACTACTGCGCGCGTGCACGGAGAATACGTAACGCCAACGAGGAATCCGCCGTGCGAGTGTTTGCCGAGAGGAGTGGGGCTGGCTGAGAAGCTGGCACGCAGCTTCAGTAAGTTTGAGGTCGCTGTCGTCGTGCTAGGCCGCCGCGACATCAAACGAAAATAACACTTACGTCCCGCGAAGTGAATAAATACTGCATGTTTTTTCCCCTTTCATCACACTCTCTCTGAGTTCCGTTTTCGACAGGTAAGTGGGCGATCTCATGCTATTTCGCTTAAACAGTACTACCGTTTAGTACGTACTTTTTCCGAGCTCCGGCCGACTACGGTTTAACGAGGTTTCACTGTACTCTCGTCGACCACTATGAATCCGCCACTGGAATTCACTATTTGATGCTGACATCAAGCACTGGGTATGTGCCCCTCCGCCTGTGCTGGTCTTCTAAGAGAAATACTTTGTCGCAAAAAGTACTTCAATGTGTTCAGCAGCAGCAGAGTTATTGGCAATCAAAGGTAGCATATGACCCCATTCGCGGTGTTGCCATTCCTTCTTCAATGCCCTGCACTGCAAAGGCTACAGCGGAGCGGGGTGTGCAGTTCAAATTTGATTTTGGATGTCCACGTGGACGCCACTACTTCCAATTTTGGCACCTATGACATGCCAAACGAGGTTATACCCGGGGAACCGCAGGGAGGGTGTTCAGCCAGTGAACTCATTGCGGCACCCCGTGGCAGCTGGCTACGTAGCAGAGTACAGCTGCATGCAACTTTAGTGCGTATGCACAGCATTTGCTTTGTGCACGACAAGGCTTGTGTGACCTCGTGTTCATAAGCTCCAGTCTAGCAGTACTACATGGCGCAGACCGGCTTGGTCCTGCACCAGCTTGACCGACGGGTACTAGCCACATCCAACTTGCAGATACTGAAGCGCTATCAATAGCTCAAAACAAAGCGAAGTCTGCCAAGGATTCCGACCAGGAGCAGCCAGGAGTGAGAGTGCGCTGGCAAGCATGTGTGTGATCTGATTAAGTTTCGCATGGTTTGAGGCTAGTTGAATGTTCAAAACAAGTCAAAATTAACAAGATTTAATGGCTACGCTATCGAAAAACAGGGTGGCCTAAGCAGGGTGGCCTGGTCACGCATGTCTCACACCAATGCTTTAGTGAGCTGCGTCATGAATGCACTGGGTATGTGCTGCTCTTTGGTGAACCCTTCAGCAACTTGGGTCACTGAGTACATGCACCTGGGTGTGTGGCAAGTGGGGGAAAAATTCTAAGCATTCACAGCCGCTGTGCCACACTTTGTCTTGAAGGCCACATGCAGACTTCTTGGCAGCAGCCCTAGATGCGGCAGCAAGTTCAGAAAGACACACTAGTGAGGAGCCTGGTTGCCGCATAACACATTTATAAGCGTTGGCACCCCTAGAGGGTGCCCAGTGTCCTTAGGGAAGCGTGAAAAAGGAATTCTTTGCAGTAAACACCTATACATAACTTGGTTTAATGATGGCAACACGGTGTGTCACTATATTGATTCGGGGCTAAATGAATTACCGTCAACAGTCACCATGGCATGGTTTCTGAAATTTTTTTGTGCCTCACCAATATATGTTGAATCACACACTGAAACGTTTATTCTATGTAAACAAAGTATTCAGGAAATGGTTTCTGAACATGCCAAGTACAAAAACAGAAAATGCACGATTTCTTCCAGGCATAATGACAGGAATAATGCACATACCTTTTTATATTCTTCTAACACTTTCTCGGCATCCTCATGGGAGAATTGGGACAGCAGAAATTTTCGCATTTGGTCCCACACGACTGCGGCGTTGTCGGCTGCCTTGAGAACAAATAGGTGCAGCCTGTTCCCTTCCACAATGTTGTAGTCCCCCAGAGATAGGCTATCTGCAGAGAGCCGAATGTCATCAAATTCATGAACTTGAATGAGTCTCGCTTAAGGTACGCTTCAGCAACACCGACAAGTTATACCCTAGCTTGCGTACGCCATTGCCGAGAAATAAATGCAGTTGCGAGAGCATCACCCACAATGCACTGCTTGCCATAATGTGACAAACCATCCAAACACAACCACGACAGATATAAAGGTCGGCATAGCAGGGCCAAAGCAATCCTGACAAAAGTGCGTTATCCAGAAAACGAACGAGCAAGTACTGCCGACCCGTGGGCAGCAGCGTATCAACACTACTGGCTTTTTTTGGATTAAACACGTCTCAATCTGGGGCGGCACGGCGATTTGATTAGGTTATGTCATAGAGAACAGGCAAGCACATTAGCTTAACATAATGCACACGCGCACAAATACACATCACACATACCTGAGAGTGTCTTGCCTCTGAACACTAGGCGCTGCTGGTCTACAGGAATTTGTAGTTGTTGGGCAACAAGATGTTTCACAGCGCTGATGGAAGAACTGGCAGATACCTGCGGAAATACATTTCCTTGAAACACTCAACACCTTAACGAATGGTGCCCTACTAGCACAAGCTCCAAAGGCAGCAAATGGTTTCAAAAGACGGGAAGAACAGATCAAGTGCATCGCAGCTGATGACGCTACCGGGAACCTAACGGCAGCACGGTAGCTGCTGACGTAGACGCTTGGGTTCACATCGAATATATCAATCTACCAGAAGTAAATAAAACAGAACGATGCGTGTTACAAGACGATCGTGTGCAGACGCAGAAATGCAAGAAGAATAGGAAGTTATTACGTACCCCACTTACCTCTATTGTGCATTCTTCACCCTGAAGAATTTTCACCGATATAAACATATTGCCTCTACTGCTTGTGCGTGCTTGAGACCTTTTTATTATGCCCTACTGCCCTATCATGACCGCGTCGCCGGTTCAAACGTCACAGGTACGAATTTTGGGGCAAAGTTGGACTTGAACCCCTCCGGTCTACGAACACAGAGCAAACGAAGCATAGGCCTAACTCAAGTGAACGCGGAAGGATACACGTGATGCGGTAAAACTTATAATTTAACAATTTTATAAGTACAGTAATCAAATTAAACGTAAATAAATTAACTGGAATGTAAATTTTATTCTTTAATTCACGCTTCTTTACGAACTTGCGTATGATTACAATATGAAAACTATTTTCTATCGCGCTACACTCTTTTAGAGGCGCTAAAGCGCTTCCAGCTGTGCGGCCCTCTAGTGAAAAAACTAGCGCTGTAAGAAACTAACAAAATTGCAGCTTTCAGCAGTTACACTTTCTGACTTTCATTTTTTTTACAACGCTTATTGATTACTAGTTTTATTCACAATAATTTATATTTTATTTATACTTGAATGAGCCGAAACCGAAATTGTTTTGCACGCTGTCGCAGTCGGTTTAAAGCGTAGTGTCGCTCCGCTAAAGCTCCGCTGCTCAAGCTGCTTGCAAATTGTTGTGGCTCGCAGTACGTTACGAGAAATTCGGTCTTATTGAGGGGTAAAAACGCAACGCAAATGCCATAACATGCAAAGAAGAAACAATTAAGAAACTGACAAACTATCGTGCAAAAAAAAGAAAGAAAGAAGGAGAAAAAGAAACAGACATTACGAGAAATGAGCAATGAGCATACAAGGTCACATTTCATGGGAGATATATGCTGTAACAAGTGTCGCTATAGGCGGAGAGAGAGTTCTCATTTTTCCGAGGGAGGGGGAGTCTGCTGCTCGACCAGCCTTCCGAACCCCATAATGTATATATATATATATATATATATATATATATATATATATATATATATATATATATATATATATATATATATATATATATATATATATATATATAAACGAGAAGAAAGGGGGTTAACTGAGGGGCCCGATTTTTATTAGTCATATCATGAAAAGCCAACAAACACTGGCCATTTCGCATTTCGCGTGCGAAATGCGAAGGTTGTGGGTTCGGCTCCCACCTGCGGCAAGTGGTTTTTTCATCCACTTTAATTTCCACTAATTTATCGTTTCTTCATTTCATTTATTCAGCACAAGTAATTTCCCCTATGTTGTCCTTGGTGTCAGTGTTTGTTGGCTTCTCATGATATGACTAATATATATATATATATATATATATATATATATATATATATATATATATATATATATATATATATATATATATATATATATATTAGAAGCCAACAACCACTGACACCAAGGACAACACAAGGGAAATTACTTGTGCTTAATAAATGAAATAAGGAAACTGTAAGTTAATGGAAATGAAAGTGGATGAAAAGACAACTCGGTGCAGGTGGGTAACGCTCCCGCAAAAAAAGTAACCTTCGCACCGCATCCAAGCGCGTAAATAGTGCCCCTCGGTTAACCCCCTTTCTTCTCTATATATATATCTTGCACTTGAAGAAACTTCCTGCTTTCATGACCGATATGTGGGCGCTGGTGCTAATGAGGGTGGTGAGGTTGTGATGTCCAGGTAGTGTGAGCACAGGAATTTCGGGTCGGGTCGTCGTGGCAGGCTCACCTCTCGGAGCTGCGCCCGTCAGTTTTCCGATGAGCGTCGGGAGTATGAGGGAGGAGAGCGACGACGCAGAGGTGAGCGGGGCAGGTGTCGGGATGATCGAAGGGGAGTGGTTTGATCGTGCTGGCGCCGATGATGGCGGAGCGCTGTCGTCGTCATTGTGTACCGGCACTCGGGACGTCAGATGTTTTGATAGCTCGGCCATTGAATTTCATGCACTGCGACAACCGCGGGAAATGTGTCCGACGCGTCCACAACAGAAGAGGATGGGCCTGCCATCGGGCCACTCTGCGGAATCCTGATAACGAGGACGAACGGTGGGGTGCCTGTATAACTCAGGTGCGACGGGCGGGTTGTAGGAAGGTCCGTTGACTGGGCAAAGCGTCCGTAATCCTGCCTTTGCTAGTTCTTGACGCACAACGGTTTGGATAAGGGAAATGGTTGCATCGTACTCGTAGGGGTTACGCACCTGAAGGGGAAATGGGGAGGCAGCTTCAATCTCACGGCGGATGATGCTCACAATATTGTCGGATGCAGCAGTAGCGGGTGGAACGGATGGGAGGCGGAGGTCCTCGCAGGTAGACGTCCCAGCCATGTTCGGAAGACACGTGGATTTCGGAGTAACGCGGCTACTTTTTGCTTCTTCACAGCGTCGGCATTCATTGATGACGTCCACTGTGGATGAGTTCTTAAAAACCAGAAGTGTAAACGCGTCATCCGCGATACCTTTGAGGATATACGCAACCTTTTCCGTTTCCTGCATCGTGTCATCGACTTTGAGACAAAGCGCGAGCACGTCCTGGATGTACGCCACATAGGACAAGCCTGAGCTGGAGGAATAAGACCACGAAGTGCGGACGTTCTTTGTGTCGGCTCTGTTACTTTCTTGTGCTTTGGCGGCTTATCGAACTTTTCGCGGAAATTCTTCTTACCAGCGATCTACGGAACCTACAAGAAACGATATCGGATTTCTGGCGTAGGCCCGTTTTTTTTTTATTTTTACGGACATTTGAAGTTCGAGCCCAGCGAGCTGAGCGCTAGCCCTAACCGAGCTCCAAACGTGAAGGGGCCGAGCCGAGGCCTAGGTAAGGCCGTAAGGCGCTCGCAAGCTAACATGAGCCTGGAAATGGAGACCGTGGACGATGTCCCTCCCGCGGATGAGCTCTCAAGCGGGGGAACATGGTTTATTCGGAAAAAAGGCCGTTTCACGCCCGAGCACGGCGACGCGCCGCCGTGCGCGAGCCGACGGAGAGCGGTACGAGGCCTAAACCCCGGCTGGGGAAGAAGCTGGCTGCAAGATCGGTCGAGAAGCAGCAGGCGGAGGTTCCGGAAAGTACTGAGGAAAATATTATTCGCCCGAAAGGAGGTATCAATCGCATTCTGGAGGAAGTTGGAAGACTGCGCATTGTTATGAACTCCAACCGGTGCCACCAGTGTTACGACTTCCAACCGGTGCCACCAGTGTTACGAACTTGCACCGCTGCACCACGATTACGGCTTTGTGGTCCCGTAGCGCTCTTCACCCGTTTCGTGACAGAGCGTTGGTAGCGAAGACTCCGAGCCTGGCGTCGATGAGAATAACAAAAGGGACTTTATACATTATATACAGGTTATCATACAGGACATAAACGGATCGGCACTGGGGCCGAGAGCTCACACAAACGCGACTGTTCTCGCACGACGGCGTCCGGCGAAAACGCGTGACACATCTCACCCCAGTCGGGAGCGACCCTCTCTCCAGGTGGGGTCGGCGGATCCTGTTTTCGAGGCGGCCTGTCGCGGCTTTTATAATCCCCGAGGACCATTGTCACTCAAACGGCCCAATACAAAGTCAGCACACGACGGTCGTCCGAGGGGTCCAACCAGCGACCGCGCTGGCCACCCGGTTCAAAGTTCGCGCGCGCGGTGACCTCCAGGCAAGGGAGGTGCGGCGCCGGGCCGTCTGGCACACGCGGACACGTCTAAACACGCTGCTTCGCCGAGGCTTCTCCCGCACGAAGGCGCAGCATCTTGACTTGTGAAGCGAGAATTATGGCGCTCGCAGGATAGATTCCGCATCTTGCAGATTCGGAATCCGGGCTTGTGGTAATGGCACAACAGCATCCCCGCCCTCAGATAAGGCGCCGGGAAGACGAGCTGCCTCCACGTGGCTCGGATGCCAGGCGCGCACGTTCGTCAGGCTCGTCCCAGTTCACGTCCAGTGTCGGGACGCCAGGTAACATCACGTGCCCAGGTCCGACTCGCCAGGACAGGAGCTCTGCTCACCACGTCGTCGCCAAGGCACCTTGACCAGCTCCGCTCGGGTCGTTCCTAAGACCTTGCTTCTCGCCACTGGTCCCGCTTGGTCGTTCTGCAGCTTGCAAAACCGACCGGCAAAAGGCAACACCCAACACGAACAAGTGCCCTCTGTCTCCCGTCAAACACCAGACAAGGCCATAATTCAAATCAACCTAACTAAATTGCTATCCCTCTTTTTGCTCCCGCTGCAACAAGAGGCAGGTGTGCGATCTAGTACACAAGGCTCAAACAACCAGTTTTCAAATTAACAACACAACAAAATAGAAACAATTATTAATCAGCAATAATAATGACAACTAGAATGGTCCCCTTGAAATCGCTTTGGACCGAAAACATACTTCTGAGGAAGCAAATGAGGTCATTCATTTTTCCCGGCGATATTTTCGCGGAATCCGAAGCTGCTTATATTTGCGACCCTGCTTATCCGTGTAGCGGCGGTACAATAAGCCAGATTCCTTGCCAAATGAAACCCCCTTTTCTTTCACTCCCCGTTTGACGCTCTTCCTCAGATCGGCTAGTGAACAATCTTCCTGTTGTTCGCGAATCCGAGTTTCCCTTTCAACTGCAGCCTGCTCCTGCCAGCTGGCGGAAACCGGAGCGAGTGTGGAGCCCGCGTCGCCTAATTGCGGCGTCGAGTCTATATCGCGGCTAGCACTGCACGCGTCACTCCCACTCACTTCCAGGACCCGCTCGCCTAGGCCAGCCTCCGAGCTCTGCCTCTCCCGTGACTGCTCGCCACTCAAGTTACCGTGATCGGTCCGTGTGCCGCACCGCCTTTCGCTCACCGACGCTAAGTCAAGTTCCCTCGACAGCGGGCGCGCTTTGGATCGCGTGGGGGCCATGTACGCCACGTCGGCAAAGAATGATTTGCCCTGATCCCTCAGCAGCTGCTCCGAGCTATTTGAGAAGAGGTAGGAAAATTGCTCCGGGAGGGCGGCTGACACAGCGGCTTCGGTGTTAAGTTTCCCAAATTCTCCTTCAATGCTAACCGTTGCGATCGGTAAACAGACACTCTCCTTCTCGGCCACTTGCCGTATCCTAACGCACTCTCCCGTAAAATCACTCGAGGAGACGAAAGACGGGTGAACAACGTCCATAGTTGCTGCAGAGTCCCGCAGTGCTCGGCACTTCTTGCCGTTTACCTTAATTTCCTGCACATAGGGCTCCAATAGACGTATGTTTTTGTGAGTTTCCTGTATCGTTGCAAAAGCAATTCTCTCTGGGCAGCTTGCAGCGATGTGCCCTTGCTTTTTGCAATTGTAGCAGGTTAACGGTCTCCGTTTTTCAAAAGAACGCGTCATTTCGTTTCGCTGTTTCGGACCATCGTCATCATTCTGAGATGCATTCTGTCCATCCCTTACAGTTTCTTTGGGAAGGGACTCGTCGTCCCGAAACTCGCGACGCGTGATTTCCTTCCGTTCGTCGGGCTTCCCGTAAAACCCATCTCTTCTATCTGCTTTTTCTATGCGCACTGCCTTGCTGTGCAAGCTGCGGCGGGTGTAATACTCTTCCGCTAACTCTGCTGCCTTGTTTAGCTTAACCTCCTTTAGCCTATCTTGCAGCCAGAGCCGGACATCCTCATCAATGCAACGGTAGAACTGCTCCAACGCGATACATTCGACAATTTTGTCGCGGTCGTCGTAAACCTCTTCGCCCTTCAGCCATTCCACCAAGTCGGCTTTTAGACGAAACGCGAAGTCAACATTCGACTCCTTACCCTTTTTTGCATACCGGAACCTCTGCCGGAAAGCTTCGGGCGACAATTTGTACTTCCGCAGTAGCGCTTCCTTCACATCACTGTAGCTCTCAAACGCCTCTTTCGATAAGCAAGTGATTACGTCTGATGCCTCCCCAGGAAGCAGCGCTAACAGATTCTGTGCCCAAAGGGATCGCTCAATGCTATTCCGTTCACACACGTGCTCAAATTTCACGAGGTATTTGGCCATATCCTCTCCGACGACAAAGGGTGGAAGCTGATCTCGTATTCTTGGAACATTAGAAGTAAGACTAGGCGCTGGCGAGCTATTTCGGGTCTCCAACTCTTTCATTTTAAGCTCGTGCTCACGAATCTCTCTCCTTTCCTCCTTTTCCTCCTCGCGACGTTGCTGTTCTCTCCTTTCCTCCTCGCGACGTTGCTGTTCTCTCCTTTCCTCCTCGCGACGTTGCTGTTCTCTCCTTTCCTCCTTTTCCTCTTTTTCCCGTCGTTCATTTTCCTTCCTCTCCTGCTCGCAACGTTCCTTCTCCTCCCTTTCCCGACGTTCATTGATACCCGCCCAGGCCTCAGCGGCTTCCTCAGCCGTTACGTCCCCGGTCCTCATGACCTCAAGGATCGCATTCTTTCTTTTGGTTGAGCCCAACTCAATGCCCAACTCCTCACAAATTTCGAGAAGTTCCTTCACCTTGTACTTCTCCATCGTTCACACTGTCCTCCTGCTGTTTACCCTTTTTGAATATACCTGCCGTACGCTACTATAATGCTACTAGTAAGACATATGCAAGTATTTCACACACTGCCCTGTCTACCCCCTCAGCATCCCCTGGTTTTCAAAACACTCTTACTAGGCTTGAAACACACAAGGTTATCACAATGCAACACCAAATCCTTCCCTAAGCTACTATAACCTGTGTCAGAGAAAGTCTGGTGTTTGAGGTAAACTTCAGGCACTCACCGCGCCGAGGTAGCTGATGCCGGTCAATCCCGTAGCTGCCATCCAGTGTTATGAACTCCAACCGGTGCCACCAGTGTTACGACTTCCAACCGGTGCCACCAGTGTTACGAACTTGCACCGCTGCACCACGATTACGGCTTTGTGGTCCCGTAGCGCTCTTCACCCGTTTCGTGACAGAGCGTTGGTAGCGAAGACTCCGAGCCTGGCGTCGATGAGAATAACAAAAGGGACTTTATACATTATATACAGGTTATCATACAGGACATAAACGGATCGGCACTGGGGCCGAGAGCTCACACAAACGCGACTGTTCTCGCACGACGGCGTCCGGCGAAAACGCGTGACACATCTCACCCCAGTCGGGAGCGACCCTCTCTCCAGGTGGGGTCGGCGGATCCTGTTTTCGAGGCGGCCTGTCGCGGCTTTTATAATCCCCGAGGACCATTGTCACTCAAACGGCCCAATACAAAGTCAGCACACGACGGTCGTCCGAGGGGTCCAACCAGCGACCGCGCTGGCCACCCGGTTCAAAGTTCGCGCGCGCGGTGACCTCCAGGCAAGGGAGGTGCGGCGCCGGGCCGTCTGGCACACGCGGACACGTCTAAACACGCTGCTTCGCCGAGGCTTCTCCCGCACGAAGGCGCAGCATCTTGACTTGTGAAGCGAGAATTATGGCGCTCGCAGGATAGATTCCGCATCTTGCAGATTCGGAATCCGGGCTTGTGGTAATGGCACAACAGCATACACGTCTACCTGGCCCAGGCAGCCGGGGTCGACCCGGAGGCTGCAGGCGAAGACGTAGGATCGCCAAACCTGGCGCAGCAGTCGATCATGATAGCTATACGCTAGACGCGGCACGGGCAAGCAAGTACGCTGCGATCACGGCTCTGCGGGTCGGTGGATCGATGGTCGAGACGAAGGCGTATATTGCCATGCCGTAAAACGGAGGGAAAGGAGTGATCCACAACGTCCCGCTGGATACAACTCACGAGGAAATCCTCGATGCACGTAGAAGAAATAAGAAAAACTCGTCGATCATAGGAGTCAGAAGACTTGGGGTGAAATCCAAATCTGTATTGATCCTGTTTGAAGAATGGAAAGTGCCGATGGAAGTTTACCTCCGGTGCTTCCCCACACGCTGCTACCTATACAAGAAAAAATATGAAGTGTGCGTCACCTGCGGAAAACTTGGACATCGGGCGGACGTTTGCCCGAACCCCGACGACGTCAGGTGTCGGGTGTACGGAGCCGAAAACCCGCAACCAAATCACAGCTGCGAGCCTCGATGCCTGCTATGCAAGAAAGACCACCGCCTAGGCGACAAGTGCCGGGAGATACATCGCACGCCGTATATCATCAATAAAAAATTATGGGAGAAGATGGAACAAGAGAAGCTCCAGGCGCAAGCCGCCACTCAAGGCAAGCCCCAGGCCACCACCTCGGCACTTAGAGAGGAGCACCGAGGCAGAGCAAGGGATGCTACCAGAGACGAGGCGGGGCAGTAGTTGAGAGCGAGATCTAGATCGAGACTCGGAAGGAGGTCCAATTCGTGGTCCGGAGGGGGCCGCCAGCATACTCCAGCCAAGGGGCCTGCTGACCCGGGCTGAGGACCTGCTAACCAGGGCCGGGGACCCGGCTTGCCGCCCAGGGACCCCAAGGACCCGTGGGGGAAAAAGAAGAAAGAAGAAAATACCAACTTGGAAAGCTTTGGTAGCAAGGGCTCCCAGGCTGAGAAAGATTAGATTAGCTTACTTAAGAAAGAAACAGAGGAGCACAAGAAAGCAAACATGAGGTTAGAACGATTGCTGAGGGAAACCCAAAATCAGCTGATTGCACTAAAGACAGAGAAAGGGCTCCCAAAAGCGGCTCCCGAAGCGGCTCCCAAAAAATGCCACCCCCAAGCCACTCCTCCAGCTTCTGGGCCAGCTGCATCTGGACAGGAGGAAGAGGATATGAATGTTGATTTTACGAGACAACCCCCTTCCAAACGCAAGGCCGGGGAAACCGACCCGCTGGCGAGGTGGCAAAAGAAAATTGAAACGTGGCTGATGAAAATGGACAAGGAGAGCGAAACTATGAAAGCAGGACAGCTACAGAATGGAGGAGCAATTGCGCTATTACAGGCACAAGTAAACCAACAGTCTTGCAAGACAGACGCCCTAAGCACGTCGATGGATACCTTAGGCACGTCAACAGCTAGGCTGTGCGAGAAAATTGGGGCAATAGAAGCGATTCTTAATAGAAATGGATAAAGACTCGGGTAAGAAAAATGCGTTCACATTCTGGCAGTGGAATTGTAGCGGGTACCAGAGGAAAAGAACGTTGCTGCAACAATACCTCGAGCTCCAACAGGAAGCACCCGTAGCCATAGCTATGCAGGAAACGGGTAAGGCCCCTGTTAGATTATCGGGCTACCAAAGCTTTGACAGCGGCAAGGAGGATAAATGCCGAGTCGCCACCTTTGTAAAGCGAAACAATGCAACCATAGTCCATGATGTCTCCCCGTGCGAGGCAGAGACTGTTCTCGTTGAAATTATTGTAGGAAAGAAAAATAGAGATAGCATATTCCTGCTGAACGTGTACAGCACACTCAGGCAGAAGAAAATTAAATTCATTACATTATTCCGCAAAGCACTGAAAGCCGCAGATGGGAGACCTCTCATCATTATGGGAGACTTCAACGCGGCTCATGAGGAATTGGGATATACATACAGAGACCCCAAAGGTAGACGAATTTGGGAGGATATACAAACGCTAGGGCTTACTCTACATACTGATCCATACGTCCCTACACGCACAGGCAACAGTATAACCAAGGACACTGCACCCGACATCACGATGAGCCATATGGCGGGAACAGTAACGTGGAGAAGCACAGGACAAAAATCTAGGCAGCGATCACTTCATTATTTCGCTCACGCTAGGAAAAGGCGTCAAGGCTCGCCTCATCAAAAAGCCAAAATTAAAGGAGTGGGATAAATTCAGAGAGACAAGAAAGGAGGCCTCGCTGCCGGACGATATCTACAATATAGACGAGTGGACACACCTCCTTAAAACTCACACAGGGCAAGCGACTACCACTACAGAGGATGAGGACGCACCTCCAGCGCTAGACAGCAAACTGCTCAACAATTGGAGCAGAAAGAGTAACCTGGAGAAAAGACTCAAGGCACAAAGACGGAAAAAGAATATCGGGCGCGAACTAGCCAGACTCAACAAAGAAATCGAAAGATTTGCGATTAAGCTCAACGAGCAGAATTGGTTCAGCAAGTGCGATGAGATGAAAGCCAATATGAGTCTCTTAAAAACCTGGAGCCTTCTCAGACATCTCATCGATCTTAGGAAATCAAAAATGCAAGCGAGCACAAACCAGGTGAGAGCGAGGCATGGCTTCGTAGGCACAGATGACGAGCTCTTTAGCGAGCTCCAAGAGACATATCTTGGAAAAGCAGATAGCGAGGTGTTTAAGGATTACGAAGGACCTCCCAACCCAGATCTCGATGCCCCCATCACCACGACAAAGGTTAGAGCAGAACTGAATAACCTCAAAAAGAGATCCGCCCCCGGTCCGGACGGGATAACAAACACAGCTCTCAGGAATCTAGACGATAAGTCCATCATCGCACTAACTAAATACATGAACGAGGTGTGGGAGAAAGGAGAACTCCCAAAGACATGGAAACAGGCGGACGACGTAGTCTTCATTCCAAAGCCTGGCAAAGTACCCAGCTTGAACAACATGCGATCAATGTCCCTCACCTCATGTGTAGGGAAATTGATGGATCATGTTGTTCAAACGAAACTGACCAGGTACACAGAGGAGAACGATTTCTGGTCTCATGAAATGGTTGGATTCAGGCCAGGGCTCAGTACACCAGATGTCATGCTCAGACTTAAGCATGACATCTTAGATACGACTCAACTGACACCAGGGCGATCCTGGGCCTCGACCTCACCAACGCATTTGACAACGTTAGCCACAAGGCTATCTTGGCAGGCCTCGAAAAGATAGGTGCGGGAGATAGGGCATATGCATACGTCAAAGTCTTTCTGTCACAAAGGGAGGAGAATATAACATTTCTGGATGTAAAGTCCCCTCCCGTCACACTTGGGAGCAAGGGGACCCCGCAAGGGTCGGTGCTATCATCCTTCCAATTTAGCATAGCGATGAGGGGTCTCCCGGCGGAACTCAATAAGAATAAATCGATAAAATTTAGCATGTACGCAGATGATATCAACATCTCGGTTAACAGTGGGAGTGACGCAGTCATCGAATTTAAACTACAGATAGCGGCGAATATGGTGGAAGAGTATGCGGCCTGCAGAGACTTGACGTGCTCGCCACAGAAATCGGAGCTATTAATCATTGAGCCAAATATAAAAGGAGAGGCGCTGGGGTCATCAGACCCATCAATGTTTTCGTAAGCGGCAATGAGGTTCCCATGGTGGAGGAAATCAGAATTATGGGCATGTATATCCAGAGAAATGGATATAACCTCACAACAATCAAGAAGTTAGAAGGATACGCGGCGCAGGTCACGGGGATATTTAGGAGAGAAGAGAATAGAATTTATTGATAGGAAAGACAGAGAGGTCGACCTGAGCTAGTACGCTCTAGTCTGCTACTCTGTACTGGGGAAGAGGGAAGGGGAGTGAAAGTATTGGGATGGATGACGATGATAAGAGAAGTGGTGAGTGCTTATGTACGTGAGACAGTTGCCTCGCTAGAGCCGCTCGTCGAGCTTGGTGTCCTGCAGGAACTTCAACAATACTTTTGTGGCACGCATTGAAATTGCAGTGTCAGGCCATGGGCCGAGAATAGCTTCCTCCGAAAGTAGTTGTCTGCCAACGCTGGCTAGGAAACTGTCTAACGTCCTTCGCTCCAGCATATATGCTGGGCAGTCGCACAGTACGTGTTGCAGAGTTTCGGGCATCTGGCAGTGTACGCAATCAGGGCTGTTAGATTGGCCGATGAGGTGTGCGTAGCGACGGGTGAAAGCAACGCCGAGCCGAATCCTGTGTAGCAATGATGTTTTGCTCCGTGTAAGCTTCGGGGACAAACAGAATTTACCGTCTGGGTCAATCATACGTAGACGTCTGTGAATGTTATCAGAGTGGGCTCTGTAAGCCTTTGTAAGGTCCTGCATGAGTGCCTTGATCATGGAATTGGTGTCAGGTCGCGAGTAGGCAATCCGTACTTCATCACAGGAAGGGGAGGCCGATCTTGCCTCACTGTCAGCGAGTTCATTACCAAAAACACCACAATGGCTAGGCACCCATTGAAAGGTGATCACGTGGCCACTTAACTCGGCACTGTGATAAAGTTCGACGATTTCCAGCACGAGCAGATAGTATGGTCCTTTGTTTAAAAAGTATTTTAGCGCCTGTAGCGCTGATTTGGCATCGCACAATATTGTCCATTTATGGGGTGTCTGCGTTCTCATAAAACGGACAGCCTCCAGTATTCCCGCAAGTTCCGCTGCCGTAGATGTCGATTTGAGGTCTAATCGAAATCGTTGAGTAATTCCAAGTTGTGGGATGACAAATGCGGCCGTTGTGGCAGATGGCGTGACCGAACCATCGGTATATACTTCTACAGTCCCACTATATAAAGTAAATATATGGGACAGGGTGAGCTGCTTCAAGCCAATGGAGGAAACGTGAGATTTCTTCCTAATTCCGGGTATCTGAAGCCTCACTAGTGGTCTTGGCAATGTCCATGGAGGTGTCGCGGGGATTACCTGGAATCTTGCAGGTACAATGCTTGCGTGACATGCAATAGCTTTAGAAAAAGCACAGTCAAGGTTGATGCTTGGAAGCGTTGACAGTGGATGGCGTGAGTGTCTGGTTAGCAGGCGAAGATAGGTTCGCACAGGTTCACAAGACCTGTATATGTCGATAGGACAAGCCCGTGCTTCCGCTATTGTGCCCTTAGTTGACGTGCAGCGTGGCAAGCCAAGACATATCCGTAGTGCTTGAGCCTGAAGGCTCTCCAGCGTGCGTATACAAGATGACCCCATGTTAGATAACACAGGCATGCTGTAGCGTATGTAGCCCACAAAAAGTGCCTGGTACACTTGGAGCAAACTTCGCTCAGAGGGGCCCCATCTCAGTCCTGATATTACACGAAGAACGTGTATGAAGTTGGTCAGTTTAGCCCTAAGCGCAGTAACATGTTTGGTTCAAGAAAGACTGCGGTCTATTATCACGCCAAGAAATCTGTGGTGGGTGACTAAAGGGAGCGCCGTTCCGTCGACAACGATTGGATAATTTGACATCGATTTGCGCGTAAATGCCATGACTGCACACTTAGTAGCTGAGAGTTGCAGGCCTCTACGGCGCAAGTACTTCGCCGTTATGGTAACCGCATGTTGAAGCCTTGCACGCACTTGTGGACGTGTGACCCCAGATGACCAAATACAGATATCATCCGCGTACGTACTGATACGCGCTGTTTCAGGTAGCTCGTCTGCAAGGCCCACCAGTATCATATTGAACAATACTGGGCTAAGGACACCACCCTGCGGATCACCCCTGCGAACTTCATGTCTATCAGTCTCGCCATCCGAAGTGGACATGAAAATGGTGCGGCCACTGAGGTAACTCTGCAGCCACGCATACATCCGGCCACCAACACCAATATCCTCAAGCGCCTGAAGAATCGAATGGTGGAAGACGTTGTCGTAGGCACTTTTGATGTCCAGAAATATTGCGCATACCAGGCGACGGCGTCTCTTTTCCTGTTGAACAGAAGATACTAGGTCGATCACACCGTCAATGGATGATCGGCCTCTTCTGAATCCATTGATGAAATCAGGAAGTCCACCACTTTTCTCGAGTAGCCATTCCAGTCTGCTCAGTACCATTCGCTCCATCACTTTACCGACACAGCTTGCCAAGGCTATTGGTCGATAATGTGAGAGATCCTGCGGGCATTTCCCAGGTTTTAGCAAAGCCACAAGACGACTGCACTTCCAGTGATTAGGCACAGTTTCTGTGTCCCACGTAGAGTTGTAGAGCGCCAGGAGAATCTCTCGAGCTTCTACTCCAAGATGACAAATCGCGGAGTATGTGATTCCGTCTGGTCCTGGACAAGTTGATCGGCGGGAAGAAGATATCGCAGCGTCGAGCTCGTGCATGGTAAAAGGCGCGTCCAGACGGTGATCACTAGATGACGGGAAAGTCAGTCGTGAATGAGTTGGTACATCGTTCGAGGAGCTCACGAGTAATTTGCAAAAGTCATCGGCGACCTCAACCTCACGCCGGCCTTGCCCTATGGCCACAGCACTGAACGGTATTTAGGAGAGTTGCACTCAAAGGCAGGGGCCTCAAAGAGAACAGCCTCCTAGCTCATACTCATGCAAGCCTTTATTACCAGCCGAATAACGTATGCCACACCGTATCTTGTGTTTAAACAACAAGACAAAGAGAAAATAGATGCTATCATTAGGAAGAGCGTTAAGAGAGCCCTAGGGCTCCCAGACACGACCTCGACAGACCTCCTCCTCAAAATGGGGGTTCACAACACGCTAGATGAGCTCACTGAGGCAGTACGAGTGTCTCAGTTGGAAAGATTAAGCCAGTCCAAAACAGGGAGAAAAATCACGGAACGGGTAGGAATCCAATGCGATAGGGGTGCCCTGACTGGCAAGAGAGACATTCCGTTGGACGTGCGTAAACGCTTCCGAATTGTCCCCCTACCTAAAAATATGCATCCTATCTACAACAAAGAGAGGAGAGCTCACAGGGCTAAGGCTATAGTAAATAAATTTAAAAACACACCGGCGCAAAAAGTAGCGTACGGGGACGCCGCTTGCGGCAGAGACGGGGCTGCGGTATAGACGGTGGTTGATGGCGACGGGTGCGTTAAGATAGCGTGCTCCACGTGCACTAGGAACGCCCGTACAGCCGAGGAGGTTGCAGCAGCGTTCGCTTGTGCGGGTACAAAAGTGGGAGTTATATTATGCGATAACAAATTAACTATCCGAAATTTTAACAAAGGGAGAATCTAGGAAGAGGCCCTCTAAATTCAACTCAAAAGCCCTCCTAGGAGGGACATAACCGTTATTTGGGTTCCGGCCCATGAAGAAGTCCCAGGTAACGAAGCCGTTCACGAGCTCGCCCGAGCACTCTACCACCGGGCAACTAACTCTAGAGCAGCCAGTTCCAGGGTTCAAAGATAGCATCATCACGTACAGGGAAATTGTAGATCATCACAAAGCCGAAAGAAGAATCTTTCCGCCTCCGCATCGGTCTCTATCTCTGGAGGACGCTCGCATTTGGCGGCGCCTCCAGGGCAACAATTATGCATCACCATATTGGATCTACTTAACCCAGACGAGCGACTATAACAACGCCCTCTGCGAAATTTGTAAGGAGAAAGATACTCTAGATCATGTACGTAATATGAGAATGTGGTGGCTCCCCTGGGGCCAAGGAAAAAATGGACAGTAGAGAAGCCTGGGAGGCCTTGCTCCAGAGCGAGGCTGAAGACGACCAGCGTCGAGCAATCCACCTGGCCGTTGAGGCTGTGAAGACTCACCGCGCTCAACGTGCGGGGACTGCTTCGTAATCCCCCCTACCTGGGTGTAGGGTAAGAGGCGGTCACCCTAGTTCAGTGGAATATTAAAGTTTTCAATCAATCAAATAAAGCCTGAACTCGGCATGCAAGTTCTTTCTGCGCAGTACGACGGCGTCCAATGGGCTTGCCGAACAGATCAATGAGCTTTCGCTTACATACCTCCCAGTTCGTAAGCTCCTGTTCGGGGTTCAGAAACCACACTTGTGCCGTGCCCGTCAGGTAAGATATGATGTTCGCTAGCGTCAGAGTAGGGTCCTAGTTGTTGTGCTCACCCGTTCGTACAGTTGAAGCCAATCTTCGACGTCGGTGTTATCAGAACCGGAAAAGGTACCTGGGTCACGCGTTTGTGTGAAGACGACGGGGCGGTTGGCGGCGGATGGTTGAGGGACGGTTGGCGGCCTGCTTGAAGCATCCTCGTCTCCGCCGTGCGCTCGCATTGTAAATGTCGCCAAGGAGCGTCCGCTGCGTAGATCGGTCTTGATACGTGAAAACCCCGCACTCTCTACCAAAATGTTACGGGGAGAAAAGACGCTTGACGTGATAGTGTACACGTGTCAATATTTTTACATGATATAAACAACGGGCAGAAGACAGGCACACAAGATGGAGCCCTTGCGCACGACAATCCTCTCCGCATCGTTCGCTGCTGCAGCGCCTCGTAGCAGTGTATATATATATATATATATATATATATATATATATATTGTAACGTAGATTGAAGACGGAGTCTTACAAAATAGACACTTCGCTTTAATGGCGGGCCGGAAGAAGAGCGTGCAGCTTACGCGCTTCGTCGTCTTTCATTGCGCCCGCCTTTGTGCGCGCCGTACCGCGGTGCGAGAGCCCCACATCATTGTGTCAATTGCACCCTATGCGAAAAGCGACCGTCTCGGTCGCATGAGAAAATTCTTTCAGTGACGACAAGAAATGGAGCTCCTCAGGTGCATCTCGGCGTTCACGTACGCGCATAGTATGGTTTCATGCGCACTACATGAACGACTTCAGCGCGAGGACGACGACGGGGCGGACCGGGGTCAGAACTGCGGGGGACGACTTCGTAGGTCACGTCACTGAGGCGGCATGTAACCTTGTAGGGACCAAAATACCGGCGGAGCAACTTTTCCGAGAGTCCACGGCGACGGATGGGCGTCCAGACCCACACGAAGGCGCCGCTATTGTAATGGACGTCGCGTCGACCCTGATTGTATCGAAGGGTGTCGGTATGCCATTGGCTCCCGATACGATGCCGAGCAAGCTGGTGTGCTTGTTCGGCTCTTTGTACGAACTCTTCTACGTGTTCGCTGGTCGGGCTATTATCAGCCAGAGGTAGCATGGCGTCAAGCGTGGACGTGACGTGGCACCCGTATACAAGTTCGAATGGCGTAAACTGTGTAGTCTCCTGTACAGCAGTGTAATACGCGAAGGTCACATAGGGTAAAATCGCGTCCCACGTCGTTTGCTCTACGTCGATATAAATGGAGAGCATATCAGCCAGCGTTCTGTTCAGACCTCAAACCAATGGGTTAACGGAACGTTAACCCATTGGTTTGAGGGTGATACGCGTGCTCTTGCGGTGAGAGCAATGCGTCAGCAGGAGAACATCCTGCATAAGTTCGACTGTAAATGCTGTACCGCGGTCGGTGATGACAACAGACGGTGCACCATGTCGTAGGACGATGTGGCGTACAAAGAACTTGGTGACTTCATACGAGTTTGCTTGCGGAATAGCTTCGGTTTCGGCGTATCGGTTAAGTAGTCGGTAGCGACGACTATCCATTTCTTGCGCGATGAGGTCACTGGGAATGGTCCAAGTAGATCCATTCCTATTTGTTGGAACGGTGCTTGAGGAAGGTCCACAGGGTGGAGAAAGCCAGCCGGTTTAACTGGTGGTTTCTTGCAGCGCTGACAATCGCGGCAGGTCTTCACGTACCGTTTGACAGAAGAATAAAGCCGGGGCCACTAATACTTCTATCGTATCCTTGCTAATGTTTTAGAGAATCCCAGGTGTCCCGCGCATGGCTCATCATGGCAGGCTTGCAAAATATCTTAGCGCAGCGCCGACGGCACGACAAGGAGGTACGTATTGGGACCGCTTCCGCAGTTTTTCCTGTAAAGGACCTTGTTCTGCAATAGTACGATGATAAGTCGCGCGGGAGCGAACGGGGAAAACACCTTCAACTCCTTGAATGTGCTAGATCAGCGGCAGCAGCTCGCGGTCAGCGCACTGGTGCTCAGCCATCTTTACGGCGTCGATATAACGCCGACAAATGGCAAGTCATGGTCAGGGTCCGATGATGTCGTAGGGAGTGGTGCACGTGACAAACAGTCAGCGTCGCTGTGCTTCCTCCCAGATCGGTAGACAACTGTTATGTCATGCTCTTGTAAGCGCAGGCTCCAACGGGCTAGTCTGCCTGAAGGATCCTTCAGGTTGGCAAGCCAGCACAGGGCGTGGCGATCACTGACAGCCTTAAAGGGTCTACCGTACAAGTAGGTTCGGAATTTACCAATTGCCCACACAACCACTAAGCATTCCTTTTCAGTGGTTGAGTAGTTTTTCTCAGCCTTGGTGAGACTGCGGCTTGCATAAGCAATGGGGCGTTCCGCACCAGCTTGCCAGTGCACAAGAACTGCACCCAAGACTCGTATTGCTGGCGTCAGTATGGATTTCAGTGTCAGCGCCTTCGTCGAAATGAGCAAGTATTGAGGCCGCTTGCAAACGCTTGCGCAATTCATTGAACGACTGCTGCTGCTCGTCCGCCCAAATGAAAGGCACATCGTCGCGTGTAAGCCGTGTCAGAGGCTCAGCAATTCTCGAGAATCCCTCGACGAAGCGCCTATAATATGCGCACAAACAAAGGAAGCGTTGGACAGCCTTCTTGTCTGTGGGTGGCGAAAACTCGGCGACGGCAGCTAACTTGTCGGAGTCTGGTCTGACGCCTGTACGACCGACGACATGGCCAAGACATTTGAGCTCGTGGAACCCCAAGTAGCATTTTTCAGGCTTGATAGTAAGGCCAGCAGTACAGATCGCAGCGAGGACACTCTCGAGTCGTGCGAGATGTTCGTCAAACGTGCTCGAGAACACGACGACGTCGTCCAAGTATATGAGGCAGGTTTGCCATTTGAGTTCAGCAAGCACGGTATCTATCATCCGCTAAAAGTTGGCAGGTGCGGAACAGAGACCGAAGGGGAGAACTTTGAACTCATAAATCCCGTCGGGTGTCACAAACGCTGTCTTTTCACGATCCTGTTCATCAACTTCGATTTGCCAATACCTTGATTTAAGATCCAACGAAGAAAAAAACTTGGCATGCTGTAGACGATCCAATGCGTAGTCGATGCGTGGCAATGGATAAACATCGCGTTTAGCGACACGGTTCAACTTTCTATAATCTACGCAGAAGCGTAGTGTGTTGTCTTTTTTTCTGACTAACACTACAGGGTAGGCCCACGGGCTTGTGGAGGGCTGGATCAAGTCGTCTTGGAGCATCTCTTTCACATGATGCTTGATCGCTCCCTTTTCCACTGGAGACACTCTGTAAGGCTGCTGACGAACAAGACGTGCCGACTCATCCGTAATAATGCGGTGCTTTGTGGTGGACGTGCGCCGTACTTTGGACAACGTTGAAAAACAGTCCGCAAATTCATTGACGAGACTCAGTAGACGGTCTTTCTGATGGTGTGGGAGAGCAGCGTTAACGTGAATCCGTTCTTTTAGACTGGGTAACTCAGATTGCTGAAATGATGCGATTTCCAATGTGCCAATGTCCGTAACATCACTGATTTTGCGAAGAAATGCGATTGTCGTTCCTTACGGTACATGCCGATACTCGTCGCTGAAGTTTGTTAGCAAAACAACTGAACATTTGTTTCGCACCTGAAGAAGACCTCTGGCCATGCAAATGTGGCGCTCAAGAAGCAGGGGGATGTTTGCCTCAGCAATTCCTTCGGCGTCGTCTTCCATGTCGATATCGGACAAGGGTGAGCACGATGCTCTTGGGTGGCAACGTGACGCGATCGTCAGCAACGCGAAGCGCGATGTCACGGTCGTTGTCATTACTGTACGCTATGGCTTGCATAGTAGCGAAGCTGACTCTGGACTCTCGCAGGTCGATGATGGCTCCGTTCGCCTGAAGGAAATCCATGCCGAGTATAAGGTCCTTTGAACATTCAGGAAGAATGACGAAGTCGCCGATGTACGTGAAGCCCTGAATGTTGACTTGTGCTGTGCACCGGCCCATTGGAGTTATGAGGTGCCCTCCTGCAGTACGAATCTGACTTCCGGTCAATTGCGTCGAAACTTTGTTCAGTATACGAGCGAGATTCTGGCTAATAACAGACGTGTCCGCACCCGGGTCGATTAACGCCGTGACTACGTGGTCATCTATGGTAACTGGTACTTCGCAAGACACTGACACCGAACTACACTGCTTTCTCTGTGTCTCAATTACGTCATTTCGCGGTGGTCGTAGTGGAGGATCTTCAGTGTTCGCAATGTCAGTGACCTCACCTCCGCAGGTCGCTGGACTCACTTTTCTCGGCAGGCAGGGCTGGGTGAGTGGAAGACCTGTATCGGGCAGCTCACGGTGACCGGGGGTCAAGGAATCGGGGGCCAAACAAGATCCTGGCGTCCGCGAGGTAGGCTGCAATCTCCAGGGGGCGTTCACCATTGCGCGTGCACGGCGCATTCAGTGAAAATCCACGGAGCCCAGCTCGCCGGTAAGGACACCCACGCCCTGTAGAGGTGATCGGCTTCACCGCAATGAAAACACAAGGGCCTCCGGTCTGCAGTGCGCCATACGTCGCTCTTGCGGGGTGGTCTTGTATCAGTCATGAATGGCGTGCGGCGAGTCCTGAAGTCGTTAGTTGCTTGTTCAACGGCATGCACACCATGATAGTCCGGGAAGTCACGCGCATCGTGAACAGTGGGAGACAAGGAACTTCGCGCAGCTTCCGCATACGACATGCGAGGCTGTGGCTGCCGTACCTCGTACTGCGGTGTCTCGCTGCGCCCCGAGACTTGTACTGCCTGCCTGATTTCTTCCCGGACGACCTCAGCCAGAGCGAGTCGTGGTACCGATTCCAGAGCCACCTGAAGCTTTTGGAGCTCTTCTCGAACAACAAGCCTAATGAGTTCCCGCAAGGCGTCGGTACTGTCCAAGAGTACAGCGAGAGGGTCACGCGATAGGGTTGACACGTCGCGGTTTTACTGCCGTGTTCGCTGCTGCAGCGCCTTTATTTGATATGGCTTCCGCGAGAAACTCTGCAACGGTCTTTGGTGGGTTGCGTATTAGGCCACCGAATAACTCTTGCTTGACACCGCGCA